>NC_083239.1:8735725-9101558 GCF_032191835.1 Heteronotia binoei | reverse complement strand
CCCCCCTGCCTCGCCCTCTCGGGTGGCTCGTGTACGTGACCGCCTCCGGCAGGACCTCAGGGATCGGAGGAGGGCGGCACGCTCACAAGCAAGACGCTCCCTGAGCCCTGAGTTCTGAGAGGATTCTGGCCCTTCTAAGAGCAAGGATGCTTGAGCGGTAACAGGATCCTGGCTGCCTCCCTGAGCCAGCAATTAGCCCAAACAGGCAACAGCCAGCAGAGGGCTATATAGCTGTGGGCTTTGGGAGGAGGCTTTGTGGAAGCAACTAGTCATCTCCCTGACATTCTAGCATCCACTCCGGCTTGACTTTGGTTCCTGACTCCCTGACTTTGGCTTTGGACTTCTGGACTCCCTGACCTTGGCTTCTGGACCTCAGACCTGCGATACTTCTACAGTGATTCGGATTTGGCGCCTCGGACCCTCCTGCTTACTGGCTACAGACCTCGGACTGCCTCTGGACTTTGTCTGACCCGGCCCCAGCCGTGACAAGCTACTGGCACAAATTATTGTGCTCTGGGGTCATCCTTCCTGAGCGAAGGCAAAAATGTGTGAGCTGGAGGCTAAAAATCTGTGAGCTAGCTCACACTGACTCAGCTCAGAGAAAACACTGCTCTTGGCAAGGATGGCACAGGGAGAAGCATGGCGCAGGCACTCTGGGACTGGCCGTTGTGCATGGCTTAGGCACAAAGTGAGGGATAAGAATGGGTGGCCCTCCCTACCTTCCCTCCCCTGGCTAAATTTCTTCCCACCCTCTGCTCCCTAATTCAGATGAAAAAGGTAACAAAGAAACAGGGGCTGCAGCAACACAACTTGCCTGCTGCCTGTCGGGGGAGTGCAGACTGTGGCTATACATTAGTTTCGTTCATCTGCTTGGTAAGCAGGAGGTTCAATCCCCGGCATCTCCAACTAAAAAGGGTCCAGGCAAGTAGGCGTGAAAAACCTCAGCTTGAGACCCTGGAGAGCCGCTGCCAGTCAGGGGAGGGACGGTGGCTCAGTGGTAGAGCATCTGCTTGGGAAGCAGAAGGTCCCAGGTTCAATCCCTGGCATCTCCAACTAAAACGGGTCCAGGCAAATAGGTGTGAAAAACCTCAGCTTGAGACCCTGGAGAGCCACTGCCAGTCAGGGGAGGGACAGTGACTCAGTGGCAGAGCATCTGCTTGGTAAGCAGGAGGTCCCAGGTTCAATCCCCGGCATCTCCAACTAAAAAGGGTCCAGGCAAATAGGCGTGAAAAACCTCAGCTTGAGATTCTGGAGAGCCACTGCCAGTCAGGGGAGGGACAGTGGCTCAGTGGTAGAGCATCTGCTAGGTAAGCAGAAGGTCCCAGGTTCAATCCCTGGCATCTCCAAAAAAGGGTCCAGGCAAATAGGCATGAAAAACCTCAGCTTGAGACTCTGGAGAGCCACTGCCAGTCAGGGGAGGGATGGTGGCTCAGTGGTAGAGCATCTGCTTGGTAAACAGAAGGTCCCAGGTTCAATCCCTGGAATCTCCAACTCAAAAGGGTCCAGGCAAGTAGGCATGAAAAACCTCAGCTTGAGACCCTGGAGAGCCAAAGGGAGGGATGGTGGCTCAGTGGTAGAGCATCTGCTTGGTAAGCAGAAGGTCCCAGGTTCAATCCCCGGCATCTCCAACTAAAAGGGTCTGGGCAAATAGGCATGAAAAGCCTCAACTTGAGACCCTGGAGAGCCGCTGCCAGTCTGAGAAGACAATACTGACTTTGATGGACCAAGGGTCTGATTCAGTATAAGGCAGCTTCATATGTTCATGTATACAACCTCAGCCCCTTGAGCTAAATGCATCTCAGGATGGAACACCAATATGTGGAGGGAATGACAATAAAAGATTTCGATGAGACTAAAGAGCTTCGGAGAGATGCTTTATGAAAAGGGGAATGATAGATGTGAACAGCTGCCAGGAATCCAGGTGGAAACCATGCACAGATTGATGCCAGAACAATTGCACAGGATGCTCCTGCATAGCTTTAAGACCCTTTGTGAGATTTCATGCATGCCATTTCCCCATAAAGGAATTGCAGCTAGCAGTGTTTAGGCTGAGGATGCTTTATGTACTATACATCAACGTGTCAATGATCGTAAGGAATGTTAAAGGATAATGGAACTGAACGTGCTAAGCATTGCTTTTATCATCTTAAAATTGATTTGTTTGTGATCCAGAGATCTGGGTTCAAATCCCCACCCTGCCATGGAGACTTGCTGAGTGACATTAGGCCAGTCACACACCCTTGAACTGGCCTCCATCACGGCATTGCTGCGAGGATAAAATGGAGGAGAGGGGGATGATGTAAGCTGCTTTGGATTCCCCATTGGGAAGAAAGGTGGGATATAAATGAAATAAACAAATACCACAAAAATGAGCCTCTGAAATCTCTCTGGTGAAGAAAGCGGCATGGGGGAGGGTGGAGTTTTTTATCCCCACACTGGACCCTGGTCCTGCTCTGAATTGGGGCCACTGAAGTATGTGGGAAATCAGTTCCCAGCCTCTGCCTTGCGACTCTGAGGAATAAGAACTGGATCACATTGAGTCTGAAGCTAAGGGAACCATTCTAAGCAGCTCTACTCTGATCTAATCAATGGGACTTACTCCCAGGAAAGATGTCAGCACCATAAATACAGTTCCACCCTTTGAGACTGCATCTAGAGATTCTCTGAAGTAACAGGATGGCTATCGCCAGTCCCCCGTTGCTTTGCCAAGGATCTCGTTCTCAGGCCTGTTTATGCCTTACCTTGATATATGTCAGATCAGAGAGGGCACGGACCGTGAAGTCTGCCATATACTGGAGACAGGAGGCTGGCAGAATCTGGTGGGCACTGCTGGAGCTAGCGTAGTGTACATGGTGACTCGATGAGGGCAAGCGGCTGAGATTGCCCAGGCAAGACGCACTGCGTATATCTAAAAGCAGACCCAGAACACAGTAAGTCGGGAGTTGGGCCTTCCACGTTGCTCCCTGCCTCCTCTGGAGCAACTCTGACTATCAAACAGGAGGCTTTTCGTCTCGAGTGGGCAATAGGGAGCAAGCGTTTCTCAACAAAACTAAAGATAATAGACATTATTTAAAATATGCAATTGTCGTAGTTTAGTTTAGTTTATTACAGTCTCAAGACCAGGATACAGTGTTTAAGAGACTATGATTTAGACATATTCAAAAAGGAGTGGAAGAAATTTAAAGGATATATGGAGAAAGAGCGGAATGTAAAAAGACATTGGACAATTTTTTAGTATTAAGGAGAAAAAAAAATATTGAACTTTGATTGGTTTAGTATTGAACTTAAATCTATAACTTCGGGGAAGTCAAGCATTGGAGGGAGGGGGGGGGTTGAAATATCATATGGGTTAGTATAGAAAATTTATAATTAAGTTTTGTAACCATATGTTATCAATAAGTTGTTAAAACACAAGACCAGGATACAGTGTAAACATAATTTAGAAAAGTAAAAGCAAACATAGTATACAGAAAATACGTCATTGTCATTTACCAATTCATTTAAAAAAAAAAAAAACAGCCCTCTAGTCCTACAATGGAGGAATGGCAGCCATGGGGGGTGGGGCAAGGAAAGTGCAGTGAAATTTCCCACCTGGATGCTCCACTGCCACAGTGGATGCCTCAGCAGCAATGGAAAGAGCAAGGAAACCCTTCACCACGTGGCTGCACCTTTATTCATGCACATTAAGCTATGTACACATGGGTAGATTCTGAGTCACCTTAAAAGAACGTCTCCTTTGCAAAGCAACCAGAATGATTATTCATAGGGTAAAGTTGGGGTGGTGGGGGGGGACTGAGGATTGATTTGTGTTGCTACTTATTCACTCTTAAAATTGTTAGAGCATTAGTTCTGCTACCTGTTCACACCCAGAGTAATCTCTCTCTCTCATCCACAAGCCAATGAATAGTCTGCCTGTTTTTTTTAAGTATCAGAAGCCAGGGCTGCTGGATGAGACCCCCAAATCTAGGCGGCCTCCAGTGTCCTTTTAGGAAGTCTTTGTAACCTCGGCAGAGGAAAAGGAAGGTCTTCAATGCACCCTGTATCCTTTCTCTCCCACACTGGGTTTCTCCACAAGCCTAGCTGCTAGGGCCCTATACATCCAGGAGGTCCCAGGGAAATCCCATGGGAGAGCGTATTCCCATGAGATTTGGGACAGGGTGTGGTTTCATCCTTCACAGGGGAATTCCTGTGGGCATCTTCTGGGCCAGCTGGCCCACTGATAACAGGCCCAGCTAGCCGGGGTGACTCCTTAAAGCAGCCACAAGGCTTTATTGGCACTGCTGGCCGACAAAGCTCTGTTGCTGTTCCAGGACCACCAGTTTCTCCTTGGAGACCAGCAGGGACAGAACCACATCCCTGAACCTGCCGAGTGACAAGGAGTTGCTTCCCCATCAGCTGGCCTTGGTAAGAGCCCCAGACGTAAAGTTGTCAAAAAGGGGGAGGGGAGCCAGCCATTCAGTGGCACAGCAGGGAATCTGGTGGCTGTGAGGAGCTGATGGGAAAAAGAAAAGCACCCAGTGAAGGGGGGGGGAGGCCTTGGAGAATACACACCTTCACAACAGGTGCGTTAATATGTTTGGACTGTGCTCTTCCCAAGGAGGTAGGAGAGATCCGGTTTGGAAAAGAGTCCACTGAGGCCATGTAAAGGATAACTGGAGCACAATCAGAGCATGATGTTGTATGGATCATCTTTTTTTTAAAAAAGTGTTCCACTTTGCAAGCCAAAGCAGAGAAGAATCTGCATGTGGAGGCAGCCATTGGTGCTTTCTGCCTACAGTCGGGGTGTCAAACATGCGGCCCGGGGGCCAAAACAGCCCCCCCCCCCCCCGAGGGCTCCTATCAGGCTTCAAGCAACTCACTGTTGTCGACTTCCTTCGCCCTCTCTTGCTTCCTTCTGCATCACAACGTGCTTTGCCAGGCTTGCTCAGTCACGCAGGAGCAACAGAGCGAAGCTCTTCCCTTGGGGAGGAAGTGTTAGCATTGCCAGGCTCTCTCAATTGCACAGCAGAGCTACTGAAACAAGCTTGTCTTCCTTCGGTTGGCTGAGGCGGAACAAGCCAATGAGGTGGATTAGGCTGAGTGTATGCGCTTGTGTCCTTTATAAAGTTCATCTCTCCCCTACCTGGCATTACATTTTATGACACAGATGGCCCGGCCTGACAAGGTCTCATTTATGTCAGATCCGTCTGTCATAACAAATAAATTTGACACCCCTGGCCTAGATAATCTGTAAACTGCCTCCAAGTAAAACCACTAGAGGGCACCAGATCTCATATTTCAATATAGGGATTGGTCTTCCCTATAACTCATGATAGCATCGATAGAAGATATTGGAAGAAGAAGATATTGGATTTATATCCCGCCCTCCACTCCGAAGAGTCTCAGAGCGGCTCACAATCTCCTTTACCTTCCTCCCCCACAACAGACACCCTGTGAGGTGGGTGGGGCTGGAGAGGGCTCTCACAGCAGCTGCCCTTTCAAGGACAACTTCTGCCAGAGCTATGGCTGACCCAAAGCCATTCCAGCAGGGGCAAGTGGAGGAGTGGGGAATCAAACCCGGTTCTCCCAGATAAGAGTCCGCACACTTAACCTCTACACCAAACTGGCTCTCTACTACACCAAACTGGCTCTCTTGTCACTATGCTTGTGCTTACACCGGTTTCTATTGGTTTTCCTCTCTGTTACTACCATATTCCTTTTCTTCTTATGGGGATTGATCTAAAAATGTTACCAAATATTTGCTTCTCCTCTAAAGGTTTCCAAACCAAAGCCCATTAGTAATTATAACAAGAAAAACAAACTTGGTAAAAGCTGTCTACCTTTACAAGGGCTTCTACAAAGTTCATGTATCTGTGAAATGCACTTTGCAAAACCTAACTTGTTCAAATATACCAGATCACTTCCGAAGGCCTTGTCTTCTTTTCCGGGAGTTTTAAAACAATACGTTTTTGATAAAGGTGAGCTCCTAGCAAAACTACAGACCTCCTTACAAGACCTCAGCTCTTCGGCAAGAAAAACATGCTAGAGGATGTGGAGGGGGGAATAGCGTCAACTCACTCTTCTATAAGAACGTAAGAAGATAAGAGAAGCCATGTTGGATCAGGCCAACGGCCCATCCAGTCCAACACTCTGTGTCACATAAGAACATAAGAGAAGCCATGTTGGATCAGGGCAGTGGCCCATCCAGTCCAACACTCTGTGTCGCATGAGAACATAAGAGAAGCCATGTTGGATCAGGCCAATGGCTCATCCAGTCCCTGTGTCACATAAGAACATAAGAGAAGCCATGTTGGATCAGGCCAATGGCCCATCCAGTCCAACACTCTGTGTCACATAAGAACATAAGAGAAGCCATGTTGGATCAGGCCAGTGGCCCATCCAGTCCAACACTCTGTGTCGCATGAGAACATAAGAGAAGCCATGTTGGATCAGGCCAACGACCCATCCAGTCCAACACTCTGTGTCACACAGTGGCAAAAAAATTTATATACACACACACACTGTGGCTAATAGCCACTGATGGACCTGTGCTCCATATTTTTATCTAAACCCCTCTTGAAGGTGGCTATGCTTGTGGCCGCCACCACCTCCTGCGGCAGCGAATTCCACATGTTAATCACCCTTTGGGTGAAGAAGTACTCCCTTTTATCCGTTTTAACCTGTCTGCTCAGCAATTTCATCGAATGCCCACGAGTTCTTGTACTTCTATCTCAGGCATGGCCTTAAAATATTTTCTGTACGCTCCAGGTGAAACTGTCCGGTCCCCCCTGGCCATCAGTGGGGAATGAGAGGGAAGGATTGCCAGATCAAGCTTGGGAAACTCCTGGAGATTCGGAGGTGGAGCCTGAGGAGGAGAGGTACCTCAATGGGGTACGATGCCACAGAGTCCACCCTTCAAAACATCCCTTTTCTCCAGAGGAGCAGATCTCTGTAGTCTGAAGATGAGCTGTAATTCTGGGGGATCCAGAGGTCCCATGTGGAGACTGGCATCCCTTTTGCCAAAAATGAAACTGACAAGAAAAGGAACAACTTGCAAATTGGCCTAGTCAGGGGTTCCAGTCTTGTATAAGATTTAGAGGAGTGCTTGCAAGAAACATACGCACATCGAAACACACACCTTTTGTTTAGATTATATTAATATATATTGTGAGAGCCAGTTTGGGATAACAACCGAAGCATCGGAGTAGGACATGGCCCCCCAACTTTTTGGATCTTGCAGGCACCTCTGGAATTCTGACACAGCAGGGCCCACATAACTCCTAAATGGCTGCCCTGCAATGGCTCCATCAGACGCAAAATGCCGGCTGCGGCTTAACTCCATTCACATCAGTGAAGATCCTGGTGCCGTAATGGCAACTGCTGCCGATGCAACATTGTTCTTTTAAAAAGCTGCACCACCAAGCCAATCTCCCTCGGCCCATCGGAAGCCTCACTGGCAAAAGCTCCGCCTGGCTCTGACCATTTTCTAGAAACACTAAGCCAGCACCAGGAAACCTGTCGGCAAGCACTATGGCGCCCAAGGGAACCATGGTGGGGACCTCCGGACTAGGATCTTGGAGACCTAGATCCTGGCAAGAAAGACTGGTTACAGTCCTGAGTCCGTTAGATGCCCTGTGAGATGTCCTTAGTCCTTATACATGTGCTACGCATTTGAAATATGCAATTGGGTTGCCAAGTCCAACTCAGGAAATATCTGGGGACTTTGGGAGTGGAGCCAGGAGACTTTGGGAGTGGAGCCAGGAGACTTTGGGAGTGGAGCCAGGAGACTTTGGGAGTGGAGCCAGGAGACTTTGGGGGTGGAGCCAGGAGACTTTGGGGGTGGAGCCAGGAGACCTTGGGGGTGGAGCCAGGAGACTTTGGGGGTGGAGCCAGGAGCAAAGTTGTGATAAGCACAACTGAACTCTGAAGGGAGTTCTGGCCATCGCATTTAAAGGGTGCAGAACACTCCCTTCTAAGCTACTTTCCCTTTTTCTCAGGATGCCTGACGTCTGAGTAAACAAGCTGCGTGAGCAAGGCCCCTTTCTTGCTGTCATCCAAGGTTGCCAGCTGTGGCTTGGGAAACTGCTAGAGATTTGGGGGCCCAGCCTGGGGAAGCTGAAGTCTGAGAAGGGGCGGGTGCTCAGCAGGGATGTGATGTCACAGAGGCCACCCTCCAAAACTGCCATTTTCTCCAGGAGGATCTTATATCTGTCACCTGGAGATCTGCTATAAATTCTGGAAACCCGTCAGGTGTCACTTGCAAGTTGGTCACACAGCCACACTGACGTTCTGCTCCTGTTAGGGGGCAAGGGCTAACAATCAATTGGGAGAGGAATGAGGGCTTCAGCTGACCTGTTGAGTCATATCGACTCAGGGCCATTACTCCAAAGTAGGAGAAGGGTCCGTTCTCAAACTTCATGTTTTCCTGACAAGCTTCTACCTCCACTCTCCCCTGTAAAAGAGAGACATGTTAGGATCTTCGACGCCTGCTCAGCTCCCCCCCCCCCCAAAAAAAAGATCAACTGCAGCTGCTTCCACGTGGGAATGGGGGAGTAGTGCTCAGGTTTCCTTTCCCCTCTCTTCACATCCACCACTTCCCCTCTTTCTTGTGCCACCAGAGGGCCCAATATCATTGTCCCTTCCTCCATTCTGTTCTGACAACAACAACCCTGTGAAGTAGGCTAGGGTGAAAGACTGGCTCAAGGTGACCTAGAAAACTTCTGCAGCAGCAGGGGGATTTGAGCCTGGGTCTCCCAGTACTATATCACATTGGCCACCCTGCTGGAAATCACCTCTCTCATTGTCTTTAAAGAAGAGGTAGATGGCAGGGGCTGGTGTGGTCAAGAGGAGAAGGAATCAACGCAGTCCCTGCAGAGGGATTTTTTTTTTCTACCAACCCACTCATGCTGCACCCAATGAGTACAGATTTCTTAAATGTCATGGCCAAGGTATAATGTGCCATTCCTGGGAAGAGTTTTATGGTGCAAACCGTCACATATTGGACAGGTTCCCAGTAGTGGGCTCCATGGCTGCACCACAGAGCATCTGATGGCTAAAAGTCTCAGCTTTGTTCCCAGAATGTTGTGTCTTGCCATTAAATCCGGAAGTACTGCACAGCGACGTGGCAGAGGTGACCAGAGGAAGTCCCCTGGTCACTGGGTGTAGCGCGCGAAAGTACTCCGCCAATTAAGATCTGTGGCGGGAAGTTTGACTGGCCAGGATTGGACTGGGCCAGTTGGGGGGCTGTTCCGGGTATTGTATATAAAGCGGGGCCCGGCCCGCGTTTCGCCCTCTTGTGATGTACCAGCTAATAAAGTATGTTGCCTTCAACACGTCTCGTCATCGAGTACATTACACAGAGCCTCCAGTTTCCTCTGCCAATAGGACGGGGCAGAGCGAGCTTTGTGCTACCTGCAAGATGAGAATGAAGTAATCGGCAGCCTTGTCCCGCTGGTACAAATAGTGCTGGGGGGCCTTCTTGTTCTCCTCATCAAACTTGAGTTCACAGATGACATCACGGTATTTCAGGAGACGCAGCAGATACTTCTCTGGGATGACGGAAGGAGAGAATGGAGCCACCGCTGCACGCCAGGGAGGGATCACAGAGTTAGGGTGGAGTGCCAGCTAGAGTTTTGTTTTTGTTTGTTTTAGGGGGAGTCACATTCAGCCTTGGGAAGAGCTCTGGAGACCTCCAAAGTTTGCACACTATTTTGTGGCTTTCTCAGTAGTGGCAACCTGTTCGTTAAACACTTTCCCAGGCACTTACTAGGTTTATATGAACATATGAAGCTGCCTTATACTGAATCAGACCCTTGGTCCATCAAAGTCAGTATTGTCTTCTCAGACTGGCAGCGGCTCTCCAGGGTCTTAAGCTGAGGTTTTTCACGCCTATTTGCCTGGACCCTTTTTAGTTGGAGATGCCGGGGATTGAACCTGGGACCTTCTGCTTCCCAAGCAGATGCTCTACAACTGAACCACCATCCCTCCTACATATGAAGCTGCCTTATACTGAACCAGACCCTTGGTCCATCAAAGTCAGTATTGTCTTCTCAGACTGGCAGCGGCTCTCCAGGGTCTCAAGCTGAGGTTTTTCACACCTATTTGCCTGGACCCTTTTTTGGAGATGCCGGGGATTGAACCTGGGACTTTCTGCTTACCAAGCAGATGCTCTACCACTGAGCCACCGTCCTTCCCCTAAATGGCAAGGGCTGGTGTGGTCAAGAGAAGGAATCAACGCAGTCCCTGCAGAGGGATTTCCAATCCCCAGGTCCCAGTGAGGGATCCCCTGGTTTTGCAGGCTCCTTCCCACACCCAGTCAGCTGGCCAGCAGGGGAAGCCCAGCTCCAACAGCTACCATGTGCCTTTCCACTTCAGAAGGCAAAAGAAGTTTGGAAACTACTTGCTTTATAGAAGGTGTGTGTGCCTTTAAATCTGTAGGAGCCATGCTGAATGAGGGTGGGGTGAGCTGGCAGAACAACATGGCTGCTCCCAGTGACCTGCTAGGAAGGAAGGAAAACCAGCACAACAAAGGGAGGGTTTGTTTTACATTCCTTTCAGAAGTCGTTTGCACGGTAAAATAGAGAGTAAAGAATAAACAAGAGCCTTTAGTTTCCCTGTGTTAGTCTGAAGAACTTGGTTGAATATACAGCAGATGGTTACATTCAACAACTCTGTGAGTAAATTGCCCCAGTAGGATCACAAAAGTGTGGAATTGCAAACTCTTTATTTTGGCTACTGTGGGGGGGGGGGGAGTGTAACTGCTGGGGGTGAGGAAATTAAAACTATATTCAGGAGAACTGCACTGCTGTCTTTTTATTTATTTATTTATTTATTGTAGGGAATGTGAAGGTCTCCTGGCTCCACTCCAAAAATCCCCAGATATTTTCTAAGTTAGACTTGGCAACCCTAACATTTTCTGTGTTGCCTATCCCTGGCGTGACGTGTACAAAATGCAATTGATACACCATGCATCTCCTGATGAAAGTAGATTTGACTCTTCCAAAAGCTCATACCCTCCAAAATCCTGTTGGTTTCTAAGGTGCTACTGGACTCAAATCTAGCTGTTCCATAAGTCTCTCCTCCCAAAGATAAATGCTGCAACAGGAATGTCTCATGTCTTAGGGCAGGGAAACAGAAGCATAGTCAGGATTTTAAAAGTCAAGGGGCACCATTTCCCATCCACTGTGAGGCTTCTCAGAAGCTTTCTGGGGTAGGGGCAAAAGCTGGAGGCTCCGAAAGTGGCCAAGTCGAGGCAGCCGACCCTAAAACTTTGGAGTCAAGAAGGCACTGCACCTTGCATACAAGCACCTACCTCTTGCCCACTAGGGTTGCCAAGTCCAATTCAAGAAATATCTGGGGACTTTAGGGGCGGAGCCAGGAGACATTGGGGGTGGAGCCAGGAACAAGGGTGTGACAAGCATAATTGCACTCCAAGGGAGTTCTGGCCATCACATTTAAAGGGGCAGCACACCTTTTCAAATGCCTTTCTTCCATAGGAAATAATGAAGGATAGGGGCACCTTCTTTTGGGGCTCACAGAATTGGACCCCCTGGTCCAATCGTTTTGAAACTTGGGGGGTATTTTGGGGAGAGGAACTAGATGCTATACTAAAAATCTGGTGCCTCTGCCTCAAAAAATAGCCCCCCCAAAGCCCCCAATACCCGCGGATCAATTCCCCATTATTCCCTGTGGGAATCGTTCTCCATAGAGAATAATAGAGTGCCCAGTAGACATTTCCCTCCCCCCATGCTTTCTAAAGCGGGGGGAGGGCCTCTAAACCAGGGAATCCCCTGTCCCCTCCCTCTCTCACACACTTGCAAATATTTACTGGGTCTTGTTCCTGCAGGACTTTACTTGCTCTGAAAACGAAAGCAAAAGAAAGGGAGGGGCTGTTCTCCAAAGAAACTGTTACTGACCCTTTCCCATTAAGCCCTTTCTGTTTCCTGCTTCCTGCTCAGCCTTAAAGGTACACATTTTAAAAACGGACCTGTTTGCAGGTTTCTAAACCTGCAGGAGCTCCAAAACTACATGATGACTGTGGGGGCGGGGCTTCCCCACTGGCCAGCTGGCTGGGGGCGGGGAGAAGCCTGTCAAAACAGGGGATCCCCCGCTGGGACCTGGGGATTGGGAAGCCTATTGCCCACCCAGGCACTTTGCAGCCAAAAGCTCCATCTGTTCCTCCCCCCACCCCCCCGCCAGCCCATTCCATGAGGCTTCCTCCACCACCTTCTGCTTCCCTGTCTCCCTCTTTTCCACCTGCTGCTTTTGCATATGCAATGTACTGTGCCTTGCTCAGCTCTCCCAGCTCTGACTGTCGCTGATGGCACTTTGCAGGTTCAGCCACGGCAAAAGAAAAAAAGCAGGGTGCACCACGGAGGGCCCCCTGGAAGTCGGGGACAGTGCCTGCATAGCCCTCCCACGCACACACTCCATGGCTCTGAGTCTGTGGGCAGGGGTCATTTTGTAGAAAAATAGGTGCTGGAGCTCATTAGCATAACTCATTAGCATATGCTGCCCGCCCCCCCCCCAGCCAAAAGCAACCCTATGCAAGAAAGGAGAGCCCTGGGTGAGTGAGGCCTGCATGGGCTGACTAGAGGTGCACCCAGTCCAAGCAGGCTTCGCTCCCCCCTCCACAGTCAAAAGGCCAGCAAGCCATCACCACCCACAATCACATAAGAAGTGGGAAAAGGGTGGTGTGGGCTTCTCCAGGGGTTAATGAGGGCTGCTGGAGGCATGGCAAAGCTCCTGGTGGCTGGCTGGCTGCCTGCTCGTCTAATCCACAGGTTGTTATGCAGCTGCACCTACTAGTCAAAGCAGATTGGGAGGAAGGGGAGGTGGAGCTGCACTCCTGTGAGCTCCTTTTGAATTCAAGGCCTGCCTGTGGGGAAAGTGCAAAAGCAGAACACAACCAAGTGCTTCCACCAAACTTCCATTGCGGTTGCCTTCTCCCTTTCTCCTCTGTCTTGGCTCTCATGATTCAGTAGGCTTCCCAACCCTCCCGCCCTGGCGGGGGGCCCCAGAATTTACAGCCTCTTCCCCCGCTCTCCAAAAAAAATGGAAGCGGGGGGAGGGGGGGAAACGGCGCCAAGGAGCGTGGCGAGCCGCCCCATCTCGGAGGAGCAGCTAAGGTGAACCAGAGAAGAGGCGGCAGCAGTGCAGCGGCATTGCCCGCTCCGCTCCGCCTCTGAGGTAAAATCAGAGAAGGGGAGGGAGGAGGCAGGCCAGGAGCGTGGCGAGCTGCGAATCTGGGTCCTTCTAGGACCCGGACTCGCGGCTCGCCACGCTTCTGGCCTGCCTCCACCCTCCCCTTCTCTGATTTCACCTCAGAGGCGGAGCGGAGCGGGCGACGCCGCTGCGCTGCCGCCTCTTCTCCGCTTCACCGTAGCTGCTCCTCCGAGATGGGCTCAGCCTGAGCCCATCTCGGAGGACCAGTTACGGTGAAGCGGAGAAGAGGCGGCAGCGCAGCGGCGTCGCCCGCTCCGCTCCTGAGGTGAAATCAGAGAAGGGGAGGGTGGAGGGAAGGAAGACATTTAAAAAGGTGTGCCGTCCCTTGAAATGCGATGGCCAAAACTCCCGTTGGGCTTCAGTGATGCTTGTCACACCCTTGCTCCTAGTTCCACCCCAGTGTCTCCTGGCTCCACCCCCAAAGTCCCCAGAGATTTCTTGAATTGGACTTGGCAACCCTATGATTCAGATTTGGACAAATCTTTCTCTAGCCAGGTATTAAAAGCTAAGCCAGCCGCTGGTAAACACAAAAGGTGGTAAAGCAAAGGCCTCTTCCCTACACGTTGCTATTTTAATGTGAAATCAGGTTCTGAGTTCTCAGCTGTAGATAACAGGGCCCGTTCATGTCAAATTGTGCTAGGGTTGCCAATCCCCAGGTGGGGGCAGGGGATCCTCCGGTTTGGAGGCCCTCCCCCCGCTTCAGGGTCGTCAGAAAGCAGGGGGGAGGGGAGGGAAATCTCTGCTGGGTACTCTATTATTCCCTATGGAGATTTATTCCCATAGAAAATCATGGAGAATTGATCCGCGGGGCTCTGGGGGAGCTGTTTTTGGGGGTAGAGGCACCAAATTTTCAGTATAGCATCTAGTGCCTCTCCCCAAAATACCCCCCAAGTTTCAAAAAGATTGGACCAGGGGGTCCAATTCTATGAGCCCCAAAAGAAGGTGCCCCTATCCATTATTTCCTATGGGAGGAAGGCATTGAAAAGGTGTGTCGTCCCTTTAAATGTGATGGCCAGAACTCCCTTTGGAGTTCAATTATGCTTGTCACAGCCTTGATCTTGGCTCTACCCCTAATGTCTCCTGGCTTCATCCCCAAAATCTCCTGGCTCCACCCCCAAAGTCTCCTGGCTCCACCCCCAAAGTCCCCAGATATTTCTTGAATTGGACTTGGCAACCCTAAATTGTGCCTGACATACATGTGTCCAGACTACATGGCTGCAGGGGGTGCTAATGGAAGGAGGTGCTCATTCCAGAGAGAACAATGCATGTGACCTGAGTTCACTGGAGGAAGGATAAAGAACGGGGCGGCCAAAGGTGCCAAGGGAAGGTCCTCCCTCCCCAGCTCATTCACCACTTCCCTGTTTCTGTTTCCTAAGAGACTTGTTTCTTTTAAAGCTGCCAGGACACTTCACAGCAACTCATGTTCATGCTGTAAGCCCAGTTTGAGGCACTTGCCTTGTGTTACAAGGTGCACAAAGTGTCTCTGCCATGCCAGGTGACCCTTCCCCCAAGGTGAGGACTCTGACCTGTGGAAAGAAAGCGATGTGCAGCCAAGAGTAGCTGCGGAGAGATCCTGACTCTGGTTTCACTGTCATTACCCTTGAAGGCAGAGAAGTCCTTTCTCCTCCAGTTGCTGACTTGTCTCTTGGTGCGGTTGTCAGCTGTGATGAAAGAGGATGCGTTAAAGGTTGTCGCACAAAGTCCACCATGTTAAATAGGATGCTAGGAGCAGGACTATACAAAGCATCTCAACCCGACTGCTTGCAAAGTGCCATTGTGGCACATGAAAACGTAATGCAGGAAGCACAACACTCATGTGCCACTGTTTCCTAGAGAAATTACTTAAAGGAACTAACTGTAGATATCTGATTCATCCAGGATCTCTGAATTGATTATCTCTTCAATAACATCCTCCAGGGTCACCACACCAACCACTTCAGAACCTGGGTCACGCCCACTCTCAGTCTTCATCTTTCGAACAACAGCCAGATGACTTTTACCTGTAGAAAACATTTTGGTGGCATTATTGTGACAAACAGTACACCAGATTTTTTAAAAACTAACCATTTTTAGAGTAAAAATGTTATGCATGACATTCAGTAAATAACACCCTTCATTAAATCTTGATTTGAGTATACTATGCTCTTTCTTAGGATGGATTGTACGTCACTCAGATCTGAACACCTGCTTTCCTTCTAGAAGCTCGCGGTAATGTACGTGGCTTTCTCCTCCCCCCTTTTCATCTTCACCATCACTTTGTGAGTTAAGTTAAGCAAAAAATGATGCGCCTAAAGTCACCTAGAGAACTTTATGGTTTGGCAAGCGTAGTCTGACTAAAATTAAAACTGTGAGCACTTTGGGAATTTTGGGAAAGAATAATGCACACCAACACGAAATGGTTGCATGTAGGAGTCTTTGGGCGTTTTCGCACTGACCTTACTCCGGAGCGACGTCCCTCTTCACTGCGCAGCGTCTGCGCGGATTTCGCACCAATTGCTCCGCAGAACCCGGAAGAGCCGCAAAGTCCCGCGGCTTTTGCGTCGCAAATATAAAGTTGGTTTTTGGCGAAAACCATTTGCGACGCAAAAGCCGTGGGACTTTGCGGCTCTTCCGGGTTCTGCGGAGCAATTGGTGCGAAATCCGCGCAGACGCTGCGCAGTGAAGAGGGACGTCGCTCCGGAGTAAGGTCAGTGCGAAAACGCCCTTTCAGTATTTTTGCTTCTTCAAGAACAGAGAGAAACTCCCATTTAAATAAATTGGAGGGAGGCTAGGTTATATACAATACGTCTCAGCCCAACTGCTCGCAAACTGCCATTGTGGCACGTGAAAACATAATGGATTCCCCCTCGCCTCCTCCACTATACATACCCATTCAATTAACTGCCCCATTATTCTGGTGTTTTATGGGCATTAAAGATTTCTGGTTTTGAAGGAGGTCTTAACATCTGGACAGGAGGAGGTCAGGGAGTGTGCATATCTCCTGGCAACTGTTGCTGTGATTTTTGAAACACTGAAAAGGACGACAATGGCAGTTCAATGGTGGAAAGAGAAGAGCAGTTGTGGCTTATACATGCCACGTTTACCTGTAAATAGGAAAAGAGCTGAGTTCACGTTCCTTACCGGTTTTGAATTCTTCCAGCACGGCATCCAGTTTGGTGTCATGCAAAACGAAATGGATTGGGTGGTTGTAAAACTTTGTGATGGTCCTGAGTGGAGTGCAGTCATCAGGATCCACAAAGGCAAGGTCCTTGATGTACAGCATATCGACAATATTAGTTCTCTCCTTGTTATAGACAGGGATGCGTGTGTAGCCACTTTCCATGATATCGCTCATTGTATCAAAGTCCAGGACTGCATCATTGCTTAACAAGAAGCAGTCGCATAATGGAGTCATGACATCCTCCACTGTCTTGGACCTCAGCTCCAGGGCACCCTGGATCATATTCAGCTCCTCCTTCAGTAGATCGCTGTAGGGCTCTGTCACCTTCAGCATCTCCATAAGCTTCTCTCGGTTGTAAACAGTGCCCATTTCCTTACCGAGCAAACAGTCCAGAATCGTGCTGATGGGATAAGAGAGCGGGAATGTCACCAGCATGACAAGCCTGGTGATAAAGAGGGTGTTGGCACCCACAGCCAAACCGTGACGGGAGCAGACAGCCTGGGGGATAATCTCTCCAAAGATGACAATGCCCAGGGTGGAGACGATGATGGAGACAGAATTGGTGTTCACCAGAGAATCAAACAAGATGGTGAGGCTGGTATTCACTAAAACATTGCCCAGAAGCAATGAGCACAGCAAATAGTTGCCCTTCTGGCGGATGGGCTGGATCTGGGTGGCATAGATCCTCTCCGTTTCTGTGCCGCAGTTCTGCACAATGCGCAGCTCCATGGGATCTAGGGCCATCAAGCCCAGATTGAGGCCACTGAACACCCCTGAAAGCCCCACAAAGATGATGATCATGGAGATATGTAGCCACAACGGCAGGAGAAGGTCCTTGTCCTCCACCACTTTGAGAAGCATATCATCAGACAGCAGCTGCTGCCACAGCTGCCCAACCTTGTCCTTTATGCACATCATATACTTCTTGCCGCGGGTGTTCTTCCGCAGCGCTTGAACTTCTATGAGTAGAACGGCAGAAGTGTTCCTTAAGTCACTGATGGAAGGTAGGATGCGCAGGTCTTGAATGTCTTTGGAGCAGCTGGTGTCAAGGCCGCTGGCACTGGCAGGGACCTCTGCAAAGTGCATCGTCTTCCCAATATGCGAGTCAATGCCCTGCCCGTAGACTCGGAGGTGAATTGTGCTTCCTTCCACCACTTCAATAGTGCCCTTTTCTAAGATGCGAGTACGCGGCTTGGTGCTTTGTTCCAGCCTCATGCCTATGATTACTGGGTCAGTGCTGGTAGGCTGCTGTAAGGGCAGAAGAAGCAAGGGTATCATCATCAGCGCTGATAGGAACCCTGCAGCCATACCTTTTCTTCCGGAATGCCTGTGCTAACGGAAACTAGGAAGGTATCCCTGCTGGTCACTTAGGAAAAGTTCTGTCTGAGCAGTCACTAGCTGCAAAGAGTGGCCTGGGGGTAACCCATGTCATAAACCTATCTCCCATGCAGACACGCCCACCATATTTGCATACATTCTATCTCGGGAGCTTAAGGAACCTCACATTTGGAATCCTCTTTAAGGAAATAGTCGATACAGTCCCTTCTGATTAGAGTTAGCCTCACATGAAGCTACCTCGGACTGAGTCAGATCCTTGATCTGCTTTAACTGGGACCGGCTTTCCACAGAAGAGGTTAAAGGTATCACCAACAACCCAGTAGCTTCACATGGAGATGTCCGGGATTGGACCCACACGCAAAACAGGCTGAGTCCGAAATAAAGCTGTGGTGTTGCATCAGACCGCTGCTCTTTTAAGGTCAGTATTGTCAAAAACTCTCAGACTAACGGATCTCCTAGCATTCCAGACTAGGTTTTTGTGCATTAAAAGCAAGGGGAGGGGATAGGCAGCGCCAGCTGGGCCAGTACGCAAATTAGGCATTTGCCTAGGGCACGGGAGGGGGGCTGCTGAATTGGGCTCCCCCTCTCCCTCTCTTGGTGCCCCAGACAAATGCCTTATTCCCCCCCCACACACACTTGTCCACCAGCTCCCCTTGGTGGCAGCACGCAGACCACCTTCCACGTGCCCCCGCCCAAGGGCATGCTCAGAGGAGCGACGCCAGCCTCCTCCTTACCCGCTTCAATGTGGGCAACGCAGTAGAGCGTTCTCGCTTAAGAGAGCACACAATGATACTTTGCTCCCCCCTCCCTTCCAGAACCATAAGGGGGGAGGAGACATCTTGTTGTACGCTCTCTTAAGAGAGAACGCTCTACTAATATGCCCGCATCGAAACGGGTAAGGAGGAGGCTGGCATTGCTCCTCTGAGCAAGCTGGGGGGGGGGCTAGGGTTCCCAATCCCCAGGTGGGGGCAAGGGATCCCCCGGTTTGGAGGCCCTCCCCCCGCTTCAGGGTCGTCAGAAAGCGGGGGGAGGGGAGGGAAATGTCTGCTGGGAACTCTATTATTCCCTACGGAGATTTATTCCCATAGAAAATAATGGAGAATTGATCTGCGGGTATCTGGGGCTCTGGGGGGGGCTGTTTTTTGGGGTAGAGGCACCAAATTTTCAGTACAGCATCTAGTCCCTCTCCCCAAAATACCCGCCAATTTTCAAAATGATTGGACCAGGGGGTCCAATTCTATGATCCCCCAAAGAAGGTGCCCCTATCCTTCATTATTTCTTATGGAAGGAAGGCATTGAAAAGGTGTGCCATCCCTTTAAATGTGATGGCCAGAACTCCCTTTGGAGTTCAATGATGCTTGTCACAGCCTTGATCTTGGCTCCACCCCCTAAGTCCCCAGATATTTCTTGAATTGGACTTGGCAACCCTAGGGGGGGGCACAGGCCAGAGAAGAAGGGGGAGAGGAAGGGAGGGTGTATGTGGGCAGATAAGAGGGGGGGCTGCACCCCCAAACAGCAGCATCACCCACAAGGTGACATAATGCAGAAGTATCACCATCACGGTGACGTCGCAAGGGGCACTGGTTTGAGGACAAAAAATCTATGGTAAATTTGCCCATGAACCATAGAGTTTTATCCTCAAACCAGAGTGTCCCCCGTGATGACATCACTTCCGCGTGATGTCATCACGTCATCAATGTTGCTGTTTGGAGGTGGGTTTCCCCTGCCTTGCCAGCTGGCCAGCAGGAGGAAGGAGTGTGCAAAATCGGGGGACCCCCTGCTCCCATCTGGGGACTAACATCCCTAATTGCAGCCCATGCTTTTCTTGACCCTAAGACACCAGGGGAAAATAACTACACAGTTCAATAAAAGAACACCAGATCCACAACTTCCCATGATATAACAGCAGCCACCCTTGTGTGGTGCAGAGGTTAGAACTTCAGGGTAGGGTTTGGGAGACCCAGGTTCAAATCCCCATCTTTCTGAGGAAGCTCACTGGGTGATCTTGGGCAGTTACATACTTTCAGCCTAACCTACCTCACAGGGATGTTGTGAGAATAAAAAGGAGAGGAATAATATAAGTTACTTCAATCCCCACTGCAGAGATAAGTGGAGTATAAATGAAGTAAATAAATAAGAAATATAGCTGAAGATGGGAGGCAAATAAAAGGTAGTCTGATGATTAGCTGAGAAGGAGAGAATGAGGAGAGGGGAGCAAATATGGGGGCGGTCAGGAAAAGGGCAAGAGGGAATAGCGGCAGAAGGGGAATACAGGAAAAGTGAAGTGTCCCCCACATACCCTTGAGGTTTCCCAACCATGCAAGTGGACCTGACCAAGCAGCAAGACCACATAACTGCGCCATAGTTTTCCTAGGTAGAGGCTGAGGAGGGGAGCTGAAGACAGGGAAGAAAGATAAAGGTAGTGTCTGGGGTCAGTGACTCCGCCCCACACTAACCCCAAGGGTCTGCAAGCCCCAGAGAAGGTATGTTACATCAGTAAGCCCCAGAACGGGGGAGCCATTTGTCAGGTCGCAGCAGGGTGAAGCCCTGATGGAGTCTGTTCAGGAGTCAGCCAGCATGAAAAAATCCAGCCAGCTGCCAGTGTTGTGCTCAGCAGCAGTAGTCAACCCATCCCAGCTCTATTCTAAGACTCTATCCTGGGACATTTACCCAACTAAAAGCAATAATGGAAGACCCTAAGTTCTCTAAAGTTTAGTGGGTTCATGCTTTCATGGTGATAACATGCCCAGAGTGACCAAGCCTGTAACCAGGGCAGGGCAGCGGATGCATTCGCTGCAACCACGACCACCCTTGCTTTTAAGAACTCTAACAACAATAAAAAAACAGGCTTTTAATTTGTTAAATGCAAAAACAAGAATGCAATCCATGAAAACTTTTATTGGAACCACCCAATGGACGCCAAATATCGTGCAAGCTTTCAAGCTCACTAGAACTGTTCATTGGGCTGGATGTTAGAAAACACAGCAAAATAGATGGGTGGAAAGTAGATTTTTCAGGCCACGGTTTTAAGGTCTGATCTTGCAGGCATCCTCGGTAAGATGCAAGCAGGCAATTAGCTTAAATTAATTGATGGAGTGTTGGATTACAGCATGGTTCAGTCCATAGGGTTGCCAACATCCAAGCGTGCCTGGGATTCTCCTGGAATGACAACATCTTCAGAGCAGAGATCTGTTACCCAATGTGACTACACATTTTTATGATTCTATAGACATCTGCATGTAAAGCATTCACCCCTCTCCTGAGAAGGGCTCCAAAATGAGTGATATAATCCAGAAGCTCATCAAGAAAGAAGTCCCTCATGTTCTTTTGGACTGCCCTTTTCATAGAAGTCCACGTGCAAGATATCTAGATGCACTGTTTTCTCACCATCAAGACCTTTCTGACAATGCCAAGGTTCGTTTTTTACTCCACGGGAAACACAACTTTGTCACTACTCACGTTGCTTGCTTTTTACAGGTTGCGATCCAAATCAGAGAGGCTTTGACTCATGCATAGCCTACTGCTATTTTATGTCATTTAACTTTTGCTGGTTTTTTAAGGTTTTATTATATTCTATAGTGTCACTGTTGGTTTTAAAGTATACTGTATTCTTGTATTAATGCCAATAAAGGTCTATGGTATGTATGTATGTAAGAAAGAAGTAACATTAAAGGAGAGTTTTGAGAATACTTGGACTATATGGACTTAACTGTATGAGATGTTGAAGTTTTATCTGATTGTACATGAGTTACATTTTACCTTGCTATCAGGTTGGAATTTGAACACATCTGTTGATTGGACTGTATGCATTGCACGGTAGATTATTTACTTACAAGAACACACCCACGGTATACGATAAGAATAAACTGTATTATATTACAGAATAAACTGTATTATATTATAATTATTAATTTATTGTACTTATTGAGCCTTATCACAGTAGTTTTTTTCCTCATTGTCAACCTGGACAAAATGGCAGACTCAGTACTTCATGGTATTACAATACATCCTTGCTGAGTTCCAGGGCCTTTTTTGTAGAAAAAGCCCAGCAGGAACTCATTTACATATTAGGCCACACCCCCTGACATCACCATTGTTTAGCATAGGACTTTTTGTAGAAAAAGCCCAGCAGAAGCTCATTTGCATATTAAGCCATACCCTCTGCCGTCAAGCCAGCCGGAACTGCGTTCCTGTGCGTTCCTGCTCATAAAAAAAGCCCAGCTGAGTACCCTCTCCAAGCTTCACCCTGAAATATCCAGGAATTTCCCAACCCAGAGCTGACTACCCTGTATTTCTTCTTTCAGTGAAATATAGAAACTACACCAAGTCCTTCCAAAATCATCTCATATAGAGAGGTCAACTCTGGGTTGGAAAATTCTGGGAGATTTGGGGGCTGCAGCTTTGGGAAGGTAGGATTTTGAGAGGACAGGGAGCTCAACAGGCGTTCGATGCCTTACAGTCCACACTCAAAAAACCTCCATTTTCTCCAGGGAAACTGATTTCTGTGGTCTGGAGATCAGCAGTAATTGAAGGTTGGCAACGCTACTCAAATACCAAATGAGAAACACAATTCCCTGTAGGGTTGCCAAGTCCAATTCAAGAAATATCTGGGTACTTTGGGGGTGGAGCCAGGAGACTTTGGGGGTGGAGCCAGGAGACATTGGGGATGGAGCCAGGAACAAGGGTGTGACAAGCATAATTGAACTCCAAGGGAGTTCTGGCCATCACATTGAAAGGGACAGCACATCTTCTTAAATGCCTTTCTTCCATAGGAAATAATGAAGGATAGGAGCACCATCTTTTGGGGCTCATAGAATTGGACCCCCCGGTCCAATCGTTTTGAAACTTGGGGGGTATTCTGGGGAGAGGCACTAGATGCTATACTGAAATTTTGGTGCCTTTACCTCAAAACATAGCCCCCCCCCCAGAGCCTCCAATACCCGCGGATCAATTCCGCATTATTCGCTATGGGAATCGTTCTCCATAGGGAATAATAGAGTGCCCAGTAGACATTTCCCTCCCCACATGCTTTCTAAAGCGGGGGGGGAGTGCCTCCAAACCAGGGAATCCCCTGCCCCCTCCCTCTCTCACACACAAATACTTACTGGGTCTTGTTCCTGCAGAACTTTACTTGATCTGAAAACGAAAGCAAAACAAAGGGAAGGGCCGTTCTCTGAAGCCCTTTCTGTTTCCTGCTTCCTGCTCAGCCTTAAAGGCACGTATTTTAAAAACGGACCTGCAGGAGCTCTAAAACTACATGACGACTGTGGGGTGCGGGGCTTCCCCCGCCGGCCAGCTGGCTGGGGGCGGGAGAAGCCTGTAAAAACGGGGGATCCCCCACTGGGACCTGGGGTTTGGGAAGCCTAATTCCCTGGCATACAGAGCACCGAGAGCACCTTACAGGCTCTATACTAGCAGTGCTAGCGGTAAATTTAAGGTGCTGATCCAGGGACTAATTTCTGGCCAAGGGAAGTGGCAAAGGGGTCTTTGTCACAAAAGAGTGGGCTGTCACACTGTTGTCACC
Source organism: Heteronotia binoei (assembly GCF_032191835.1). NCBI lineage: Eukaryota > Metazoa > Chordata > Lepidosauria > Squamata > Gekkonidae > Heteronotia > Heteronotia binoei. Next base: position 9,078,333 of record NC_083239.1, on the reverse strand, counting down.
TTCTATTATTTTTGAATAAGCTCAGCAATAATAGGGCCAAAAGCTGATTTGTGACTAATCACTGTCCAGAGTGGGGAGGGAGATAGGATTTAAGATCAAGCTGTGTATTTCATGCCACTGAGTGAAACCCTACAGGGGATGATGTGTTCCTTTGCCTATCTGAAACCTCTAAGCCCCTATTAAAATTCTCTCCATTCTGCTTTTGGCCAGTAAGCCCTAGAGGAGATTAATACAGAAACCAAAAAACATCTGTGACCAGACTACCCTACTTTTTAATATATTTATATGCTTTTTAAAATATAATATATATTTAAAAAGCATATAAACATATTTAAAAGTATTAAAAAGTTGGGTAGTCTGGTAGGCTTCCCAACCCTCCCGCCCTGGCGGGGGACCCCAGGATTTCCACCCTCTTCCCCCGGTCCCCAAAAAAATGGAAGCGGGGGAGGGGGGAAATGGCACCGGGGAGCATGGCGAGCCGCCCCATCCTGGAGCGGGTGCGCCGCCGCTCCACCCCCAAAAGTCCCCAGATATTTCTTGAATTGGACTTGGCAACCCTAAGACCAATGGCTTGGCTCAGGATAAAACATGCCTTCACAAGTGAATCAGATGTTTCAGGCTGCCATTAGGCATGGGTCTGAACATGCCCAAGATTGTTGTGTCTCCTAGATATTAACCCTGAGTTGCCCTTCCGGAACTGTCGACCACAGTGACTGATTTCTCTGCTTCAACCAGATCTCTGACATTTACCTGAAATAGATTCTTGCGGGGGGGCGGGGGGGGGAGCTTGACTGTGACCCCAGTGGCGGCTGACATCCTGAAGACAAATCTTGCTACAAAATATGGCTGAGGACATTTTAAAAGATAGCCAAGTTCTGGATCGAAGGCTTTTGAAAGGAACTCACTTTGTAGTATAATAGTGCAGGCAAAAGGAAAGATGAGTCAGCAGCAGGCAAGGCTCGTGGCCTTTCCACCAGACAGGTCGGGATGTGACGCATTCCATCTGCACAGGGTGATGCAGCTGTAGGAACAGTCACCAGGCTTGGAAGGGAGCCAGGGCTGCAGGTCTGTCAGGAGCATTTCAAGGACTCTTTTTAAAAATCACACTTTGACCTCAAAAATGATCATTCCATTGAAATGGCAACAACGACAACAACAAAAAAAACCTGGCTGGAGTTGTTTGGTAGCGTGACTCCTCGTTAGTCAAGCGGTCTTCTCAAACAAATGGCCATGTAAGTCTATGGCTGTGAAAAAATTAAAAATAAACAGGAGTGTCGTGGCATCTTTTAAAAACTTAATTCAACGTAAGCATTCACAGGTCAGACCTCACTCCCTTTTCAAGACACCTCAAGAACCAAATTGAAAATGTAGGGAAGAACTGTAGCAAAGAGAGTCCTGATATCAGCCCTGATATGAATAATTCAAGTGAGAATCCCTGTAAAAAAGGAATGGAGCAGATGTGCTTGTAATAAACAGTAGATGGGGAGGGAGGTCCCAGTTTCTCAAGAGATAGAACAGGGTTTACAAAAGGTCTCTTTCTGCTACAAGTCCCCTTCTTCCTTTGTAACTTTGATTATAATAGCGTATGCAGAACGGCTGTACGCTCCGTGCATCTGATGAAGTGGAGTCTGATTCAATGAAAACGTATGCTGGAAATGTAGTTAGCCGTTAAGGTGTTCATTTTCAACCTGAAAACAGGAATCCAGAATAGCACTTAAATGAATGACATTTTTTTTAAATGTAGGCTAAGGATGCAATCCTAAACATGTCCAGGCTGCATCCAGACATCCTTGCAGTATAGTAAAATGTCACCATTGGAATATCCTGTGTGGCCAAGCCAACCTGCTTGCCAGTGATTGGTGTAGCATGATAGTGCAAAATTCAGTGATGCAGCCATGCTAAAGGAGCACTTGTGAACTCAAGGGGAGTTACTCTGGGGTAATATGAACATGAACATATGAAACTGCCTTATACTGAATCAGACCCTGGGTCCATCAAAGTCAGTATTGTCTACTCAGACTGGCAGCGGCTCTCCAGGGTCTCAAGCTGAGGTTTTTCACACCTATTTGCCTGGACCCTTTTTAGTTGGAGATGCCAGGGATTGAACCTGGGACCTTCTGCTTCCCAAGCAGATGCTCTACCACTGAGCCATCATCCCTTCTACATATGAAGCTGCCTTCTACTGAATCAGACCCTTGGTCCATCAAAGTCAGTATTGTCTTCTCAGACTGGCAGTGGCTCTCCAGGGTCTCAAGCTGAGGTTTTTCACACCTATTTGCCTGGACCCTTTTTAGTTGGAGATGCCAGGGATTGAACCCGGGACCTTCAGCTTCCCAAGCAGATGCTCTACCACTGAGCCACCATCCCTCCCCATCGTGCATAGCGTCATGCAGCACAGAGATGGCTTTCTGCAGTTAATGCTTCCATTTACACAACACTCCTGCAAGCCACTCCAAAACAATACATTTGGAAAATTAGTTTCACTGATGCCTAAATGTCAGTCAGGGAAATGCTCAGTGGTCACCAGCTTCTTTGCAAACTCTTTGCTGATTTGCAAACCCTGTTCTGAACAATTTACCAGGGAGCAATTATTTATTTGGGTTGGTGGCAAAAAGCAGCACCAACCCTCAGTGCAAACTGTCCTATACTCAACACCCTTCCTGAAGTCCCACATCATGCACCTTTGGGTCTAAATAGGGATAATGCTTGGCTTTTCATTACAGTGCAGGGAATGTGTGCATGTGTGCATGTATTTTTCAGTACATCATTGAGGCTTAGCAGTCCAGAAAATAGTCAGAATTCCTCTTTGGTTTGGGGTAGGTCTAAATGTTCAGTACCATAACTATCAGGATACAGGTTGCATTCTAATTGCAGCCGCAGGGCCTAGTAAGGAGAGGTCTTACAAAGAAAACACCACACCATCTTTTTGGAACAAAACCAGGCCACAGCTTTTATTGATCACATAAGAACATAAGAGAAGCCATGTTGGATCAGGCCAATGGCCCCTCCAGTCCAACACTCTGTGTCACATAAGAACATAAGAGAAGCCATGTTGGATCAGGCCAATGGCCCCTCCAGTCCAACACTCTGTGTCACATAAGAACATAAGAGAAGCCATGTTGGATCAGGCCAATGGCCCATGCAGTCCAACACTCTGTGTCACATAAGAGAAGCCATGTTGGATCAGGCCAATGGCCCCTCCAGTCTAACACTCTGTGTCACATAAGAACATAAGAGAAGCCCTGTTGAATCAGGCCAATGGCCCATGCAGTCCAACACTCTGTGTCACATAAGAACATAAGAGAAGCCATGTTGGATCAGGCCAATGGCCCCTCCAGTCTAACACTCTGTGTCACATAAGAACATAAGAGAAGCCCTGTTGAATCAGGCCAATGGCCCATCCAGTCCAACACTCTGTGTCACATAAGAACATAAGAGAAGCCCTGTTGGATCAGGCCAATGGCCCCTCCAGTCTAACACTCTGTGTCACAGAAGAACATAAGAGAAGCCCTGTTGGATCAGGCCAATGGTCCATCCAGTCCAGCACTGTGTCACATAAGAACATAAGAGAAGCCATGTTGGATCAGGCCAGTGGGCCATCCAGTCCAACACTCTGTGTCACACAGTGGCCCAAAAAATTATATATATACACACACACACTGTGGCTAATAGCCACTGATGGACCTCTGCTCCATATTTTTATCTAACCCCCTCTTGAAGCTGGCTATGCTTGTAGCCGCCACCACCTCCTGTGGCAGTGAATTCCACATGTTAATCACCCTTTGGGTGAAGATGTACTTCCTTTTATCCGTTCTAACCCGACTGCTCAGCAATTTCATCGAATGACCATGAGTTCTTGCATCATGAGAAAGGGAGAAAAGTACTTCTTTCTCTACTTTCTCCATCCCATGCATAATCTTGTAAACCTCTACCATGTCACCCCGCAGTCGACGTTTCTCCAAGCTAAAGAGCCCCAAGCGTTTCAACTTTTCTTCATAGGAAAAGGGTTCCAACCCTTTAATCATTCTAGTTGCCCTTTTCTGGACTTTTTCCAATGCTATAATATCCTTTTTCACAAACCAGGGAGCATTGGTGAAGCATGGGGATGGATCCTAGGAGACTGAACGACCCGCTTGCCACTCAATCACAGCATCCCACAGCCCGCCTGCTGGGGAAAAAACCCAGGAGTGATAAATATCACTGGTATCATAAGGGCGGGTGCTGCTGAGTGGTACCAATTTGCCACCTGGATTGAGCCTGGGCAGAGTCCCTAAGCTAGGTATCCCTGTTGGTGACTCAAACCCCTTAAGGGAGTCCTCAAAAGGGAGAGGTGAGCATGCAGGCCTGTCTCCCCCAAAAGGATCCGCCCAAATGTGCAAAACCACCACGGAGTGAAAAAGGGAGGAGCAAACCCCCTTTGATGCTCCCACCAAGGCTCTGAAGCCTGTAACCAGCAAACCACAGCGCCCCGAATGCTGAACAACCACATGTCCATTCCCCATTCTGAGAGATGAATGCCATCCTCCCTGTACAAAGACTTCCGCCAAAAAGGAATGTCCACATGCTTGATGATGGAACCACACAAGGCTGCAGTGATGTTTTGTGCACACTTGTAAACCTTCCTTCTTGCTATGTCCGCCTTCTCTGGGATGACAGCTGCTTCTCCGGCTCCAAGAGTTCTGATCGGAATAATCTGGTGTGAGGAAGGTTTGCTGCAAGGATCTCCATATCAGATGCTATTGTATGTCATAAAACAGAACACTTTGTGGTGGGCAAATCATTCTCTCTGAGCTGGATAATTACAGCATACCATGTTCAAAAACATGCTGAGATACCGCTTCCAACAGAGAAGACAAACATATTCCCCTATGGCCCAGCCAGGTATTGCAAACATTCCTGCCAAGTTCAAGCAATTCCCCTAACCAGACAAGGTGGCATACTGACCAGCCCAGTAGACAATACTGTGCCCAAAGAGCCAGACTGTCTTGAGCTGACCTCTACAGATGAAAAGAAGCAAAGCCATTAAGCCAAATGCGGATGAATATAGACCAGAATATCACAGAGTGCCAGCAGCCAATGGACTGGATTTTCATGGCAGGAAGACCGAATTTTGAGGCAGTGGTAGTAGCACTAATTTGAAAAGAGGGGGTACTGAATTCTGATGGAGTCGCAATCCTGCCAAGCATTTGCGCAACATGCTTGCAAATTGGTATCTAAATAGACAAGACCAGGGCTTTTTAGGAGCAGGAACACAATTCCGGCAGGCTTGATGTCAGGGGGTGTGTCCTAATATGCAAATGAGTTCCTGCTGGGCTTTTTCTACAACAAAGCCCAGTGCAAAACAGGGGTGTGGCCTAATATGCAAACAAGTTCCTGATGGGCCTTTTCTACAAAAAAAAAAGAGCTCTGGACAAGACCCACTAGCATGAATAAAGAATGCACCCAAGACAGGGGGACAAACGGCTACGTACTGATGGGTATTAGCAACTGGGCATGAGCAAAAGTAATTAAGGCACCTTTTCTCTGCTGGTCAGTCTTGGACTAGTGCAGAATTATGTGGAGTTTGCTGTCAACTGTATTTACATCCTTAAGTGAAAGGGAATGCTGGTCAGAGCTCCAAAGGTCCTCTGGGAATGGATCTGGGTCCTTCATTGCATTGGGGGCCAGATTCCAGAACCGCTCCTCCTGAAAGCGAGATAGCGCATCCGTGATGTCACTATTTTGCTGTGAAATAAATGTTACCGTTAAGGCAAGTGAGAACAAATTTCCGTAGGAGGTGAATAAGCTGCTCAGAGCTAGAAGTCTGGCGATTTAGGACACTCACCACGGCTTGATTGTCACACCAAAAAGTGACCCATGTGTTATAAAATTGCTCACCCCGAACGATTATGGCCACTAAAATTGGAAAACGCTCAAAAAATGTTAAGCCTTTCCAAATATTGGATTCCTGCCACTGTGCCAGCCGTTGCTGAACACACCAACAACTTGACAAATAAACACCAAAACCAAGGCTCCCTGCTGCATCTGAATGGACTTGCAAGGAATCCCTGGGCAAAATTGGGCACTGCCAAATGTTATCTTTCCAAGAAATGCAACCATACACCAAGATCAGCCTTAATCCCCTTTGTAATCCTAATATGGTGAGGGGCTAACACCCCTGCTGTGGAATAAGCAAAACATGTGGAGAAAGCCCTACCAGGTGCGACTATTTTACATGCAAAATTAAGACACCCCAACAAGGATTGCACCTCCTTCAATGTGCATTTTTTTAGCAACTGTCATTTTCTGGATCAATGAACAAAGGGTGACAAGTTTATTGTCCGGTAGCCTCGAAATGCCCAACTCTGAATCCAGTAATATGCGCAAGTATGTAAGTCGTGTCAAAGGGTCCTCCATCTTTTCTTTGACAACGCAGCGGGACTCCCAATTCAGATGCCAATGATTGAAAAACAAGAAAGCAAAAACCCCACGTGAACCAGCTTCTATATCCAATTACATAACAAGAAAAACCATTCAAATATAAATAATTGTATTTAACCCACATATATCACTTTCATCAAAACAACCATAATACTCAGTCCTTTGAACAAAAGGAAGCATTTACACCAAGAGTTCTTTTCCTTTATATGGTAAAATTGTCCAGCTTCTCCATGTAATCCTGGTGTGATATTCCCAATGATTCATGTCTCTCAATGGATGCAGCCAAATTTTCAAAGAGGAAAGGGACAAGGTTGTACTAATACCCTTGTTTCGCAAAAGCTTTTTCAAGCTATAAAAGACCTCTTAGCAAAGAATTCTTCAAGCTGCAATAAATCCCTTGGTAGAGAGCATAGTCAAGCTGTAATAGACATCTTCGCAAAGAGCTAAGATTATTAGTACAACCTTGTCCTTTCCTCTTTGAAAATTTGGCTGCGTCCATTGAGAGACATTCATCATTTGGACTATCACACCAGATGCCGACAAACCATCCTGCAGCTCTCAGCTTCCAGGAAGCTGAGTGTCAAGCATGTGGTTTCAATAACGAGTCGAGTTTGATACAAAACTACGTTTATTGATAGACCGATACTTTCAGTGCAACAGATTCTTGAGAGTGATGCTAAAGATACATTTATACAATACTTTTAAGGCTTACTTCAAAAGGATTCCAAAAGGTGGGGGCGAGGGATGAACTCTCACACATAAACTATCATAAATGTCTACATTCTCATGGTGTTATCAGGACTCCGTCCTTGCTCTCCCCAGATGTGTCACGCTCCGTAACAGGAATGTATGGGAAGGTACTGATTACTCTTTCTCAAGTTAGTTTCGTTTCTCTCTACTTCTACTTTGCAAGCAATAAAGTAAGAAGGGGAAGGGAGAAAGAATAACAGAGCTAACAGACCTTGGTCCTCCATGATATTTCACAGACCAGCTTTATGGAGGACCCTAAAACAATCAATTACCAATGGAATTTTACCATGCTTGACACTGAGATCCACGGGGTGGGGGGAGTGGGTGCCTGGCGGCATCCTGTAGACAAAGTGGCACCCCATGCAGCTGCCTACCTCACCTACTCCCTCCTGCCAGCCATGGTAATCATCTAGACCAATGTTTCCCAAAGTGGGCAATATTGCCCCCTGGGGGGCGCTGGTACAATCCAGGGGGGCAGTAGTACCCTTGGGTGCAATTGGGGGATGGTGAATAAAAATAAGGGGGCAGTGGAAGCTTAAAGGGAGAGGAGAGAGGAGAGGAGAGGAGAGGAGAGGAGAGGAGAGGAGAGGAGAGGAGAGGAGAGGGTGGGAGGTGTCAAAACACGTTTCTGGGTCCAGAATTTCTAATTTAGAGAAAAATTCCAATTAACAAAAATAGAGGATTCCTTTTTGTCTGTTACTTAGTGCGAATTCACTCAATTAGACTAGTAATGAGGACCAGAACTCCGTCCAATTAAAATATAAGAAAAATGCAGTTTATTTACAAGACAGAATAAAAAAATAGAGGTGTACAGACAAACAAGAAACACAGAAACAAAAAACCTTACTAGTCTATCCTAGCCAATACTTGTTACAGATAGCAGCTTCTCAAGGTTGCTTGCAGTTTCTCTCTCAGCAATACAGTTTAAATCAGGACAGTGGAAGCACTGAGGCAATTGCACAAACCTCTCTGAAGAGTTCCAACCTGTGGCTTTCTCCTCACAAAATTTTCTGTAGAGTGTCACACTTCTTACAGTCCTCTGGATACCAGTTGATTGCTTCTGTTGATTTCAGCCAACTGCAGTGCCCCAGACTCAGTGTCTTCTGCAGGGCCAGCGCATGGGAATAGGCAGAGTAGGAGACCACCTTGGATGCCACCCTGCCAGGGGGTGCTTCTGGACGCCCCCTTACTCTCTCTTCCCATGTGGCACAATTGTGCCAGCCAGCAGGCAAGCCGAGAGCCCTGGGCGGTTTTCTTTGCAGGGAAAACGTTGCCTTTTCCTCGCAGGACAAACGTTGCCTACGCTTGTTGAAGGCTTCCAAGGAAGCCTCTGAAGAGCACCCCATTTTACTGCTGCCTGCTGCTTTTGGGTTTTGGGCGGCACCTTCCCACTGCACTAGTTGGAGCTGACGAGCGCAATGGAAAGGTGCCGCCCACCCAACTGCTTTCAATCCGAAAGCAGCAAGCAGCAGTAAAACTGGGCACTCTTCGGAGGCTTCCTTTGAAGGCTCCGACAAGCACAGACGTTTGCCCTGTGAAGAAAAGTGGCATTGCGGCAGCACTTGTGTGCGTCACCCAGGGCTCTGGGCTTGCCTGCTGGCTGGCGTGATGACATCATCACCAGCATGCGAAGAATATCTCCCCTTAGGAGCACACCGGGGGGGGGGAGTGCGTGGGGTTCTGCCTAGGGTGGTAGAACCCCTAGTGCCGGCGCTGGTCTTCTGTTCCTCTTCTTGAGTTTTCATATTTTACTAATCCACTTATATCCCTGACTGGCTGTCAAAGAGCTAGAATTGTGCAACCAATCATTGGTACAAAACAACCAACTTAGCTGGGCCCATCTAGATCTTCTCCTGTCAAACTAGATGGCCTCCTGTCAGTTGGAATTGAAATTTTCAAAAATTCCCTGCGAATGCAAACGTTACTATAGTTGATTTGATAAAACAATTTTAGAATGTCACGCTTCGAAGTGCCTTCTTACAACATCTTTGCTTACCCTGTGTGCAAATATGTCACTGCATCTTTTAGTCCACTTCTTGGAAGGTAGATTTCCAGGGGGGCGCTGAGTAATTTTTTTTTTTCAGAAAAGGGGGCGTTAGGCCAAATAAGTTTGGGAACCTCTGATCTAGACAATGTGTGACAGGTGGGCTATTCGCCCTGCCCTTCACCACAAACTCCAAAAATGAACTTAAGGCCTCAAAGGTAGCTTTCCAGGAACCAGTGCTGGCCTGTGGGCGCGTGGCACCCGACACCCCTCAGCCACACACACACCCCCAGGCTGATCCTTACCCCTGCCGCCGTCCTCCTTCCCTTCGCGGTGCTGCTCCATTGCCCCCCCCCCCAAGCTGATCCTTACCCCCACTGCTGCTGCCACCCTCCTTCCCTTTGTGGTGCTGTAAGCCAGCGCCGCACTCCATTCCCCCCCCCCCGGGGCAGGTCTTTACCGGCTTCAATGTAGCTGGCGCGGTATCTTATCCTTTGAAGAGCCTGCGGGAGGAGAGTTCCTGGAACAGGGGGTGGGGGAGCGAAGTCTCCTCTCGCAGGCCCTTCAAAGGATTAGAAGCTGCGCCAGCCGCATCAAAGCCACTCGTGGCTCGGCTCTGGGGGGAAGGGAGGGGGCGGCGATGGAGCACGGCGCTGGTTTGCAGCACTGTGGAGGGAGGAGGCAGGGGGAAGAGGGAGGCAGGCAAACTAAGCGTTTGCCATGGAAACCGGGAGGGGGGGGAGCCCGATTTGGTGCCCCTGCCTCCCGACGCCCTAGGCAACCGCCTAGTTTGCCTAGTGGGTGAGCCAGCCCTGCCAGGAACCTTCTCAAGAAGCATCACTGATTGTAATGATGCTGCTCCAGATAATGGGCTCTGTGGATCATTGCCTCTCAGCAGTAATTACACCATATTTCACAGCATAAGGATCAGGGATTGTGCATGGATCATGGATCTTTCCCACATTCCTTTCCCTCAGAAGCCATTTCTGAATCTGGGAAAGCTGGGTAAGGGCTTGGACTACATGACCTCCAAGGTCCCACCCAGCTCTCTCACACTATGACTTTAAGACCCCAAACACTCCTTATGCAATGAGCAAAATGTTCATTTAAGTAAGCAGTAGGTGCTGTCTTCCAGCAGGTGCCCACGACAGAAGTTTGTACACTCATTCCCACCCCTGAGGATAGCAGGGATGGGTCAGGAATCATTCATTACACCTGGGAGGCAAAGATTACATAACAGACCAGCTGTCTCTCTTCCACTTTTAGGTAGTTCCTGCAACTCGTGAACATGCAGCACAGCTCACACGTCAGAATTTTTTTAAAAAATGTAACAATATTCTCTCTTGGAGCAGTCACGTGGTACCAGAAGTTCAACCCAAAAGAGCCCAGATGATAAACAGCAATGCTTTAATCTGTCCAATCTTTGACAGTCTGTAAGTGGTCATTATTCTCCTTACAGGAAAAAAAGCTGCTTGCTTGAGCATACAGATTGTGAGAGGTTGTCATTTCTGTTCTCTTCCCACACACACAAAAAAAACCCCTCCAAAACCTTACATATCCTTCTCTATCATTTCACCTTCTTGCGAAAGCAATATAATTTTACCAAGAAATGTCTACCTGCTTGCAATTAGAACTGCTTAGACTCTACAACATGATCCGCAGGTACTTGAGCATGGATAGGTGTTGTCTATCCACAACCTGTTAAAAAAAACCCTGGTCCGTCTTTATTTTCAGCATCTTCAGAGCTTGAAGAACTCTGCTCTTTAATTCAACCTATTCTCACAGTAAACTAGCTTAAAGTGGAGTTATTGCAATATGTACAAAGCTTGGATTTTTTTTAACGCCATACCTCCAAACCTATTATTAGCTGCAAAAGGCTAAGGCAGGGGTCTGCAGTCCTACAGCCAAATGTAGCTCACTGTTGGAGAAGGACTATTGGAGAAGTAGGTTGGATGGCTGAGGAACCAGAATATGACTAAAGGGCTTCTTAGAGATATTTTACAGAAAGGGAAATCATACAGGTGAATTGCTACCAGGAATCCAAGCATGAACCATGTGCACATTTATACCAGTGCACTAAAGCGATTGTGCTAGGTACTCCAGTGATATCGTGACACTGTGAAACCTTGTGGGTGACCCTTCTTAATAAAGAGCTTAATAAAGAGCTTAATAAACAGCCTAGTATTTGGGCTGCAGGAACTTCCATTGATTATGAATCGACTGAGCTATCAGTAACATTAATATGCTCACTTATGCAAACGGGCTCCCTTGACACTGGCTCATTGTTGATCACTAGCTCTGAATGTTGTAGACAGCTGGCTCTTGAATTATAAAGAAATAAGGGCACAGCCCCTTCGTGCTTCTATCCAAAGCTGGATGAAGTGAATGGGGATCAAGCAAGACCACTGGACAGCATGTACATGGCTCCCATTCATTCCAACAGCACTTGGATAGGAGCACTGTATCACCAATTGTGAACCAAAACACTACCCTGTGGAAACCGAATGGCAAACAAAACACCATCTATGTCCAAAGTGCTATAAAAATGTTTTAAAGCTTCCATCAGCTAACTAGCAGCACGGGGAGGGGGGTGGTGGAGTTAGCTCTCGTTACATTCAAAACTGTTTGCTTTCCTTTAACCAGGAAAATATTTTCAAGATAAGAAGCGATGCTATTTCTGTGTGCCGGACTCTGTGCATTCAGGCCAGTAAGAAAGCCCTGTGATAAGTTAAGCACTCTACAGGAGGCCATGAAAACACTTACAATACAATCATCGGCAATGGAGTTTCTTAGTCCAAATCAGTGCAATGTTCAGAACAACTGAAGGAGCAGTTCAGTTTGCCTCTGGCTTGGGGCACTTCCAGAGCTAATTTTCCCCAGGTGATAACAGAAGGTTTCCTATATGTATAAGGGCAAAATTAAGGCAGGTGTATTGGATCTAGTTCCCCATGACTGAGAAAGGGAAAGCAGTCAAGGAATTATAACTAGTAGTGTGGGCAAAATCTTGAGCTGGAGCTAGCGAGAAAGTTTCTGGTGACCATGTGAAGACATCTGGTAAGACATCTGTCCTTCCACAATACCAGTTCTTCGAGTCTGACCTTGTGGTAAATCACATGCAAGCCAGTCCACATAACACTGGTTGGCCTCCTTATCAACCAGAGTTTCCTTCTTGACAGATGCAATCAGGTTTTAGAAGCAAGGAGAATGACTGGCCATTTCAGTTGCCAAGGGGCCACCAGTGGCTATGAGCAAGCTGAGCAGAGCAGCCTGTGCAATACCGATGGTGCCACATAATCCATTTGGCTTAGCCTCAAGCCATAGTGATGGCACCTTGTGATGCCACTAAGGGCACTCTGCTCCGCTTGGTCCAGGGCTCATTTAATGTCCCAGTCTGCACGCTTAGAAGGGGCGATACCAGGATACAGAAAACGAACTGGTGTCAGTGTTACACGAGCCCAGCAGAAATGGTTCTAGATTCTGAAGAGACACGGCACTCTTACAGGACCAGACTCAAGATGGGCAGAAAATAACCGCCTAAGAACACAGCTTGTATTTTCCTTCTGCTTCCCAAGGGGTAGCCTGGAGACCCATTTCTCCCCGGATCTCTGATGCAGACATAGCCCGGATCTCTGATGCAGACATAGCCCGGATCTCTGATGCAGGCATATCTCCATGCCAATATTTCCTAAGGATGACATTTGCCCTGAGAATCAGACACTGCCTAGGGAGCGCAAATGGTTTTCAGGTGGACAATGACTAAAAGAAAATCCAGGACACCTACATGGGAAGTCAGCAGAATATCGGTTACGGTGCAGCACCAGGATCTGGAAGACTCAAGTTCCAATCCCCACTCTGTTGTGGAATCTCACTGCATGACCTTGGGCTAAGTCACACAGACCGCCAGCCTATTCAGCCTCAATGTTGTAAGGGTAAAATGGAAGAGGGGGGCTGTGCCACCCTGAGTCCCTTGTTGGAAGAGCAGGGTAAAGTTTCGAGGTTAATAAATGTGGTTGTCATTAGCATGGGCAACTTCAGCAGCAGTCAATCCTCCACGGGCCTCGGCAAATGTACCACTTCCAAGGCCACAATGCGACACACACCCAGACTCCCTTGGTAGAGTAGGGTTGCCATGTCCAGTTCAAGAAATATCTGGGGACTTTGGGGATGGAGCCAGGAGACTTTGGGGGCGGAGCCAGGAGACATTAGGGGCGGAGCCAGGAGCAAGGCTGTGACAAGCATCATTGAACTCCAAGGGAGTTCTGGCCATCACATTGAAAGGGACAGCACACCTTTTTAGATGCCTTCCTTCCATAGGAAATAATGGATAGAGGCACCTTCTTTGGGGGCTCATAGAATTGGACCCCCTGGTCCAATCTTTTTGAAACTTGGGAGATATTTTGAGAAGAGGCACTAGATGCTATACTGAAAATTTGGTGCCTGTACCTCAAAACACAGCCCCCCTAGAGCCTCTGATATCCGCGGATCAATTCCCTAAAACTGCCGGAGATCTAGAGCTGTGGGGGCTGTGGAGGGGTGGGGCTTCCCCCCCCCCCCCCGCCGGCTAGCTGGCTGGGGGGCGGGGGAAACTTGTAAAACCAGGTGATCCCCCGCTGGGAGCTGAGGATTGGGAAGCCTACGGTAGAGGGCCTTTGCTCAGCAGGGCACTGAAGCCAAAGGAGCTCCACAGCCCCGGGCCGTTCTAAGGGAGGCCTCTCCCCGGAGACAGCGGCGCCCCTTGCAGGCTCTTCTTGAAAGGCGACTCGGGCGGCTCCGGCGCTCCCCCCCGGCCGCGGCGCATGCGGCACTCCGCCCAGGGCACGCAGCCGCCGAGTCCGAGCGCGGAGGCGAGCAGGGCCGGGGCTCGCGCTTTCTTGTAGCGCCGCAGGCTCTTCTTCAGCCGCTGCCCGCGCGCCGCCAGGTAGACCTCGGCTTGAGCCGCGCCGCTCCCCAGGCGGCCCACGCTCTCGGCGCGGTCGGCCAGGCGGAGCTCGGCTTCGACGAAGACGCGGTGCAGCTGCTGCACGCGGCTCTCCAGCTCCGAGACCAGGCGGCGGCGCCCTTCGGCCTCCAGCAGCTGCCGGCGAGCTTCGGCCAGCTCCAGGGCTCCCCGCACGGCCGCGGGCAAGGACGCCGCCGAGCCGCCTCGCCCCTCCAGCTCTCGGCCGGCGGCAGCAGCCCCCTCCTCCGCCTTGGCGGCCTCGGAGCGAAGGGGAGGGCGCGGCGTCGTGGCTTCGCCGCCAGGGGCCGCTGCGCCGCGGCCGGCCATCCGAGGCGGGCGTGTTGGAGACGTCGAGGAGACGTGTTGGAGCCGGGGACGCGAGCGCAGCTCCGCTCTCCTTGCAGCCGGGGAGCCCAATGGAAACGCCGATTCCTTGCGGGAAGCGCTCCCGGGCTTGGCGCTCTTACCTCCGAAATTGCAGCGCGGCCGAGCGGTGGGCGCCCTGGAAGGCGAGGCTGCTCCAGCCCGGGCGCGCCGCGTTCGCTCTGCTGCGCGAGAGGCGCCGGCGCCTGCCTCGGAGCGCTCTTATAGCGGGATGGGGGAGGGCGCGGAGAGAGGCTTCCCTGGGCCAGTCACGGCGGCTGCGGGAGCATCACTCGGGCTGCTGAGCCCCACCCGGGGCCCTCCCCGCTCTGGCCGACGCGCAGTTCCTTCATTCTGCCTGGTCTGGCTGGACGATGCGTCGCTTTTGCACACGCCCACTGGGACGCTCTTCGCTGCTGTGCCGGCTCCTCCCTTCAACCGATAGTTTCGGGGGGAAATGAATGCGTAGAAGACACCAGATCAGATTTTGAGGGGGGGCGCACAGGTGCACTGACGTCACAATTGCCCTAAAACACTCGCACGTGGGAAAGACCCCCTCCCCTCGACTTAGGGTTGCCAATGTGGGAGGGGACGGTGGCTCAGTGGTAGAGCATCTGCTTGGGAAGCAGAAGGCCCCAGGTTCAATCCCCGGCATCTCCAAAAAAGGGTCCAGGCAAAGAGGTGTGAAAAACCTCAGCTTGAGACCCTGGAGAGCCGCTGCCAGTCTGAGAAGACGATACTGACTTTGATGGACCAAGGGTCTGATTCAGTATAAGGCAGCTTCATATGTTCATATGCTTCATATGTTCAATCCCCAGGTGGGGGCAGGGGATCCCCCCGGTTTGGAGGCCCTCCCCCCCCTTCAGGGTAATCAGAAACGGGGGGGGGGAGGGAAATGTCTGCTGGGAACTCTGTTATTCCCTATGGAGATTTAGGGGAGGGACGGTGGCTCAGTTATAGAGCATCTGCTTGGGAAGCAGGAGGTCCCAGGTTCAATCCCCGGCGTCTCCAAAAAAAAGAGTCCAGGCAAAGAGGCGGGAAAAACCTCAGCTTGAGACCCTGGAGAGCCGCTGCCAGTCTGAGGAGACAAGACTGACTTTGATGGACCAAAGCTATGATTCAGTATAAGGCAGCTTCATATGTTCATATGTTTGGGGAGGGACAGTGGCTCAATGGTAGAGCATCTGCTTGGGAAGCAGAAGGTCCCAGGTTCAATCCCTGGCATCTCCAAAAAAAGAGTCCAGGCAAATAGGTGTGAAAAACCTCAGCTTGAGATTCTGGAGAGCCGCTGCCAGTCTGAGAAGACAAGACTGACTTTGATGGACCAAGGGTCTGATTCAGTATAAGATATGTTCATATGTTCATTCCCATAGAAAATCATGGAGAATTGATCCGCGGGTATCTGGGGCTCTGGGGGGGGGCTGTTTCTTGGGGTAGACGCACCAAATTTTCAGTATAGCATCTAGTGCCTCTCCCCAAAATACCCCCCAAGTTTCAAAAAGATTGGACCAGGGGGTCCAATTCTATGAGCCCCAAAAGAAGGTGCCCCTATCCATTATTTCCTATGGAAGGAAGGCATTGAAAAGGTGTGCCGTCCCTTTAAATGGGATGGCCAGAACTCCCTTTGGAGTTCAATGATGCTTATCGCAGCCTTGATCTTGGCTCCACCCCTAATGTCTCCTGGCTCCACCCCCAAAGTCCCCAGATATTTCTTGAATTGGACTTGGCAACCCTACCTCGACTCCGGTTTAGTACCTTTCCTGGAGTGTGCTAGGGGCCGTAGGGAGCCTGAGCTGCTTTAGAGGGAGGAAGAGAGAAGGGGTGGAAATCGAGTGGAGAGAAGGTATTACTTTGATGTGCTTGACTACAGTTAGATGGCTGTGGTGTCTGTCCTGACTCTGTCCTGCACTGTGTACACACCTTAAATGGCTCAGTCAGAACCAGAGACCATCATTTTGAAAGAATAACCAGGAGCTATTACAACAAATCAATGCACTTCCATCTTAATTAGTGTCGCCCATTCATTGTTTTGGCATGGAAATGTATTTGAATTTACAGTAGTGCGATGAGGATGGCTTTTTCCCATTGCTTTTAGCTGATTATTGGCAGTGGCTGATAATCAGGAAAATAGATCTGCAGGGGGGGGGATTATTTATGTAACCTTGATGTGAGCATATAAAACCCCCGTCACATGTTGTTATCTGTTTTGCCCCCACCCAGATCCTGTTATCTGTTTTGCCCCCACCCAGATGGTTTTTATCATGAGTTGGTTCTTTAGTGACCTCATCATCTGGATGACAGGCTGAAGCGCAGTTATAAGTATACTGACTTTATTCCTTGTCTCTTATGGCCATTTCTTGAACAACTTTGCACAACTAGACTGTATCAGAGATTCCTTTGGCACTTGCTTGGGCATGTTTCTTGGAGCACTCGTGATGCTGTTCTTTTTCCCTTGTTGATTTTTTTAAATTTTTGTTAAGCATTTAACAGGTTTTAAGCACCTAATATTTCAGGCAAGAGTTATGTGCAAGTTATGCAAAGAGAGCAAGAGTGCCATCTCGCACACAGCTGTCTCTGCATTATTGGCTGACATGAAGCTGCATTTGATTAAGACCCTTGGTCTGTCAGAAGAAGAAGATTTTGAATTTATATCCCGCCCTCCACTCCAAAGAGTCTCAGAGCGGCTCACAATCTCCTTTCCCTTCCTCCCCCACAACAGACACCCTGTAAGGTAGATGAAGATACTGGATTTATATCCCGCCCTCCACTCTGGAGAGTCTCAGAGCGGCTCACAATCTCCTTTACCTTCCTCCCCCACAACAGACACCCTGTGAGGTAGATGAAGATATTGGATTTATATCCCGCCTTCCACTCCAAAGAGTCTCAGAGCGGCTCACAATCTCCTTTACCTTCCTCCCCCACAACAGACACCCTGTGAGGTAGATGAAGATATTGGATTTATATCCCGCCCTCCACTCCGAAGAGTCTCAGAGCAGCTCACAATCTCCTTTACCTTCCTCCCCCACAACAGACACCCTGTGAGGTAGATGAAGATATTGGATTTATATCCTGCCCTCCACTCCGAAGAGTCTCAGAGCGGCTCACAATCTCCTTTCCCTTCCTCCCCCACAACAGACACCCTGTGAGATAGATGAAGATATTGGATTTATATCCCGCCCTCCACTCCAAAGAGTCTCAGAGCGGCTCACAATCTCCTTTCCCTTCCCCCCCACAACAGACACCCTGTGAGGTAGATGAAGATATTGGATTTATATCCCGCCCTCCACTCCAAAGAGTCTCAGAGCGGCTCACAATCTCCTTTCCCTTCCTCCCCCACAACAGACACCCTGTGAGGTAGATGAAGATATTGGATTTATATCCCGCCCTCCACTCCAAAGAGTCTCAGAGCGGCTCACAATCTCCTTTACCTTCCTTCCCCACAACAGACACCCTGTGAGATAGATGAAGATATTGGATTTATATCCCGCCCTCCACTCCAAAGAGTCTCAGAGCGGCTCACAATCTCCTTTCCCTTCCTCCCCCACAACAGACACCCTGTGAGATAGATGAAGATATTGGACTTATATCCCGCCCTCCACTCCAAAGAGTCTCAGAGCGGCTCACAATCTCCTTTCCCTTCCTCCCCCACAACAGACACCCTGTGAGGTAGATGAAGATATTGGATTTATATCCCGCCCTCCACTCCAAAGAGTCTCAGAGCGGCTCACAATCTCCTT
The DNA here is from genome assembly GCF_032191835.1 of Heteronotia binoei. NCBI lineage: Eukaryota > Metazoa > Chordata > Lepidosauria > Squamata > Gekkonidae > Heteronotia > Heteronotia binoei. The sequence continues at coordinate 9,060,140 of NC_083239.1, read as the reverse complement.
TACCTTCCTCCCCCACAACAGACACCCTGTGAGGTAGATGAAGATATTGGATTTATATCCTGCTCTCCACTCCGAAGAGTCTCAGAGCGGCTCACAATCTCCTTTCCCTTCCTCCCCCACAACAGACACCCTGTGAGGTGGGTGGGGCTGAGAGGGCTCTCACAGCAGCTGCCCTTTCAAGGACAACCTCTGCCAGAGCTATGGCTGACCCAAGGCCATTGCAGCAGGTGCAAGTGGAGGAGTGGGGAATCAAACCCGGTTCTCCCAGATAAGAGTCCGCACTCTTAACCACTACACCAAACTGGCTCTGGCCAGGGTCTGGACTGTCTGCTCTGACTGGCAGCGGGTCTCCAGGATTTCAAGGGAAGGTCTTTTGCACCACCTTCTACTTGATGGTTTTAACTGGAGATGCCAGGGATTGAACCTGGGGCATTCTGCATGCACAGCAGATACTCTGCCATAGAACCACGGCCACATCCCTTAAACAAGTTCAACCAAACACTTTCCCCCCCTGCAGTTAATCCTGGTTAGTTAAGCAGTTCAAGATATTTTTGATGGCTGGCCAGCTCTTTCTCTGCGTCTTGCAAAATGCAGGGGGAAATGCTGCAATGAGATTCAGGGAGTTTCATCACCAAGCTGCCTCTTCAATCCATCTCTGCTGTCCTTCAGTTGTGAAAAGGAAGCAGAAGCGAGGATGAAACCTTGGCAACTTCCTCAGGCGGAGGTTTCTATAGAGATCCGTGCAGGGCCAAAGGAAAAAATACCGGCCTCTGGAGGGAGCTGTTGGCAGTTGCCCAACCCAGTGTGTATCTTTGTACTATTTTAGTCACCCGTATCTCTCAATATGAACAGAAGCCCTCGAATCCTGCTGTGAAGCCCTTTGGAAAACAGGGCTCTCACTCTGAGTGAGCACGGTTAGGTTCATGCTGCAAAACAGCCCCCCTGCAAACTGCTGCTGTGGTAGATTCACGCTGCAACCCTTGACACATTGACACAGAAGCAAGCAGCTTCAGGTTACATTAAAACCTGAGGGACATTAAAACCTAGGGGAGGGACGGTGGCTCAGTGGTAGAGCACCTGCTTGGGAAGCAGAAGGTCCCAGGTTCAATCCCTGGCATCTTCAAAAAAGGGTCTAGGCAAATAGGTGTGAAAAACCTCAGCTGGAGACCCTGGAGAGCCGCTGCCAGTCTGAGAAGACAATACTGACTTTGATGGACAAAGGGTCTGATTCAGTATAAGGCAGCTTCATATGTTCAAAAGGAACGACAGACAATACCTAATGATTTCTTAAAAAATATTTGCCTCTAAGAGGTTTTTTTTTTTTTTACAAGCTTCAGGTTAGGATGGGGTTGTGGGGGAGGTCCCTCAATTAGCTCCCTTCAGCCAAGAGGAAAGGCAAGATATGAATTCTTAAATAAATAAAAATCTGGGACGGTATTGTGAGTCTATGGAGAGAGGTGGGTTGCAGAGGTACACACATCCCTTCGTGTAGCAAGAAAACTGGCTCAGCTCCACCTCAGGTTTTTGCTGTTTAAATTCAAGCAACAATTGTGTGCTCAAAACGTTCAGATTTTCATTCCCCCACAAAAAAACCTTGAGAAAATCAGCCGCTATTACTCTAGATGCTCCAAGTTTATCTGGTTCTATTGCTCTCCTGAAAAACAGCCCATCTGTCAGCATGCCTGTATGTGCTGTGAAATACAGCATCCTTCCACTAGATGCTCCACCTGAACATGTCTGCCAACAGCTTGGTTACATAAGGCTTTATTAATAAGACTGAAAGTGGGATGGGTTGGCAGGAGATCAGAGGCCCACTCAGAACAAGAGAGAGATGTTTGTGTGGCAGGGAAATGTCACCAGTAGTTGCAGACTCTGTCTAGCTGAATGCGAAGTAGCACTGGCAACCCTTCCCCTCCGAGCTGCAGAATATATATTTTAAAAAAATACTTTGGCAAAACAAAAATACACTATTTTTTGTTTTTAAATAATATAAGAACATACGAACGTAAGAGAAGCTGTGTTGGATCAGGCAAGTGGCCCATCCAGTCCTACACTCTGTGTCACATAACATAAGAGAAGCCATGTTGGATCAGGCCGGTGGCCCATCCAGTCCAACACTCTGTGTTACATAAGAACATAAGAGAAGCCCTGTTGGATCAGGCCAACGGCCCCTCCAGTCCAACACTCTGTGTCACATAAGAACATAAGAGAAGCCCTGTTGGATCAGGCCAATGGCCCCTCCAGTCCAACACTCTGTGTCACATAAGAGAAGCCATGTTGGATCAGGCCAGTGGCCCATCCAGTCCAACACTCTGTGTCACATAAGAACATAAGAGAAGCCATGTTGGATCAGGCCAGTGGCCCATCCAGTCCAACACTCTGTGTCACATAAGAACATAAGAGAAGCCCTGTTGGATCAGGCCAATGGCCCCTCCAGTCCAACACTCTGTGTCACATAAGAACATAAGAGAAGCCCTGTTGGATCAGGCCAATGGCCCATCCAGTCCAACACTCTGTGTCACATAAGAACATAAGAGAAGCCATGCTGGATCAGGTCAACGGCCCCTCCAGTCCAACACTCTGTCACACAGTCGCCAAGAATCAGGTGCCATCAGGAGATCCACCAGCAGGGCCGGACTCCAAATACCCTCCCACTGCTGCCCCCCAAGCACCAAGTATGCAGAACATCACTGCCCCCAGGCATAGTGTTCCATCTGTACCTTATGGCTAATAGCCACTGTTGGACCTCTGCTCCATACAGAGGCGGCATGGCTGCCTAGGCAGCTCCCTAGGGCACAGGCGGGGGCACTGAATTGGGCCCTCCCCCCACCCTTTCTCCTGGGCAATTGATATCACCCTCTGGGAGCTGGGCAGAGGCCCCCTTGGGCAAAGCTGGAGGGCACACACAGCAGCGTGGCGAGGCTCCACTTCCAGAAGGCAGAGCTACAGCCAGCAGGCAGCCTCTCTGTGCTGCTCAGAGCCTTGCCACACTGCCCCACGCGCCCTCCAACTTTTCCCACAGGGGTGGCGTGGGTGGGGCGCAGGACCTTACCTAGGATGCTAGATGCCCTCGAGCTGCCCCTGGCATTATATGTTTCTCTGAACCCCTGTTGAAGTTGTCTATGCTTGTAGCCATCACCATTTCCTGTGGCAATGAATGTGTAGTACATCATACATCATAGCAGGCTCTGTCTTAAAAGAGGCATTCCCTCCTTTGAGAGATGAGAGAATGCCTCTTCTAAGATGAGTCACTTTTCTTTTTTTCATTCCAAATAATTATTGTATAGTTATAGATGAGTCACATTTCATGGCAGTCCTGTCTTAGAAGAGGCATTCTATTGTACAAGACAAGAGAGAATTCTTGATCTTAGATGGTTCCTGCTAGCTACACTTTTTCTAAATATTTATGTTAGAAAGGTCAAAAACTACCTCTCTTCCCCCAAGAATATTGTTGCTAGCCTCATACTGATTATTAATTAAGTCAGATCAGGTGTTGAAGTATTATGAGAAAGAACAAGTTGGAACTTCAAACGTGAACTCTCTAAGGAAAAAAAAAGGTAGACAACTTTTAAAAAGCATTGAATTTGGCCTTGAAGCAATAAATATACCGTATAGCTACTTTTATGAACAAACAACTGGCCCACTAATAGAAACCGGTCCTCACTATGGCTGTAAGTTAAAACACATACGCAATTAAAGCTTGCGTAGGATCATCTGGAGTTCAGCAAGTATCTTTCTCATTAACTCGCTGCAGTCTTCGTCAGACAGGGCCCGATCATGTCTTTTGAACCCTTGTTATTTGAAATGTATTGTTCATTTTGCTCATTAAGTGTCCGGAAGTAAAACCTTGATCTGTTGGTTTGAAATAACCGATTTGAAACATTTTGTCAGTAGTAAATTTAAAACATCATTATCCAAAAAAGCACTAACAAGTGTGACTTTCTGTGCCAACTGTAAGAAGATCAAAGAGGTTTATTGATACACACCCTCCAGGTTTTAAACAAAGACATTTCAATTGAGCATGCTCAATGATGTCAAAGGAGGTAGTCAGGGCCGCCCCTAGGGCGTGTGAGACCCCAGGCAGACTCACTGCCCGCTGCCCCATGCCCCTAGGGACCCTAAGCGGGCACACACACACACCAGGCCGGGCTGCATCGGGGTGAAATCGGGGGAACACCTGCCCTTAGTGGGAGACTGGGAACCCTGTGTTAAAATTTCAAAGGTACCCACAGGATCAGAAAAGGTAAGGGACCCCTGCTCTAGATTATGATAGATGGACAGCAGTGGCTTGCTGGCTCCCATCATGGCGGGGACTACCTTTTTAAAGAAAGAGTTAGGTATGTTCAGTTCCATATATGTGGGGGGCCTGCTAGGGAGGACAGAGACAAACTTCTGCATGGTGGGAAGGATATGGCCATGGACTGGGAAAAGGAAGAAAGCTAATAATTTCCAGGTTTTTTTAGTGGCTCAGTTCCAATATTTCCAAAGTAGGTGGAGGTTCCAGGGAGCCATGTTGGTGCAAAGACAAATCTAGAAATAGATACCATTCATTATGGAGACGTCTATAACATCAAACTATTTTGAAGAGCTTGGGAGGCGGGCAGTTTGAAAATCTTACTGGGGAATCTTAAGCAGAGTTACTCCCTTCAAAGTTCATTAAAGTCAGTGAGCTTAGAATGGTGTAACCCCTCTTAGGACTGCACTGTTGTTGGAAAATGTTTAGTTCTATTTCAAATGTATCAGATATTTATTTAATATTGTTGCTTGCTGTTATACAGGCCTGATGTGTTAGGAGAAAGGAGGCTTTACAAATGTTTTCAGTAGAAATGCAGAACAAGATCCCCTGTTGAGAGGAATGAAATAATGAAATGAGCTGAAACAAACATAAGGTACTTTCCAAAGAAATAACCAAATGTAATGTCTTAGTGATTGTAAAAACGCAAGCAGCAGAACCAGGTATGCAAAGCACAAAAATTTAGTAACCATAGAACAGGTGTATTAGCCATTGTTAAAATGCAGAAGCAAACAACTGTAGTAAAAGAAATGACACGGTTGAACAGGCCATGACAACAGTAAAGATTAATAGCAGTAGAGACTAATAAGTAGCAAGTACACAGGCGTAATCAAGTAATGAATATTAACTGACACACCCTACTTCGGAGAAAAGTAAATTTAAATGCACATGCAATGTATGTAACGGGAGGGGTACATATCAAGGAGGGAGTATGAAGTAGGCGGTTGGATAGGCTGTACCTTCCGAGTACCTCAACCTATGGGGAAAGGAGGAGGGATTCATCGGCCGGGAGTAGAGGATAAAAGGGTATGTATGGAACTGATCAGGGAGCTCGTTGCAAAGCGACTCCCCTCTTTCTTGATATCAATAAAGTCGTATATTTTAAAGGAGACTCCCAACTGACAGCTCTTTTCTTTGAATCTCCTGGAGAGGCTGGGAAAGGCGGACACCTTGTCTCTAACACTGTGAGGTAGATTAGGTTGAGAGTATGGGACTAGTCCAAGGTCACCCAGAGTTGAGACTTAAAGTGGAGTCTCCTGGATCAGAGTCCAACAGTAACTACCACACCATGCTGATGTGGTGTTGTGGGAATTTTAGAGTACCTTCAAAAGTCTAACAAGAACCTATGGAAAAACATCTTTATAGGCTATAAAATTATGCCCTCTCCTACTTTCATCTTGAGGCTGAATTTTCCAAACACTACATTGAAATCTCGTTATAGGACAGCCCTGAGGAATAAGAGTAGCTGCCCCTGGATACAAGGTTAATAAGTAACAAGCCTCAGGGGAACAGGTTTTACCAATCCAGAAAAACAGTGCAAAGCAGTAGTAATCAAATCACACCCATAGGCGGTGATTTTTTTTTCCCCTTACTGATCTCAGCCCAACCCCCTTAATAAGCCGTTTCCAGAAGCCAATTTGCTCCAGGGAAACAAACAGCAAAGCCATCTGTTAATCTTCAATGTTTTCCAGAGACAGTTACATAAGCCACCTAAAAGAAGAGAGACCTCCAAACTGGAAGCGAAGGTGAAAGAAATAAAAATGGAATTGGGGGGGGGGGGGGAGCAGATCTATAGCACCTGAAATATCTGCTTATTCATAAGAATGTCGTCCTCCTCTGGCTGTTGCTTCCGTGTACTCTGTCCAACAGCTCCAGGGCTTATGAGGTGCCTCTGCAACAGATAAATGAAATTTAGCATGCTGATATTTTGTATGCTAAAAATCTGCTCATCATCCCCGGGCCCAAGGAAGTGCGTCTCAAGGCAACTAGAGACAGGGCCTTTTCCACAATGGCCCCTATGTGGTGGAACCAGCTACCGGAAGAGGTGAGGGCCCTGCGGGACCTTGCTCAGTTCCGCAGGGCCTGTAAGACAGCCCTCTTCCGGTTAGCCTATGCCTGATGAGATAATGTAGCTACCAGATTTTTGTGTTTTTACTGTATAGTTTAATGTTTAATTTTAAGGTTTTTAGGTTTTAATTGTCTGATTTTAGAGGTAATAACTTGCTCTGATTTTACTGTTTTATTGTTTTATTGCTGTTGTAAGCCGCCCTGAGCCACTTGTGGGAAGGGCGGGATAGAAGTCACCAAATAAATAAATAAATAAATAAAATAAAAAGAGATAAAGGACTTTGTAGGTTAATGATCCCATAGAGATAGCTGTGTTAGTTGCAGCGAAACATAGCAGCAGTTCAGTGGCAAGTTAAAGGCCAACAAAACTTTTTCCAGCCTTAGCTTTCTAGAGTCAGAGCTCACTTCATCAGATGCGGGTCAAATGGTTTATTTACTTCATTTATACTCTACTTTTCTCCCCTGGGGAGACCCAACGTGACTTGCATTTAACCGAGAGAGAGCTGCCCCTGGACATCATATGGAGCACCATGCAGAGTACCGATGGTCACCATCGAACTTTCAGAACCGCTATACTGTACTGTATTAATACAGCACCATGAAATGTTTTAAATAATTTAAATATGTAATTATGTTTTATATGTTTTATTGGTTTTTAATGGAAGCAATGTGATGTTGTGAGCCGCCCTGAATCCACTTGCGGAGAGGGCGGGATATAAGCTTAACGTAATAAATAAATAAATAATAAATTGCAACAACCCTCCCCCCTTTCTCCTTTTTTTAATCTTCAGAACAACTCCATTAGGTAGGTTATACTGAGTGTGTGTGACTGGCCCAAGGTTGCCCAGCAAGCATCCATGGCAGTGTGGGGATTTGAACCTGCATGTCCCAGATCATAATCTGCCATTCCAACCGTGACATCATTTCTGCTCCATTCTGCCCTGCTGCATACATCTGATGACATGAGCTCTGACTCACAAACGCTTATGCTGGCATAAATGTTGGTACAGGGCTGCATTCCTCTAGGTGGGCCTGGAGATCTCCTGCTTTTACAACCGATCTCCGGCTGGCAGGAATCAGCTCCCTTGGAGAAAAATGGCTGTTTTGATGGGTGGACTGTATGGCATTGTACCCTGCTGAAGCCCCTCCCCTCCCCAAACCCCACCCTCTTCTGGATCCAGCCCCCAAAGTCTCCAGGTTTTTTCCAACACAGACCTAGCAACTGTATCTTTATGTTTATTATACTTCATAGAAAGCTAGCCTTTCTCACTGAGATTCAAGGTGGATTACAAAATATAGAGTACAATTTGATCAAACAGTGTAAGACAACCAATAAACAATGCAATAGGGCTAAAATTACAGAACTGGAAAATGATGGAAACAAATTAGATTTCTGCTTAAATTTAATCTCTCCAGGTTGAATATCCCTGGGTAAATATTTTTGACTTTACAGTCAAATTGTTTTATTCTGAGCTTCTGATCATAATGAGACCTTCCAGGACACATCTTTTTAGCCAAGCCAGCAGGATGAAATGGATAGAACCTTTTCCATGTAGCGTCTGTTTTATAATGCAAAGCTCCTTTGATTTTTTTTTCTCCCCTGCATTCCACTAGTTGGGCGAACTGACATTTATTGTGAATAAAATTCTGTGATGACACACTGGTAAAATATCTTTGCTTTCTGTCAGGCACAGGGTTTTCGTAGACAGCATTTCAGTGAGTTTTATTTCATGCTTTCAATTCCCTCCCTCCTGCTGAAACATGGCATTTAGAACTGATTTCTGGAGGGCTGCAGAGTGTTATTCTATAGTCTTCTTCAATCATTCATAGATATTAAGTCTCTCCATGCTACTGGTAACAATGTGTTTTGGATTTCTGATTGATGCATGAGACCACACCACTGGCACCAAGTTTGCATCAAAGGTCAGCACAATATTTTTTTAAAAAAAATTATGTAATGCTTGAAAAGTGTTCTAAGTCATTGTGAGCTCAGCAAAAACGAACCAGGAGGCTTGTGGCAGGAGTCTTTTGATCTCGGTGGTCTTTACAACAATCCTATAAAGTAGATCTCTAATCGTGTCCCCAGATTGAGAGAGTAGGAAGGAATAGTGGGGCTGAGGGGTGAGGAACAGTCGTTTACCTAAGGCCCTTTTGTGATTTCCTAAGGCCGAGATGACATCTGGCTTGTTGCTAGTCTTGTAGTTATTATTATGTTACACTGACAGTGCAATTCTGAGCAATTCTGTACTTAGGATTGCACTTTAAAATTCTCCATAAGTTATGTGATCTTGTACGGTGATGGTCACATTGAGGGGCCAGAGTGCATGAGAAACAGGATGTCTGTGTCCATGATCCTTTGCACTGGAAAGGTATACATTTTCTCCATAGTGACAGAGTTCCCCACGATGTTCTGATGGGAAACTAGAGGACTGTGGACTGGACTCTAGGATAGTTAGGTGGACAGGGAATTGGTAGCATAGTTAGGTGGATAGGGAATTAGTTGTAGAACTGCACTCAAAGAGTAGCTGTCAATGTAACTTCATCTGAATGGAGGGAGATGTCCAGTGGGGTGCCGCAGAGCTTGGTTCTGGCCAGGTACTTTCAATATTTTTATAAATGATCTGGAGGTGGTTGTGGAGGGGCTACTCATTAAATCTGCAGATGGCATTACATTGGGAGGAGCAGTGAGCACACCAGAAGATAGAGATAGAATTCAACAAGATCTGAACACCCTGGAAAAGTGGGCGGATGTCAACAAGGTGCAATTCAACAAGGATAAGAGCCAAGTTCTACATCTGGGTAACAAAATGAGCAATGCGCATGTTGAATGGGTGATGCACTTCTGGGTAGCATTGTGGGTGAACAAGATCTCGGGGTATGGGTGGACCATAAATTAAATATGAGCAGCGAGTATGATGCGATATGAAGATATGAAGCTGCCTTATACTGAATCAGACCCCTGGTCCATCAAAGTCAGTATTATCTACTCAGACTGGCAGCGGCTCTCCAGGGTCTCAAGCTGAGGTTTTTCACACCTCTTTGCCTGGACCCTTTTTTGGAGATGCCGGGGATTGAACCTGGGACCTTCTGCTTCCCAAGCAGATGCTCTACCACTGAGCCACCGTCCCTCCTACATATGAAGCTGCCTTATACTGAATCAGACCCCTGGTCCATCAAAGTCAGTATTGTCTTCTCAGACTGGCAGCGGCTCTCCAGGGTCTCAAGCTGAGGTTTTTCACACCTATTTGCCTGGACCCTTTTTTGGAGATGCCGGGGATTGAACCTGGGACCTTCTGCTTCCCAAGCAGATGCTCTACCACTGAGCCACCATCCCTCCTACATATGAAGCTGCCTTATACTGAATCAGACCTTTGGTCCATCAAAGTCAGTCTTGTCTTCTCAGACTGGCAGCGGCTCTCCAGGGTCTCAAGCTGAGGTTTTTCACGCCTACTTGCCTGGACCCTTTTTTGGAGATGCCAGGGATTGAACCTGGGGCCTTCTGCTTCCCAAGCAGATGCTCTACTACTGAGCCACTGTCCCTCCCTCCCAATATTGGGGTATATCAACAGAGGCATCCAAATTGCAAGATATCATAGTCCCGCTGTACACTGAATTGGTCAGGCTGTACCTGGAATATTGTGTGCCATTCTGGAGGCCTCACTTTGAAGTGGGATGTGGACAGAATGGAGCAGGTGCAGAGGAGAGTGACAAGGATGATCAGGGGCCTAGTGACCAAGGCCTTTGAGGAAAGGCTGAAGGATTAATCCAATTAAGCCTGCTATTGCCATTCGTCTACTATTGCCATTCAACATCTACAATCACCTTTATAAAGTTTACATCTCCAGTACCTGACGTCATGGCCCAGCCCAACAAAATGACATTTATGTCAGATCCGGCCCTTGTAACAAATGAGTTCGACACCTCTACGTGTAGGGCTTCATTCACCAGCAATGCTTGGGGTAGGCACTGTCAGTTATCACGAGGGCAGGAACACTCACCCCTTAAATAGTTATTATGGAGTGGCTAGGAAAAAACACACCACCGTCCATTGCAGAATACAAATTGGAGCTTGTAAACATGAATGCATCATGAGTCCTCCCACTCCAGCCAACCTCTGCATTGATGAATTGGCCAGTGTGATACACTACCTCCTGGAGAAGCAGAGGAGGAAAATAATGTTGTTTCCATACTGACTGATTTTCCTTCCAACGGCTAGAATGGTGATGTGCATTCCATCAGTGGTGCCTATGCAATGTAGGAATCCAAGGCATGCAAAGCCATCCATTATCTGTAAAGAACAAAAAGGAGAACATGAGGACACCTCCCTGGCTGCTGCATCAGGAACTATGTTAAGCAGTTGATTTCAACTTTCTCAATATGTTTCAGTTTATTTCAATTTATATCCCGCCCTTCCCGCCGAAGAGGCTCAGGGCGGCTCACAACATATAAAATCTAACATAAAATTTGGCTTTAAAATACATCAATTTACAACAATGGCTTTAAAAATACATCAATTTAAAACAGTAGAATAATAAAACGTATAGAACAAGCAATCTGCCAAAATGATACACTACAACCTTCCATAAAGTTTCCAATGTCAGTTAGTTATAGGCCAGTCGGAACAGGGCTGTCTTGCAGGCCCTGCGGAACTGCCCAAGGTCCCGCAGGGCCCTCACCTCTTCCGGCAGCTGGTTCCACCAGCAAGGCGCCATTACCGAAAAGGCCCTGTCCCTGGTGGATTTCAGACGGGCCTCCTTTGGCCCAGGGATTACAAGCAGGTTTTGAGAACCCGATCTCAGTACTCTTTGGGGAACATGTGGGGAGAGACGGTCCCTAAGGTAGGCAGGTCCTAGGCCATATAGGGCTTTAAAGGTGATAACCACCACCTTGTACCGAACTCGGTATATTATTGGCAGCCGGTGCAGATCCCGAAGCCCCGGCTGAATGTGCTCCCGTCTTGGGAGCCCTAATAACAGCCGGGCAGCGGCATTCTGCACTAACTGCAACTTCCGGGTTCGGCACAGGGGCAGCCCCATGTAGAGGGCATTACAGTAGTCCAACCTCAAGGTGTTTCATAGCTATAACAAAGTACATGTAATCACTCTTAGCATGCCTAGTGGATGTTATTGCGTTGTTATAGTTACATAATAATGTAATTGGATTATATATTTTTTTTAATTTCCACGCTGATCTTGTTGCCCAGGCAGACAACCTTCATATACAATTCAGCCTCCAACACAAAGCAGACCTCAAGGACGATTTTGCCCATCGTGGATAATCCAAGTCCAAACCGCTGTCCAACTTGGCAGTAGATATTACCGTTGACCAAAGCTGTCCCACCAGTCATGGCTTTTGGGTAGACCCAATAGCATCATGGAGAACACATGCACGACTGTTATATGTGTGTGTGTATACACACAAACACAGATGTATGTAACTGTGCTCACTGTACCCCATTTCTCTGTCTGATGAAGTGTGCATGCGCATGAAAGCTTACATTCTGAATAAAACTTTGTTGGTCTTAAAGGTGCTACTGGATTCCAACTTTGTTAAGCCCACAAACACACTTGGGCACAGAGAAAGACAATAGAGGAGGTGCTTTCTCTTCCACAAATGGTGCAGATAGGCTAAAGAGACATTCAGTGAAGATGTGAGGCAGAGAAGGAAAACATTGCCCCTGGAAATCAAGGCAGCAGTCAATCCAAGCATTCTACACAAATGGGTGTCTGTCATGTCTGCTGATGTGGAAAACAAAACAACAAAGAACTGATGCACACTAGAGAACCAACAGCAAGGAACAGAGAGTTCTTATGGCAAGCCGGGTATTTAAAATTTAAATAGACCTGAAATTCCCCTCCCCTTTCCATTGGGATTTTGGAAGCCAATCAGCCTTTTCCTTTCTAAAAAATTGCAGTGACATTGTAATGCCACTGAGCATGTGCAGAAAAAGTAGGCAAAAAGCATGGAGTGGGTCCAGTCTTGCAAAACATTGAAGAAAGAGCCCTATTGCAGAAGGAGTGCTGTGAAGTCCAAATATCTGATAGAAAATCAAGTAAGTAGAAAAAAGAAGTAGAAGAAGAAGAAGAAGATATTGGATTTATATCCCGCCCTCCACTCCGAAGAGTCTCAGAGCGGCTCACAATCTCCTTTACCTTCCTCCCCCACAACAGGCACCCTGTGAGGTAGATGAAGATATCGGATTTATATCCCGCCCTCCACTCCGAAGAGTCTCAGAGCAGCTCCTTTCCCTTCCTCCCCCACAACAGACACCCTGTGAGGTGGGTGGGGCTGGAGAGGGCTCTCCCAGCAACTGCCCTTTCAAGGACAGAGAGCGGCCTACAATCTCCTTTCCCTTCCTCCCCCACAACAGACACCCTGTGAGGTGGGCGGGGCTGGAGAGGGCTCTCACAGCAGCTGCCCTTTCAAGGACAACCTCTGCCAGAGCTATGGCTAACCCAAGGCCATTCCAGCAGGTGCAAGTGGAGGAGCGGGGAATCAAACCCGGTTCTCCCAGATAAGAGTCTGCACACTTCACCACTACACCAAACTGGCTCTCCTGTACTGTGTAAGTCTGTACTGTGGAAATGGTCTCTGTGATTTTATGTACAGTTGCTTTGACTGCAAAAAAGTAATTAAAGCTAACCCCTTCCAAAATGACCTAGCAGAAAACAACAAATTAAATAAGTTTTCTGAAGCAAAGAGGAAAATTTAAAGGACAGTAGTCTTGGGAATCTTCAAGAGTATTATGCTGGGTTGATTAGTATAACAACTTTAACGCTGACTACCCATATTTGTTGTTATCCTGAAATTCTAAGGCAGGGTACCTGCTGTGATTTTCCCCACAAAGTGGTAGGAGGGTTATGAATTTGGTTAGCAACCAAAAAAGCGGGCAAAAGCAAGAAATTTTGAAAAACACCTCATTTTCTGTCATGTGCTTTCTGTATACAGCGAGCTTTATTCAGGGGTTGTGTCACATTCTGTGATCCTGCACAAGTCTGGGATTTGGGGTGAGAAGGATTCTGCCATTATTTTATCCCAAGTATTCAAGGCAAACTGAATAAGCAGATGCACCAGAGGAAAAAAAATCACAGCTGGGCAGTTGCTAAATCATGGAACACAAAAAGCTGATTAAACGTGCTCTTGCTAAAAGCCAAGGTCCAAGCTGTCTGGTATAAATCTGGATTGACACTGACCTGAAAATCCACATTAATTCCAAAAGGTACCAACAATCAGCAAAAGCAGCAATCAGCTTCATACGTCCAGGACTATTTGTTTCATGTGTTTGGTACTTTAGTTATTTCACCCATCTTCCAAGGTGTTCAGAAGAAGAAGATATTGCATTTATATCCCGCCCTCCACTCCGAAGAGTCTCAGAGCGGCTCACAATCTCCTTTCCCTTTCTCCCCCACAACAGACACTCTGTGAGGTAGATGAAGATATTGGATTTATATCCCGCCCTCCACTCCGAAGAGTCTCAGAGCAGCTCACAATCTCCTTTCCCTTCCTCTCCCACAACAGACACCCTGTGAGGTAGATGAAGATATTCGATTTATATCCCACCCTCCACTCCAAAGAGTCTCAGAGCAGCACACAATCTCCTTTCCCTTCCTCTCCCACAACAGACACCCTGTGAGGTAGATGGAGATATTGGATTTATATCCCGCCCTCCGCTCCGAAGAGTCTCAGAGCGGCTCACAATCTCCTTTACCTTCCTCCCCCACAACAGACACCCTGTGAGGTGGGTGGAACTCCCTTTGGAGTTCCAACCCCAAAGTCTCCTGGGGCTGGAGAGGGCTCTCAAAGCAGCTGCCCTTTCAAGGACAACCTCTGCCAGAGCTATGGCTGACCCAAGGCCATGCTAGTAGGTGCAAGTGGAGGAGTGGGGAATCAAACCCGTTTTTCCCAGATAAGAGTCCGCACACTTAACCACTACACCAAACTGGCTCATAAGAAGAGTTTTCTTATGAGGTACATTAGTCTGAGAGATTGTGTGATTTCCTCAAGGTCACCCAGAATATCTCCTCCTCTGCCATGTAGTGCATTGGATGACCTTGGGCTAGTCACAGTCTCAAAGTCTAACCAACCTCACTGAATAGTTGTATCGATAAATCAAGGTGACAAATAACAGCCTGTTTGAGCTTGTTGCAGGAAGGGTGGGATATAGGGTTGCCAGGTCCAATTCAAGAAATATCTGGAGACTTTGGGGGTGTTTCCAGGAGCCTTTGGGGGTGGAGCCAGGAGCAAGGGTGTGACAAGCATAACTGAACTCCAAAGGGAGTTCTGGCCATCACATTTAAAGGGACCACACACCTTTTAAATGCCTTCCCTCCATTTGGAATGAGGATAGGGGCACCTTCTTTTGGGGCTCATAGAATTGGGCCCCCTTGTCCACTCTTTTTGAAACTTGGAGGGTCTTTTGAGAGGAGGCACTGGATGCTATGCTGAAAATTTGGTGCCTCTACCTCAAAACACAGCCCTTCCAGAGCCCCTGATACCTGTGGATCAATTCTCCATTATACCCTATGGGAATTGGTTTCCATAGGGAATAATGGAGTGTCCAGCAGGCATTCCTCCCCTTTCTGATGACCCTGAAGCGGGGGGAGGACCTCCAAACTGGGGGATCCCCTGCTCCCACCTGGGGATTTAGCAACCCAAAGAGTAACGTGGAAAAGAGAAGGTATACAGCACACAGCATCCACGAAAAACCAGCCTCAAATATGAAAAATATTCAAAGGTTTATCACAAATAAATAATTTAGACAAAAGTGCATCAATCACACCCGACCCAAAGTCCTTTCATATACGTTTGAAATCCTTATGCTTTGAAGTGTAGGTCCAGGGTAATAGACAAGCCGTGAAGTAAGAGTCCAACATTCCCGAGCTTCTTTCAACAGTAGCTGGCGTAGAGACGACTAGCAGCAAAGCACAAATCCGCAACAGGGATGCACATATTGCCCTGTTTCACTGAGGCTTCTACAAGCTTCCAAATTATTCAAATCCTTCATACATGGCATACAACTCAAAATTTCTGCGGAATATCAACAGAAAGTGAGTATAAATGGGCAATCTTTGCAGTGGAAGACAGTAAGCAGTGGGGTGCCGCAGGGCTCAGTACTGGGTCCCATGCTCTTTAACTTGTTCATAAATGATTTGGAGTTGAGAGTGAGTAGTGAAGTGGCCAAGTTTGCAGATGACACTAAATTGTTCAGGGTGGTGAGAACCAGAGAGGATTGTGAGGCACTCCAAAGGGATCTGTTGAGGCTGGGTGAGTGGGCGTCAACGTGGCAGATGAGGTTCAATGTGGCCAAGTGCAAAGTAATGCACATTGGGGTCAAAAATCCCAGCACAAATACAAGTTGATGGGGTGTGAACTGGCAGAGACTGACCAAGAGAGAGATCTTGGGGTCGTTGTAGATAACTCACTGAAAATGTCAAGACAGTGTGCGATTGCAATAAAAAAGGCCAATGCTATGCTGGGAATTATTAGGAAGGGAACTGATAACAAATCAGCCAGTATCATAATGCTCCTGTATAAATCGATGGTGCAGTCTCATTTGGAGTACTGTGTACAATTCTGGTCACCACACCTCAAAAAGGGGATTATTTATAGCATTGGAAAAAGTGCAGAAAAGGGCAACTAGAATGATTAAAGGTTTGGAACACTTTCCCTATGAAGAAAGGTTAAAACACTTGGGGCTCTTTAGTTTAGAGAAACGTCGACTGCAGGGTGACATGATAGAGGTTTACGAGATTATGCATGGGATGGAGAAAGTAGAGAAAGAAGTACTTTTCTCCCTTTCTCACAATACAAGAACTCGTGGGCATTCAATGAAATTGCTGAGTAGTCAGGTTAGAATGGATAAAAGGAAGTACTTCTTCACCCAAAGGGTGATTAACATGTGGAATTCACTGCCACAGGATGTGGTGGTGGCTACAAGCATAGCCAGCTTCAAGAGGGGTTTGGATAAAAATATGGAGCAGAGGTCCATCAGTGGCTATTAGCCACAGCATATTATTGGAACTGTCTGGGGCAGTGATGCTCTGTATTCTTGGTGCTCGGGGAGGGGCAAATTGGAAGGGCTTCTAGTCCCACTTGTGAACCTCTTTTTTTTTGGCCGCTGTGTGACACAGAGTGTTGGACTGGATGGGCCAATGGCCTGATCCAGCATGGCTTCGCTTATGTTCTTAAGTTCCACTTCTTCACTGAGAAGCCTGGCATTTGAATTCATGCAAATAAAATGTATGTATATTCCCACATCCCAAATTTGGAACAGTGCTATTGCTATGTATAAATCGTGGCAGGGGTACGCTCCTTCCACTGTCTGCTAAATGTAAAGAAGGGTTATGATTCTGTCAGTTTGCCAGGCTGACCCTAAATAATTTCCTCTGGCTTGTCCATATGAAGACTTCTTCCTTCCCTCCACAGTATTGCTCATTCCGGTTCCATTGACAGCCCTCCAGTGGAATGACAGATGCTCTGCCCAGTCAGGCACCGTTGTAACTGCTCTGCCACTTTTAGCTTCGCCTTATCACATGCTGTGTCAGTAACAACTGTTCCATCCTGACCAAATCTATCTCTTTGCAGGCCAGGTAACCCAGGGAATGTGAGTGTTTTCAAGCAAGGTGACCTGCTGGAGCTAAATTAGGCTGAAAGTGGAACCTGCTTGTCCTTGATTCATTTACTCTGGTGTGTGGGAAGATTCGAGAGTGCAGAGAAATGAAAACTGTTCACAAGTGACAGTGAATGCATGAAGAATCTGGGTATGGGTGTACACTTGATTGTTCTTTTTACATATGTTGAATCATTCTCATGTTAATTCAGCATATGTACAGCTGAATGCGTGTCAGGGATAATCTAGGCCAATCCTGCACTGAATAGTGGGGTGGACTAGATGGCTTGTATGACCTCTTCCAACTCCATGATTTCATGATATATATTTATTTAGGTACTGGCCCCTGGTTTAGTTCATTAAGTGAACGTGTATTGGCTCGTACAAACAGGTTGATCCGGGGGTGTCAAACATGCAGTTCAGGGGCCAAATTAGGCCCCCGGAGGGCTCCTATCAGGCCCCTGAGCCACTGGCTGTCATCTGCTTCCTTTTTCCTATATCTTGTCTCCTTCTGCATAACAGCTTGCTTTGCAAGGCTTACTCAATTGCACAGGAACTACAGAGCAAAACCTCCACTGGCTGAGGCTCCTTCCTAGGGGAGGAAGGGGGGAAGAATAGCCTGCTTTGCCAGGCTCTCTCAATTGCACAGCAGAGCTACTGAGCCAAGCCTCTCTTTCTTCTATTGGTTAAGGCTCCCTCCCCCAGTCCCCTGGGGAAGGAAGGAAAGAGCCAGAGCTTCCTTTGCCCAGTTCCCTGGATCCCAGGGGAGAAATACAAAGAAAGCATCTTTAAGACCAATGAGTGCTAACATTTTAAGCATGTTTTAAATTTTTTAAAAAAACTATATTTGTGTTTGTTATTTATAAAATTTTTATCTCTGCTACCTAACCTTAAATAGGTACATACATGGTCCGGCCCAACAAGGTCTCATTTATGTCAGATCCGACCCTCATAACAAATGAGTTCGACATCCCTGAAAAGAATGGCTTGCAAAAAGCTTGGAAAACGGATGTTCAGGAAGTTGAAGTAGAAATGAGATTCTCAGTAAGAAACATTCTGCATATGGTACCTGGACACCAAATGGGTGGAGTGTATGACCCAACCATAAGAACATAAGAGAAGCCATGTTAGATCTGGCCAATGGCCCATCCAGTCCAACACTCTGTGTCACATAAGAACATAAGAGGAGCCATGTTAGATCAGGCCAATGGCCCCTCCAGTCCAACACTCTGTGCCACATAAGAACAGAAGAGAAGCCCTGTTGGATCAGGCCAATGGCCCCTCCAGTCCAACACTCTGTGTCACATAAGACCAGAAGAGAAGCCCTGTTGGATCAGGCCAATGGCCCATCCAGTCCAACATTCTGTGTCACACAGCGGCCAAATACACACACACACACACACACTGTGGCTAATAGCCACTGATGGACCTCTGCTCCATATTTTTATCTAAACCCCTCTTGAAGGTGGCTATGCTTGTGGCCGCAACCACCTCCTGTGGCAGTGAATTCCACATGTTAATCACCCTTTGGGTGAAGAAGTACTTCCTTTTATACGTTTTAACCTGTCTGCTCAGCAATTTCATCGAATGCCCACAAGTTCTTGTATTGTGAGAAAGGGAGAAAAGTACTTCTTTCTCTACTCTCTCCATCCCATGCATTATCTTGAAAACCTCTATCATGTCACCCCACAGTCGACGTTTCTCCAAGCTAAAATGGATATCTCCCTGTTTTGTAATACTACTGATAGGAAGGGTAGAAGTTGCCTGTTGTCATTAGGTCAGTGGTTGAACAGCATTCCTAATCTCACATAAATTTGTCAGCGGTGGGGAGGCTGGATTTCTCCTGGAATTACAAACTATCCCCAGACCACTGAAATAGTCCCTCTGGAGGAAATGACAGCTTCTAAGGGTAGATTCCATGGCATCCCCACTGAATTTCCGCCCCAAACCACCCTCCCCAGGCTCTGTCTCCAAATCTTCAGGAACATGGAAAGCCAGAGTTGGCAACCCTGCCACATGTTCTTCCCACTATGGGGTTAGGCGCCTTTTCCTCTTGCCCCTTACTGATTTCCCCTGGCTTCCTGCATTATTGAGTCCCTTGATTCACAAAACCCTCTAAAATTGAACAATCTCATGTACGCACTGTTCCCACCCACCCGAGAAGATGAGTCACTACCATTCAGAAGAGGAGTGACTCATTCTGCAGCAGAATACTAGCACAAATTAACCCAAATGCCCTTTATAAATGGTTTACTGCTGAATAACTACTAGATGCGGTTGTCCAACTCTAGCAAGGCATACGAAGTCGCCTTCTGCTGAGTTAGATCTTTGGTCCACCTGTACAAATACACTGGACCTCATGTAGGCTGTTCTAAACTCTGTCGAAAGAACCTTTAAAAAAACAACTGGGAAATGCCAGAGGTGGCATTTGGGATCCTCTGCATCCAAAGCATGTACTTTAATATAGAAAACGTTGTATTTCAAAATCCCTTAGCTACTGAATAGCCTGCAGGCCTCTAGTCTGAACAATTTTCAATAATTGTGTAAGACTACTATTTGCATAGCTTCGGTATAGAGAGCTTACAGTGAATTCGCTGCAGGAGTTATACAACTACAGATTTAGGAAGACTCTCCAGGCTGAAGCAGCTGTTCAATGCACAGTCATCTCTGTCAGGAAAGGAAACAGTTACTCCATTATGAATACAAGATATGGGAATGTCCCACAGAACTGAGAACCCAGGTGGAAAGAGTTATTAAAAAATTCTGTTGATATTTTCAAAGGAAGTTAGTTATGTCAAGGTAAATGCATTTTTTAAATGGGGGATATTTAATGCACTGGTTGGAAGATCTCTTAAACTTTTCCAGAAATGGTGGAGGTTATTAATTAGCACAGCCTGCCATCTGCTGGATGCACTCTTCCAGTTTTGTATCATTTCTTTAAAGATGTTTAATTTTTTGGAGTTTATTTAAACTCAAGATCTAGAAGTTCTTGTTATTTATTTAATCTATTACCCCCCCCTTTCCCCCCCCCCACTGGGGACCCAAAGTGGCTTACGTCTTTCTCCTTGCCTTTGTTTTATCCTCACAACAATAGTCCTGTAAAATAGATAAGGCCAAAGAGTGTGATTGACTCAAGGTCACCCTTATTTGACAGGCAGAGAAACAAAAAAAGATGCTGTGGCCCAAAAGCAGTCTCACACAAGTTCGCATCACAATAAGGTTCATAGAATCATAGAATTGGAAGGGATCTCCAGAGTCATCTAGTCCAAACCCCCACACAATGCAGGAAATTCATAAATACCTCCCCCACACTCCCAGTTACCCTTGTTCCATGCTCAGAAGATGGCAAAAAAAAAAAACCCTCCAAAATCCCTGGCCAAACCCTAGAAATAACAGAGGCTTACTAATTGTTACATACCAGGTTATATTAGTTACCAGTGCAGAGTAGCCAAAGTCATCACAGGAGAGGGTCTATGACCATCTGCAAAGCAACTGTCCTTAATGTTAAATAACTGCAACACATTCACACTACACTAAATAATGCATTTTGCAACTGAATTTTTGCTATTCTTACACAGTAAAAATCCAGTTGCAAAATGCATTATTTAGTGTCATGTGAACACACCCAACTGCCCCTACATTTTAGAAACAGATTTAGGATTAGATTTGTTACTATTATACGTAACATTACTACTACTGTGTGTATTAAGCTCCATCAAGTAACTTTCAACTTATGGCAACCCTGAGGATGACCTACAAACTGTCCTATCATTAACAGCCTTGCTCAGGTCTTGCAAACTAGGGGCCATGACTTCCATCTCAAAATGGATCTTCTTTTCTTGCCGCCTTCAACTTTTCTTAGCATTATTGATTATTTTCCAGTGACACTTGTCTTCTCACAGTATGACCAAAGTATCAGTTTGGTCATTTTAGCTTCAAGAACTGGGGTGGCCAAATGTAAGAGCCAATTAGGATAAATGGCAGATGTTTGAGACCTGCAAGACGTTAACATCTGGGAGGAGAGAGGAGGGAAGAAAGCAACTTTAAATTTACATGCATTCTCCATGCCAGCCAATAGGGCAGTGGGGGTTTCGAGATCCACACAATATGTGTGAAAGAGTCACATGTGGCTCCCGAACCAAAGTTTGGCCACTCCTGTTTTAGGGAGAGTTCAGTCTTGATTTGGCCTGCCCTAGAACATGTTGTTGGTTCATGGTATCCATAAAACTCTCCTCCAACAACATTTCAAATGAATCAATTTTCGTCTTGTCAGCTTCCTTCTCTGCCCAAGTTTCACACCAGTATATAGCACTATCTTGATATTGGTCGCCAGCAACACATCCTTACATTTAAGGCTCTTTTTAAGGTCCTTCCTGGCTGCCCTTCCCAGTTCAAATCTCCTTTTGATTTCTTCATTGCAGTCTCCCTCGTCATTGGTGACTGAGCCAAGGAACAGAAAACCTTGAACAATTTCAGTTTCTTCAACGTCAGCCTTGAAGTTGTATAATTCCCCAGCAGTCAGGACTTTTATCTTCTTGATGTTCAACTGTACTCCTGCTTACCTTCTGCTTCAACAGTCATTTCAGGACTTCACTATTTTCTGCCAGTAAAGTGGTGTCAACAGAACATCGCATATTGTTAACGTTCCTTCTAGGGATGGCAGCCTCCACATGGCACCTGGGGATCCCCCAGAATTATAGCTCTGTGGCACTGTACCTCACTGAGGTTCCATCCCCATATTTCCAGGAATTCCCCAACCTGGATTTGACAACCCTATCCCTCATCTCCTGCTGGTGACTTCAGGGGACCTGGCAACCCTATTTTCACTCCACCTTCCACTAAATCTACTTCACCTTCACTTACATGCTCTGCACATAGACTGATCAGAAAGGGAAATAAAATGCACCCTTGCCTGACATCTTTCCACCTCTTTGTTTCTTCATATTCTGTCTTGGCCAGAGTAGAGGTCGCACATCAAAACCATTGCATGTTGCGGCACACCCATTTCTTTTAAAACCAATCATAGGCTTCCATGATCCACACAGTGATCCACACAGTCAAAAGCCCTGTTGGAGAGCCAGTTTGGTGTCGTGGTTAAGTGTGCGGACTCTTATCTGGGAGAACCGGGTTTGATTCCCCACTCCTCCACTTGCCCCTGCTGGAATGGCCTTGGGTCAGCCAGAGCTCTCTTATCTGGGAGAACCGGGTTTGATTCCCCACTCCTCCACTTGCACCTGCTGGCATGGCCTTGGGTCAGCCAGAGCTCTGGCAGAGGTTGTCCTTGAAAGGGCAGCTGCTGGGAGAGCCCTCTCAGCCCCACCCACCTCACAGGGTGTCTGTTGTGGGGGAGGAAGGTAAAGGAGATTGTAGGCCGCTCTCTGTCCTTGAAAGGGCAGCTGCTGTGAGAGCCCTCTCCAGCCCCACCCACCTCACAGGGTGTCTTCTTGTGGGGGAGGAAGGTAAAGGAGATTGTAGGCCGCTCTCTGTCCTTGAAACGGCAGCTGCTGGGAGAGCCCTCTCAGCCCCACCCACCTCACAGGGTGTCTGTTGTGGGGGAGGAAGGGAAAGGAGATTGTAGGCCGCTCTCTGTCCTTGAAAGGGCAGCTGCTGTGAGAGCCCTCTCAGCCCCACCCACCTCACAGGGTTTCTGTTGTGGGGGAGGACGGTAAAGGAGATTGTAGGCCGCTCTCTGTCCTTGAAAGGGCAGCTGCTGGGAGAGCCCTCTCCAGCCCCACCCACCTCACAGGGTGTCTGTTGTGGGGGAGGAAGGGAAAGGAGATTGTAGGCCGCTCTCTGTCCTTGAAAGGGCAGCTGCTGTGAGAGTCCTCTCAGCCCCACCCACCTCACAGGGTGTCTGTTGTGGGGGAGGAAGGTAAAGGAGATTGTAGGCCGCTCTCTGTCCTTGAAAGGGCAGCTGCTGTGAGAGCCCTCTCCAGCCCCACCCACCTCACAGGGTGTCTGTTGTGGAGGAGGAAGGTAAAGGAGATTGTAGGCCGCTCTCTGTCCTTGAAAGGGCAGCTGCTGTGAGAGCCCTCTCCAGCCCCACCCACCTCACAGGGTGTCTGTTGTGGAGGAGGAAGGTAAAGGAGATTGTAGGCCGCTCTCTGTCCTTGAAAGGGCAGTTGCTGGGAGAGCCCTCTCCAGCCCCACCCACCTCATAGGGTGTCTGTTGTGGGGGAGGAAGGTAAAGGAGATTGTAGGCCGCTCTCTGTCCTTGAAAGGGCAGCTGCTGTGAGAGCCCTCTCAGCCCCACCCACCTCACAGGGTGTCTGTTGTGGGGGAGGAAGGGAAAGGAGATTGTGAGCCCCTCTGAGACTCTTCGGAGTGGAGGGCGGGATATAAATCCAATATCTTCTTCTCCTTCTTGTAATGTATGAAACACAAGCTGATTTACTACAACTACCAATAATAATAGTTAGGGTTGCCAATCCCCAGGTGGGGGCAGGGGATCCCCCGGTTTGGAGGCCCTCCCCCCCCCGCTTCAGGGTCGTCAGAAACCGGGGGGGGGGGAGGGGAGGGAAATGTCTGCTGGGAACTCTATTATTCCCTATGGAGATTTATTCCCATAGAAAATCATGGAGAATTGATCCGCGGGTACCTGGGACTCTGGGGGGGGGGGCTGTCTTTTGGGGTAGAGGCACCAAATTTTCAGTATAGCATCTAGTGCCTCTCCCCAAAATACCTCCCAAGTTTCAAAAAGATTGGACCAGGGGGTCCAATTCTATGAGCCCCAAAAGAAGGTGCCCCTATCCTTCATTATTTCCTACGGAAGGAAGGCATTGAAAAGGTGTGCCGTCCCTTTCAATGCGATGGTTAGAACTCCCTTTGGAGTTCAATGATGCTTGTCACAGCCTTGATCTTGGCTCCACCCCCCAATGTCTCCTGGCTCCACCCCCAAAGTCTCCCAGCTCCACCCCCAAAGTCCCCAGATATTGAACATATATATGAAGCTGCCTTATACTGAATCAGACCCTTGGTCCATCAAAGTCAGTATTGTCTTCTCAGACTAGCAGTGGCTCTCCAGGGTCTCCAGCTGAGGTTTTTCACACCTATTTGTCTGGACCCTTTTTTGGAGATGCCAGGGATTGGATCTGGGACCTTCTGCTTCCCAAGCAGATGCTCTACCACTGAGCCACCGTCCCTCCCCTTGAATATTTCTTGAATTGGACTTGGCAACCCTAAATAATAGCTGTCACCATAATCATTACTTTATTAAAGTAATGTAGGCTGCTGGGAGGAAGGGCTGAACAATAATGCAATTCATCCATGCAATAATAACATCTACCATCCTAATTTTGTTGCATTTGTTCCGAAGTTCACTCCGGCGAAGGGGGCGGGGGACGCCGGCGGGAGCTGCGCCAACGCTCGGGAAAAAAAAAAAAATGGGTGGAGCGCAGAAGTATATTAACCTCAGGAAGTTGGGGGAAACGCCTTTCCGAAAAAGTGTGTCCCAAGAAGCAACCCGTAGTGTTCACGTGATCTTACCTGGACTCAGGTGAGGGAGGGGCCCCGGACGCTGTTCACCTGGCTGGGCAGGTAATGCCAAGGCGGGGTGGAGGGGAAGCCCGTTCCCGAGCGGAGGGACCCTGTGCGAGTTGGGGAAGGCGACCAGCGCCGCCAGCCCGGGAGTTCCCCCGCTGTGCTCGCCTTTTCCAGCCCTCCCCCTTAGAAAGGATTAGACCCCGCCCAGCTGCTTTCGGTGAACTCCCCACCCCTTTCCTTTTTTTGTGCTTTACCAATACGCCTGAATTGTTTGCACGGCTTCTTTCTTTCTTTCGCCTTCCTTTCCTGAAGTCTTCCACTCAACTTTTGCAGTGGGACATTAAAAGCAGCTGGGTTTGCGCTGCGAGGAATTTGGTTGCTGCAGCTGTGCCATTTCTGTTCCAAAAGGAGAATTGCAGGTAATCTGTTTTTGTTCTGATTATTAAAAAAAAATCGTCTCTTCTTCCCAATTCTACACGGTTTGCTTGGAGGTCCTGCTGATCACCTGCAGGCTTTGCTCTTATTAAGTATAAGTAGGATCATGAATTAGGGCAGTGCTTGGTAAAGTCTTGGAAAACTGTTATTAGGCCAGTCGCCTTCCCCAGAAGTTGACTTTAATCACTACCACATACAGCCCCCCTCTTGCCCCACCATTTTCTATTGGGATGAGAGAAGCAGCTATTGATTCCTGTAATGTTTACTCCTGAGTATGATTACTCAAGGTTGCAGCTTCAGTGTAGCTCTTTAGCAATAAGTATAGATTTTAAAAATTTATTGTAGAAGCAGGTCTCTTTAACCAGTACCCTGTAGCTTCTGCCACCTATCAGAGTTACCCAGTCCAGGCTTTCCATACCTGCTTAGGCTTCACCCCACAACTGGGGAAAAGGTAGGAAGGTATAGGAACTCATTTCAGGGATGATGAGAAGCTCAAAATATGAATATCATAGCTTCCTTGAAATGAGAGACCAGAAGGTGACTCAGTGGTAGAGCATCTGCTTGGGAAGCAGAGGGTCCCAGGTTCAATCCCCGGCATCTCCAAAAAAGGGTCCAGGCAAATAGGTGTGAAAAACCTCAGCTTGAGACCCTGGAGAGCCGCTGCCAGTCTGAGTAGACAATACTGACTTTGATGGACCAAGGGTCTGATTCAGTATAAGGCAGCTTCCTAAATACCGAGAAGTGCCTCAAGAGCATGGACTTGGATCTGAGTGTATTTGACAGAAGGATTTCTGCCCACAGAGCATGATTATTATTATTATTTGCCTCACCCCCTCATTTGAAGTATGGAGTATTTGGTGCAGGGGGTGGGGGAGAGTCAAGAAAGCTGTACTCTTGCAGGCAGAAATCCTCCCTTGAATCCAAGCCATGTTCTGGTTCTTTGAAGATTTCCTAGAATACTTGGGAAGAATACAGAAATAAAATCACATCTCTTTAATTAATTACTGCAGAATATCATAAGTTTAATTTCTGGCCTTATCATTACAGCTACTCATAGGCTTGCATTGAAACAAATAATCTGTAAGGAGAAAAATGAAAACATGTTATGGTGCAACTAATCTATTGACACATTTAGGGTAAATCCTTCAGAGCATTCCTGGAACCAACCATTATACATTCTTCCAATTCGGTGCTGTTTCTCTTATAGACAAAGGAGGGCTGCCAAAATAAAGTAACAGTGATGTCTCTTTGCAACCTTGTTATAGGTTGGTTGCTGGCTTCAGTTTTGGAGCAAAAAGGATTTACACTAAATATTGGCACAAATGTCTGTTGTCTGTAGGAGTGATTGACTGGGCAGTGCTGGGAATTACCTGCCCAGGTATGGGGGGGGGGGGGTGGCTAGGAATTACCACTGGGGAATTTTTAAAGCGTCAACTAGGAGGGCTGGTTTGAGCTGAGTTATTTCAGAAGTATATACAAAGAAGATCCAGGAATGAGATTCCCCGCCCCCCCCCCCCCAATTTTGTTGGACAGTCTCATATGGAAGTCTCTCTGGTATACTGGCTTTATTTTATTTGTTTACTTCATTTATAGCCTGGTTTTCTTGCATAGATACAAAGGTAGATTGCATAGTGCAAGAGAATTTAGTCCAATAAAATGAGACATCCAACAAACAGCATGGAACTAGCACCTCAAAACTTAAAAACAATGAAAAAATATATATAGGACATAACGTACTGTACACGTTTTTAAAATGGAATGACAAAAACACAAAGCAGTGTAGTAAGAAAAAAAGGTAATAATACAATAAGCAATGGAATAGATGACAATTCTGCTGCCTTTTAAAAAGTATCTTCCATACTTTAGCAGTTCCTTGAGACTGCTCAAATTAGAGCCTAGCTTTTTAAGCTGCCTTTTATTACTCCTGCAAAGCTTTAAATTGTCATAATGCCTTTGCATTCTTCTGGACATTCCTTTGTCTATATCTAATTGCTAGAAACTGTTTAGATGCAAGAGTGCTCTGCTGAGCTACCTTTATGCAGGCATATCCTATAAACTCCTCCTTCCAAGCAGTTCCCATTTTGCATTGGTTTGTACAATATTACATATTTTTTCAGTATCTGTTAAATCTGTATCCACTTTGGAACAGCATTGTACAGTTCGTGATTCATCCTATTTATACATTTTAAAAGTTGAACCTCCCCAGTCAAGGCAGCTAATTACTTGTTACAATATAAAATTAAGCAAATATATCTTGAAAATCACAAACAAGCAGTAAACATTAACTGCAGTAAGGCTGGCTAGTCAGTCAGATGCTGTTCTGAACTTCAAGGTGTTCACTAACCTGGGCTAGATAACCTAAATGATTGTCTTGTCCCATATCATCTGCTTTAGAGGTGCTGTAGTTATTCGCCTGCCCTCAGAAGTTAAGTGGGTGGTAACTTGGAACAGGGCCATTTCTGTTGCACCCCGTTCATGGAATGTCTTCTTCCCCAGATGTGCTTTATTTTATTTACTGGTGCGGTATCAATGCTTCTGTCCCTCAAAATTCAGACACAGTTGGGGCACAGTTTTCCCTATTTTACTGTTGTTTTTAAGATTGCTTGTTCTAGGTGTGGCATGTTTTTAATAACTCAAATGCCAAAAGGGTTAAAACAAATCTCAAAATATATACAGATAAAAAGAAAAATGAGTTTTAATCATCCATTAATTTCAATAAAATAATGATTAGTAGATAATACACACCATAAAAGTTGCTCTAGTGTACATAAATCCCTTTATCAATATGCAAATAAGCTAATATAGAGCACATCGCCAAGTAACACATATTTAGTTGGTCAAAAAGTATGATAAAACCACAAAACATCAAATGCCTTTTGGCCTCAAGTGATGCAACATGTAGTGTCAAGCTAAAAGCTACTGATGAATACAGTAGACAGATCATAACTATATACAAATATATCCACAATTATCCTGTGAAAAAATGAATGAAAAAGAGGGAAAGGAAAAAAAATTACATCATAAAAAGCAAATCTCCATTCAGAATGTAATAAAACATATAAACAAACCTGCTTATATCAGACAATCTCTTCATGTTCAGTAGTTATTGTAGACTTGTAACTGAGTTGAAGTGGGGAAAATCCTTAAAGTCTACATAAACATCTAAAGCAAGGGTGTAGAACTCATGAGGACCAGAACTGACATAAATGAGACCTTGTCGGGCCGGGCTGTTTGTGTCATAATATGTAATGCCAGGTAGCAGAGAGATAAACTTTATAATGGACAGAGACACACGCAATCAAAGATTTTAACTGGACAAAGGAAGCTTTGACTCTTTCCCTCCCTCCCCAGGGGATGAGGGAGGACAGAGCCTCAGCCAATAGAAGAAAAAGAGGCTTGCCTCAGTAGCTCTGCTGTGTGATTGAGAGAATCTGGCAAAGCAAGGTCTCCCTCCTCCCCTCCTCAAGGGAGCAGCCTCAGTCATTGGAGAAAATAGAGACTTTGCTCTGTAGCTCCTGTGCGATTGAGCAAGCCTGCAAAGCAAGCGGTGACACAGAAGGAAGCAAGAGAGAGGGAGAAGAAAGCAGACTGGCTCAGGGGCCTGATAGGAACTCTCTGGGTGCCTGATTTGGCCCCCAGGCCACACGTTTGACACTCCTGATCTAAAGGATAATCCCAGATATCATAATAATCAATATAAATAAGGAACCAGACAGAAAATTACATATTAATTGATATTGCATTGTTGGAAAAATATGTAGATGTATCAGTAGGAGCAAATCCCTAGTTTCGGTGAATATAAAGTCAAGAAATGCTTAAAATAAATAGCATCCTAAATGAAGTTGGTAAATTGGTCATAAGAGCATCTCTTAGTAGGAATTATCACAGAAGGTGCCATCTAGGGTTGCCAGTGATGGAGATTTCAAGGCCTAGAATGATATTGCTACACAACTATAGAGCACTGTGACCAATACTGCTTTACCAGGAGTTCAGGCTGCATATTCCTCTAGTCCAGGAGTGCTGAACTCATTTGTTATGAGGGCTGGATCTGACATAAATGAGACCTTGTTGGGTCGGGCTGGGCCATGTGTGTACCTATTTAGCAGAGATATTAGGAGCCCCGTGGTGCAGAGTGGCAAGCTGCAGTACTGCAGTCCAAGTTCTGCTCACGATCTGAGTTCGATCCCAGCAGAAGCTGGGTTCAGGTAACCAGCTCAGCCTTCCATCCTTCCGAGGTTGGTAAAATGAGTACCCAGCTTGCTGGGGGTAAACTGTAAATGACTGGGGAAGGCAATGGCAAACCACCCCGTTAAAAAGTCTGCCATGAAAACATTGTGAAAGCAACGTCACCCCAGAGTCAGAAACGACTGGTGCTTGCACAGGGGATTACCTTTACCTTTTAGCAGAGAAAAAAAAACTTTTTTAAAGGACACAACATGACTCAAGGTTTATTTTTTAAAAACTTGAAACATGCTTAAAATGTTGGTCTTAAAGGTGTTTTCTTTGTATTTCTCCCATGGGATCCAGGGAACTGGGCAAAGGAAGCTCTGGCTCTTTCTCTCCCTCCCCAGGGGACCAAGAGGGGGAGGAAACTCAACCAACGGAGAAAATCGAGGTTTTGTTCTGTAGCTCCTGTACAATTGAGCAAGCTTTGCAAAGTAAGCTGTTATGCAGAAGGAAGTAAGAGAGAGGGAGAAGGAAGCAGAGAAGAGCCAGTTGCTGGAGGGCCTGATAGGAGTCCTGTGGGGGCCTGATTCGACCCCTGGGCTGCATGTTTGATACCCCTGCTCTAGTTTTACAAAGCATGGGGGTGGACCAACCGTGTTGCATAAGGGCAGGAAGTGGAACTGATGAAGAGTTAGGGTTGCCAAGTCCAATTTAAGAAATATCTGGGGACTTTGGGGGTGGAGCCAGGAGACTTTGCGGGTGGAGACAGGAGACATTAGGGGTGGAGCCAAGATCAAGGCTGTGACAAGCATAATTGCTCCAAAAGGAGTTCTGGCCATTGCATTTAAAGGGACGGCACACCTTTTCAATTCCTTCCTTCCATAGGAAATAATAAAAGATAGGGGCACCTTCTTTTGGGGCTCATAGAATTGGACCCCCTGGTCCAATCTTTTTGAAACTTGGTGGGTATTTTGGGGAGAGGCACTAGATGCTATACTGAGAATCTGGTGCCTCTGCCCCCAAAAACAGCCCCCGCAGAGCCCCAGATACCCACGGATCAATTTGCCATGATTTTCTATGGAAATAAATCTCCATAGGGAATAATAGAGTTCCCAGCAGACATTTCCCTCCCCTCCCCCCGCTTTCTGACGACCCTGAAGCGGGGGGAGGGCCTCCAAACCGGGGGGTCCCCTGCCCCCACCTGGGGATTGGCAACCCTATGTAGAGTGTCATAAAGGTGTTACACCACTTTAACCAATGTCTACTCCCTCATTGTAATAACTTTGAAACCTGTCTATTTTTTTTTCTTCTCTCACTCCCCCCTTCCATGTGCTGCTTAATAATGGATGAGCCCTCAACATAATTCATAGTATTATATAATATAGGTGGAATTTCAGTGTTCTGTAGCTGCTAGCCTGTCCCTGAACAGCAAACACAGGAGCATTTTTAAAAAAATCAAAATGAATTACGTAATATAAGAAAATATATTCAGAGTTCTTTGATTTGCATAATTTATACAGGTTTTGTATGAGGTTTTCTTGCAATGGAGTTTGGACTGCCTCAGCATGGAATGTTTAGATATTTATTTACTTTGTTTATACGCCACCTTTATCCATGGGAGGGGGTCTGAGTTGCCTATAGCAGTCTTCCCTTTCCCTTTTCTTCCTTTAAGTAACAATCCTGTAACTGAGAATATGCGATTGGCCCAAGGTCGTGTAACAAACTTCTCTGGCAAAATAGGGATTTGAACTTGGATCTCCTAAGGTGCGGTCACACGTACCATTAGTGACGACACAGCTCCGTCTGGCTGACGGATTAAATGTGTTCGTTCAGACAGCCACATCTGGCAATCGAGCGTTATCCGGGCTCATCCAGGCTTGCTACGCATGAATGGTGCATTAATTTGACAGTACATAAAGTCCGGCCCTTTTTCAAAACAGCGGCACAAGATCGGCTTTTTGTTGTTTGGACAGCTCACGCGCGATACTGCCTCTCACCTTTTTTTTTTTTTAAAGAAAGCCCCAGCAGACATGCGCATTGCCAGATCATCCGGGAATCTGAGGTGACGCTTCTGCTTCTCCAATCAACACAGGATCGGAGGGGGGGGGGGACGTTATCCCACTCTTCAGAACAGGAAAAAATTCTTTTTTTTCAATGTGGAGGATTTCAAGATATCATTGTCACTGCCAATTTCTAGGAAAATAATTCCTGGCAGTTCCGCGGTTTGAATCGGCAACGTTAATTCCGGAAACTTTCCCCCTTCCCCCCACCTCTGAAGAAAGTTTTGATTTCCCAGCTCCAAACAGTTGGGCGCATGCTCAATGGACCCCCTCCCCTCCCAGAAATCACCATCTGATTACGCATGCTCCAAGAAAGGAGCGTGATAGTATTGGATGTCTGATCGCGCACAACAGAATGAATCGCATTCTTGGATGCTCGTCTGAACTGCCCTGCATCGATTCAATATTCAGCAGTTCAGATTTGAGCGCTATACACCCGCTTTTAATGGTACGTGTGACCGCACCCCTAGACTGTAGTCCAAAACTCAACACTCTACCACACTAGCCCTCTGAGTTGCTTGATTTGCATTCTTCATATGGGTTGTATATAAGGTTTCCTTGCAATGCAGTTTGAACTACTTCAGTACAGAAGGTTTAGATACGTAGTGTGTGCTAAGAAGGCACGACTCTGACATTTCCGTTTTACTAAAGGAGGACAGAAGTGAACAGAGTGAGCTCTCTACCCTTCTGGGAAGCATTTTTTCTTCAGAGGAATTTACCTCTGTAGTTCTGTGAGATCTCAGGCCTCAACTAGATGTTGTCAGTGCCCTAGCATTCCCTGCCCCATTACATATGCCTAAAGGCTCTATGCCAGGGGTCCTCAAACTACGGCCCACGGGCCAGATGCGGCCCGCTGAGGACGTTTATGCGGCCCACCGGGTTATGGCAAAATCAGACCGGAAGTGACGTTGGACCTAAACTCGCGTTAGCAACGCGCACTTCTGGCACTGGGCTGAGGCGGCGGAGACAGAGTGTGAGGTGATACTGAGGTGAGGTGAGTTCCCAGGCCGGGGTGTGTGGTGTGGGGGAGGGAGAGAGATGCAGAAGACGGAGAACTGACGGCCCGCGGCCTTGTACAGTAACGGCAATCCGGCCCTCCAACAGTCTGAGGGACAGTGAACTGGCCCCCTATTTAAAAAGTTTGAGGACCCCTGCTCTATGCTACCAGCATCTATGACAAAATAATGCCATAGCTTATTCTGCACAGCTTTAAAAGAAAGCACCTGAGGTGTTATTCCTTATGCATAGATACTAGAAAAATATGGTTAAATCCAGTATAAATTTCCCAGTGGCAGGATCAAGTTTAGCTGCCTTTCCCACTGAAACCCTCTGATCTCTACAAAATGCTGTTCCTGCGGGATGGGGAACCTTGAGAAATGACACAAGAAGGTCTTCAGTGGGAAATTGCCAGTTTATCTGGATCCAATGGAAAGAGTTCTTTCAGTCTAAAGCAGCTTTTCCTCCACAATAAGAACAATTGAGTTGAGTGAAAGCTCCAAACTTTGCTTAGTGTAGGATGTGGACACCTTGTTCTAAAACAGATCACTAACCGCGTTTTGACATTTGCAGTATATAAAAATGGCAATCTGCATTGTATAGAACATTGGTGTTAATTTGCAAGAACGTTTGTGTTAATTTGTCTTAATGAATGCATCCATACACATTTCACCCATACTCAGAGATTTAGATGCTAGAGACCCTGAGGAACCTGCAAAGAACTGTAGTTCTACAAGTGCGATCTCGAAAAATAAAAATTGGAGCAGTGATCTCCCCCCCCCCCCCGGAAAGAGTCAGAAAATAGGGGCTATCCCTGGTAAATAAGCATAGCTAGCTGAAACGTCTTTTGTATATCTGCCGCATGGTGGAGGAGCCCTTTGTTTTCCCTGAACTGGACTCTGTCATCCTTTCACACATTTTTCTAGTAGAAGACGTAGGCAATTCCTGGCATGCAGACCAGAGCCAGTTTGGTGTAGTGGTTAAGTGTGTGGACTCTTATCTGGGAGAACCGGGTTTGATTCCCCACTCCTCCACTTGCACCTGCTGGAATGGCCTTGGGTCAGCCATAGCTCTGGCAGAGGTTGTCCTTGAAAGGGCAGCTGCTGTGAGAGCCCTCTCCAGCCCACCCACCTCACCGGGTGTTTGTTGTGGGGGAGGAAGGTAAAGGAGCTTGTGAGCCGCTCTGAGACTCTTCGGAGTGGAGGGCGGGATATAAATCCAATATCATCTTCTTCATCATCTTCAAACAGCAGCATACCAAATCACCTGCAATTGGTTATCAACCCAAGGGATAGAGGCAAGCCCTTGAGGTGCTGGCAATGAAACTGGGACTCAGCTTGCTTCTAGTATGTTTGGCCAGATACGGCTGCTGTGTAGTTGCATGCCCCGATTTGCTGTCATGCAAACATCTTCATAGGTAGATGTTGCAGGTCTTTTAACATTTAGGCCAAAAATGTTGCCTCCTCTTGGCCTGTAGAAAAGAGTTTATACCTATTTTATTGAAAATGAGCTTGAAAGAAAAGATCCAGGTGGGCAGCTGTGTTGTGTCTGAGGGTGTGCCTGTGCACAAAGCTCATACCTTGAATAAACTTAAACGTTACCACTGGACTCAAAATTGTTGAAAGAAAAGAGAAACCCTCTAGGAAATGAACATATGAAGCTGCCTTATACTGAATCAGACCTTTGGTCCGTCAAAGTCAGTATTGTCTTCTCAGACTGGCAGCGGCTCTCCAGGGTCTCAAGCTGAGGTTTTTCACACCTATTTGCCTGGACCCTTTTTTGGAGATGCCAGGGATTGAACCTGGGACCTTCTGCTTCCCAAGCAGATGCTCTACCACAGAGCCACCGTCCCTCCCCTAAATGACTTCTGGAAGAATGAAAACAGCTGTGTTGTGAGGTGGCCATCTTTGGCAGCTGACTTTGTGCATCATTAAAAGTGGCTGGGTATAGTTGCCAACCTCCAGGTGGCACCTTGAGATCTCTCACTATTATAGTTGATCTCCAGACAAGCAAGGTTGCTTGGGAGTGTGGACTCTATGACCTTGTACCTTGCTGAGGTCCCTCCCCAAGCTCTGCCCCCAAAATCTCCCCGTATTTCCCAACCCAGTGCTTCCCCTACGATGGGAAATGAGTAGATCTGGTTCCTAGATTATGAACTGCTAGGACAGGGGTGGTCAGACTTGCTTAATATGAGTAGAGTTGCCAAGTCCAATTCAAGAAATATCTGGGGACTTTGGGGGTGGAGCCAGGAGACTTTGGGGGTGGAGCAAGGAGACATTAGGGGTGGAGCCAAGATCAAGGCTGGGACAAGCATCATTGAACTCCAAAGGGAGTTTTGGCCATCACGTTTAAAGGGACGGCACACCTTTTCAATGCCTTCCTTCCATAGGAAATAATGAAGGATAGGAGCACCTTCTTTTGGGGCTCATAGAATTGGACCCCCTGGTCCAATCCTTTTGAAACCTGGGGGGTATTTTGGGGAGAGGGACTAGATACTATACTGAAAATTTGGTCCCCTACCCCCAAAAACAGCCCCCTCAGAGCCCCAGATACCTGCGGATCAATTCTCCATGATTTTCTATGGGAATAAATCTCCATAGGGAATAATAGAGTTCCCAGCAGACATTTTCCTCCCCTCCCCCCGCTTTCTGACGACCCTGAAGCGGGGGGAGGGTCTCCAAACCGGGGGATCCCCTGCCCACACCTGGGGATTGGCAACCCTAAATATGAGCCACACAGAATGAATATCAGATGTTTGAAACATCTGACATAAACAAATATTACACACATGTTCTTTATTAAAACTCTTTATACTTTCTTTGCGCAGAAAGATAAAACATATATGCATGCACTTTACAACACAAGCATGCTAGCATTCTAGCAAGGCCGGGCTGTAAAGTGGGAATAACAGTCCCCATAAGACTAGCTGGAAATAATGGTCACCATAAAACCAGCATAGGAAAAGATCCAAGTAGTCAGCCGTGTTGGTCTGAAGTAGTAGAACAAAATAGGAGTCAAGTTTCACCTTTAAGACCAGCTTAGCTTTATTCAGAACGTAAGCTTTCGTGTGCTCTCTAAGCACACTTCATCAGAGAAGGAATCCGGTACAGTGAGCTATGTGTGGCTTTGCTCACTGTACCGGATTCCTTGTCTAATGAAGTGTGCTTAGACAGCACACGAAAGCTTACGTTCTGAATAAAGCTGAGTTGGTCTTAAAGGTGCACTCGACTTCTGTTTTGTTCAGCATAGGGAAAGGTTAGAGAATTATTTTTTTGCACCAGTGGGAGAAGAAAACACACATGTACCATATAAATCACTGACCACCATGTGCGTCATCATTCATCTCTTTGCCTTGACACCAAGGTTAGTAAATACAACTCCTACAAGATCTATGAAACTAAGGGGGGACCCTATGCTGCCCTCTTTAATTCCGTCCCTCCTTCCAGTGGCTCTCTCAGCCTTTGCATTCTCTTTCCCCACTCTAGGTCTCCAGGTGACCTTTGTGGTGGAGGAGAAGAGCTTGCAAGCCTGCCTGTTTCCTCCTCCTTCCCTGCTTCACACGCGGTAGAAAGAGTCACCCACCCACCATAACAGCACTCAGAGGCTGACTGAGGTCCTGATGCTGAGCACACTTACTTGAAAGCAAGCTTTTATTAAGTTCCTCCTCGAGGTCCAGGAGTCACACATGTGGCTCCCAAGCTGCAGTTTGGCCACCCCTGTACTAGAACATTCCCTTGCAAAAAGGTGTTTGTGAGTATCTGTATCATCCTCTTCACCGAGGCTTGTGCTGGAAACATTTCCACGTGGCTGGTGTTAGTTGGCAAGACAGAGATTGCTGTTTCTTGCTTTGGGCACCAGAATGTCACTGGCAGGGTGGGTGTGTGCAGAGGAACACAGGCTGCTTTTGTTCTGTGGTTTATGAAAGTGAAACTTGGGCTTGCCAGTGTCATTGCGAATTCCCCCCTAACTTTTAAATGAGCCCCACTGGGATTTGCTTGCTGCCTCCAGGCACTAAGGAGCATACTTTTTTTTTTTTTGTCTTGTGGAAGCAATGCTTATATTGAGCCAGTTTGGTGTAGTGGTTAAGTGCATGGACTCTTATCTGGGAGAACCGGGTTTGATTCCCCACCCCTCCACTTGCACCTGCTGAAATGGCCTTGGGTTAGCCATTAGTTCTGGCAGAGGCTGTCCTTGAAAGGGCAGCTGCTGTGAGAGTCCTCTCCAGCCCCACCCACCTCACAGGGTGTCTGTTGTGGGGGGAGAAGATATAGGAGATTGTAAGCTGCTCTGAGTCTCTGATTCAGGGAGAAGGGCAGGGTATAAATCTGCAGTTCTTCTCCTTCCTTCCTTCCTTCCTTCCTTCCTTCCTTCCTTCCTTCCTTCCTTCCTTCCTTCCTTCCTTCCTTCCTTCCTTCCTTCCTTCCTTCCTTCCTTCCTTCCTTCCTTCCTTTCTTTCTTTCTTTCTTTCTTTCTTTCTTTCTTTCTTTCTTTCTTTCTTTCTTTCTTTCTTTCTTTTCTAAATGAAGCTAGCCAGTTGACTTTGAGAAGAATTCCCCTGAATTTATCTGGACAGGGTTTTCCTAAAGCGAGGCCTGGGAAGGCAGGCTGGATGCTTTTAGAACTGGAAAGGTAGGGCGGATGCTTTTGGGACCAAAAAAAAACCAAACAACAATCTGACCGATATGCATTTGGATGAGGATGTGCGGCAGTCTTGCTGAACTAAAGCGTCACCTTGTCCACTGTTTTCAAAGAACGCCCTGTTTTTTGGTTCTTCTATGTCAGTGGCAGACATGTATAGATTTGCCAGGTCTCTCCTGGCCATCAGCGGGGGATGGTGGGATGAGGGTGCCAGATACAGATTGGGAAAACTCCTGGAGATTTAGGAGTGGAGCTTGGGGAGGACATGGACCTCAGTAGGGTGCAATGCCACAGAATCCACCCTTCAAAGCAGTCATTTTATCCAGGGGAACTGACCTCTGTAGTCTGAAGATGAGCTGTCATTGAGGGGATCCCTCGGTCCCACCAGGAGGCTGGCATCCCTAGGACCAGGAATGTCTGACTGGCAGTCCAAAGCCCTCTTGTATGGCAGCATTTTGCTGATGCTCATAGATCTATTTATTGACTTCATATATGCCCCATCTTTCTCCTCAGTGAGGACCCAAAGCAGCTCAATCAATCAATCAATTTTTATTTATATCCCGCCCGGCAGGCTCAGGGCGGCTAACAACACAAGTCAATAATTTACATGATACAATATTTAACAATAGAATACAATTCAACAATTTAATTAAAACTCTATTAAAATTCTAAAAGCAATAAAATTAACTAATATGTTGGTGCTATTATACAGATGGTAAGCTTGCTCAGCAGTCTTTTTCTTGGTCGGTAAAGGCCATTCGGAAAAGGATGGTCTTGCAGGCCCTGCGGAACTGTTCAAAGTCCCGCAGGGCCCGCATATCCTCCGGGAGCTGGTTCCATAGGCGTGGAGCCACAGCAGAGAAGGCCCGAGTGCGGGTACTCTGTAGCTTTACCTCTTTTGGCCCGGGAATAGTCAGCAGGTTCTTCCCTGCTGACCTCAGTGCTCTCTGAGGTTCATACGGGGAGAGACGGTCCCTAAGGTAGGCAGGTCCTCGGCCATATAGCTCACATCCTCTTCTCATGTATATTATCCTTGCAATAACCCTGTGTAGTAGGTTGGCCCAAGGTCACCCAGCAAGCTTAGACAGCAAAGTGGGGATTGAAACCTAGGTCTTTTGGATCCTAGTCTGACACTCTAGCCATTAAAAGGCTACCTCTTTGAGAAGCTCTTGAGAAGGTCTTTAAGGGACATGTTTTATTTCCTAGTCCCTGCAGTTGCTGACCTCTTAGCATCTGAGCTGCCCACGCATACCATATCTTTGACATTCTTGTTGCTGATGCAGACTTCTTATGATAACCTGGTGATCTAGGATGGGACTGGGTTACTTTGGTGGCTAGAACTTGAAAAGCATGCAGTTAATTTTTGCCAGAGAATAGCTGTGTAATCTTTATGCAGTAAAAATAACAAAAAAGTGGGGTTTTATATTAAAGTGTTATATTAAAATTGGAGGTATGGTTCATGCACTGTAAATGCTTCTGGTGCAGGAGAAAAAATGACACACCCAGGAAGGGGGCATGCCCAGAGCAGAGCCCTTCCACGCTCGCTTCAGCACCAATCTCTTGGAATTTCACAATAAAAATGATTCAGGACAGGCAAAAGAAAGTTCTTCTTTGCACTTACCACGACTTGGAGAAGCAAATACCATATTGTATGAAGAGCCACTAGCCAAGTTCATTCAACAGCTATTATGCATGAGAATTGAGGGAGGAGATTAGGGCTGCCCACTATGGGTTGGGAAATTCCTGGATGAGCTTGGGGATGGTGGAATTTGGTGAGGGGCAGGAGTTCAGCAAGGATGTGATTCTGTCGTCTATCCTCCAAAGCAGCCATATCCTCCAGGGGAATTTATCTCTGTAATCTGAAGATCGGTTGGAATTCCAGAGGAACTCCAGGCCTGACCTGTAGGGTGGCAAATTCAAATATCTTTCCTTCTCTGGTTTCTTGAAGGCTCTTTGCTTGCACTCATGGATTGCTCTCCTTGCCAATGGGTGGGCTGGCCTCTGACATACTCCTGAAGCTGACAGGGTACAGACTTCTCCTCATAGGACTGTAGTGTCCTGTGAGTGATCCAATGCCAGTTCAAACAAGATGAGATTCTGTCTTAAGTGATCTGAACTTCCAGGGTGTATGTGATATGTAGGTATGGGCACAAACTGGAAAGATGTGGCTCATAATTGGTTTATGGTTTGTGGCTGAAGCATGAACCAAATCAAACCAGGAGGTTTGTTCAACTGGTTTGTTGCCTTGTAAACCCCATTGAAAGTGACTCCAGTCCCTTCAAACTGGGCTTTCTTGTGCAGTCCTTTTAAAGTGCAGTTGTTTTTGCAGCTTTTGTGGGAACAGAAATCCCTCCTTTCTGCTCTATCCACAACTTGCTTTGAAATTTTGTTGGAATTTGTGACGGTAGACCCAGCATGAACTTTGGTTTGTGAACCACAAACGGGGCAAAATTTATGACAGATTTTGCTTCATGTTTCATTTCATGCACATGCGTGTGCTTAAATGTGTGCTTATTTTATCCAGCAAGCAAGGACCCGGTTCTGATTGAAGCTGTGGTGGATGGGAGTTTTAAGCCTTCCCCCATATATGCTTAGGGTTGCCAAGTCCAATTCAAGAAATATCTGGGGACTTTGGGGATGGAGCCAGGAGACTTTGCGGGTGGAGCCAGGAGACATTGGGGGCAGAGCCAGGAGCAAGGGTGTGACAAGCATCATTGAACTCCAAAGGGAGTTCTGGCCATCACATTGAAAGGGACAGCACACCTTTTTAAATGCCTTCCTTCCATGGGAAATAATGAAGGATGGGGCACCTTCTTTTGGGATTCATAGAATTGGACCCCCTGGTCCAATCTTCTTGAAACTTGGGAGGTATTTTGAGAAGAGGCACTAGATGCTATACTGAAAATTTGGTGCCTCTACCTCAAAACACAGCCCCCCTAGAGCCTCTGATATCCGCGGATCAATTCCCTAAAACTGCCGGAGATCTAGAGCTGTGGGGGGTGGGGCTTCCCCCGCCGGCTAGCTGGCTGGGGGAGGGGAAACTTGTAAAACCAGGTGATCCCCCGCTGGGACCTGTGGATTGGGAAGCCTATATGGGCTATTGGCATGATGTGGCAAACAGCTATATTTGGCAGAATCATCTAATAGGGCCATCATTTGCATCTTTGATGGTGGGTCTTCCTATTTATGAAGCTGGAAATTAATTGCTAACAGAAAAACTGCTCACAAACATAGTGGGGAGGCTCCACTGATCCCTTGCCATCCTCTGCTTTAAATGTAAATGTGTGAAATGCATGTTCTTTACCTGCGGGTCTAATAATGCCCTGGAAATTCCTTGATTATGGATCTAACACTTGACTACTCCATTTTTTTTTCTTTGCAAGGACAGGATCTTCTGAAATGGATGTGGCAGATTCTTAGAACCTAGGTCCATCCCAGGGGAGGCAAGGCTAAAGGTAACTGATTTGAAAGAGAAGAATGTCTGAAAGTGGCAACTCAGGGTAGTTTGTTTAATCCTAGAGAGAAAATGGTGCTCATAATTCATGCCTTTTGGCCTAAGTCTAGTTCTGCATTTTGAGCCTGGGCTACATGAAACTTGGATAGTCAGTTGTCCTGGATCACAGTGGCCAGAGCCATCAATGATCATCAAAGGGGAGGGACGGTGGCTCAGTGGTAGAGCATCTGCTTGGTAAGCAGAAGGTCCCAGGTTCAATCCCTGGCATCTCCAACTAAAAGGGTCCAGGCAAATAGGTGAGAAAAATCTCAGCTTGAGACCCTGGAGAGCCGTTGCCAGTCTGAGTAGACAATACTGACTTTGATGGACCCAGGGTCTGATTCAGTAGAAGGCAGCTTCATATGTTCAATAGGCTGGTGCCCCAAAGTGTATTTTGTACCCATATAAGGACTTTCTTGGCCTCATGCTCACAGATACTTACGAAAATGCTCTTGAGGGAGGTGTTCTCAGCTGGTGTACCAAAGTAAGTTACACAAGAATATTTTGTAAAGTCTTTGAAAGTCTTCAGGAGCTATTTTCTGGCTTTTGAGTTTGAGGCCTTGCTTTTAAGCTGGTGGGGATGTTGACTTTTTGGGGATGCCTTTCAGCTTCTCTTGTCTATTGCATTAACCATAATCATATTTGCCAACTCCTGTTTTGGATGCCAGTGTGGTGTAGTGGTTAAGAGGAGTGGACTCTAATCAGGAGAACTGGGTTTGATTCCCCACTCCTCCACATGTAGCCTGGTGGGTGACCTTGGGTCAGTCACAGTTCTCTCAGAGCTCTCTCAGCCCCACCTACCTCACAGGATGTCTCTTAAGGGAAGAAGGAGGGAAGGTGATTGTATGCACTCTGGGACTCCTTCAGGTAGTGAAAGGCAGAGTATAAAAACCAACTACTATTATTATTATTCTACACCTCTCTGATCCACAGCTTGACTATCACACAGTTTTCACAGTGCGGCGGAAAGGACATTGAGAGGGAGAGAGCTTAGACTATAGGGGAAATTCATAGAGGAAGACGATTCTGGATGTTTGAATGCGTGTGTGCGCACATGTGGTAGTTATTGGTCAAGCTGCCTGAGTTTGATATGGAGTCTTTCTCTTTCTTTTCCAAAGGAAGTCTAAAGGACAGCAAGTCATGCTTGGCAGAAGAGGGTATTCTTACAGCGAAAGCTACATCTACCACCCCCCTCGAGATGTTGTGCCCCAGAGGATCGAGACTCCTAAAGCCGGTGACATCAGTCTTGAAGTGTCCAGTGGCTCCACGCCAGAGCTAAAGCAGAGCCGCAAGCCGGTACGGGGGAGGCGAGCATGCAAGGCTGATCCCAGAGACTCACATGGCAGGGAAGGGGAAAACGCCAGCTTTATCTCTAGCACTCCAGAGACTTCCCAGCCCCCCTGCTGCCCCACCCTGTCTCGGGCCTGGAGCACTTACCGAACCATCTTCTGCTATATCGTGACTTGTGGGGGCTGCTTTAAGGACTGCCAGACCAGCATCCCATACCCTTACAATGAGACTTTGACAGATGATGGGAAGTCCCAGGAGTGCAACGGGCGTTTGCCAAACAGTCCTGCCAGTAGCTCCCCTGCTGAAAAGAATGGGAGCCAAGCCAAAAAGACCAACATAGGGAGCAGCTTCAGCTACCCTGATGTAAAACTGAAAGGGATCCCGGTCTTCCCAAACCGGAACCCTAGTTCCCACACAGACTCCGATTCGTGTTACAAGGAGCCTCTGCCAGACAAGACCTCCCATAACAGCATAGAGAAGCAACCTCTGCCCAGCAGCCATCGAAGTTCGGAGGAATACTACTCGTTCCATGAGTCGGATCTCGAGTTCAGTGAGCTGAGCTCTATGTCCAGTAAGGAGATTGATGTCTTAATCTTCAGGAAACTGACTGAGCTGTTCAGTGTGCATCAGATCGACGAGCTAGCCAAATGCACTTCAGACACCGTCTTTCTGGAGAAAACCAACAAGATCTCAGACCTCATCAACAGTATCACCCAGGACTACAATCTGGATGAACAGGATGCTGAATGCAGGCTGGTCCGGGGGATTATACGCATCAGCACACGCAAGAACAGGGTCCAGCCCCGCATTTCAGTCCCTACCCTCCCAAGCCCAAAAGAGAACACAATGCGCTGCAATCCACCCGATAGTGGCAACGAGACAATGGTGGCATCAGTGCTCACAAGTGAAGAAGGTATACGTGGAGCAAAATGTGACAGCAAAAATGACTGGGGGGGGAGGGGGGGCTGGCATCACATGTCCTCTAAAATGTCTAGGGCTTGTTATTTAAGGGAAGTCATAGTGAAGGTTTATCAAATGAGTCCCTTGGAGAGTTTTCGCTCTTTGAACATATGAAGCTGCCTTATACTGAATCAGACCTTTGGTCCATCAAAGTCAGTCTTGTCTTCTCAGACTGGCAGCGGCTCTCCAGGGTCTCAAGCTGAGGTTTTTCACACCTTTTTGCCTGGACCCTTTTTTGGAGATGCCGGGGATTGAACCTGGGACCTTCTGCTTCCCAAGCAGATGCTCTACCTCTGAGCCACCGTCCCTCCCCTGACTGGCAGCGGCTCTCCAGGGTCTCAAGCTGAGGTTTTTCACACCTATTGGCCTGGACCCTTTTTTGGAGATGCCAGGGATCGAACCTGGGACCTTCTGCTTCCCAAGCAGATGCTCTACCTCTGAGCCACCGTCCCTCCCCTGACTGGCAGCGGCTCTCCAGGGTCTCAAGCTGAGGTTTTTCACACCTTTTTGCCTGGACCCTTTTTTGGAGATGCCGGGGATTGAACCTGGGACCTTCTGCTTCCCAAGCAGATGCTCTACCTCTGAGCCACCGTCCCTCCCCTGACTGGCAGCGGCTCTCCAGGGTCTCAAGCTGAGGTTTTTCACACCTATTGGCCTGGACCCTTTTTTGGAGATGCCAGGGATCGAACCTGGGACCTTCTGCTTCCCAAGCAGATGCTCTACCTCTGAGCCACCGTCCCTCCCCTGACTGGCAGCGGCTCTCCAGGGTCTCAAGCTGAGGTTTTTCACGCCTATTTGCCTGGACCCTTTTTAGTTGGAGATGCCAGGGATTGAACCTGGGACCTTCTGCTTCCCAAGCAGATGCTCTACCACTGAGCCACCATCCCTCCTACATATGAAGCTGCCTTCTACTGAATCATGCCCTCGGTCCATCAAAGTCAGTATTGTCTTCTCAGACTGGCAGCGGCTCTCCAGGGTCTCAGGCTGAGGGGAATGAACATATGAAGGAGGGGAATGAACATATGAAGCTGCCTTATACTGAATCAGACCTTTGGTCCATCAAAGTCAGTATTGTCTTCTCAGACTGGCAGCGGCTCTCCAGGGTCTCAGGCTGAGGGGAATGAACATATGAAGGAGGGGAATGAACATATGAAGCTGCCTTATACTGAATCAGACCTTTGGTCCATCAAAGTCAGTATTGTCTTCTCAGACTGGCAGCGGCTCTCCAGGGTCTCAAGCTGAGGTTTTTCACACCTCTTTGCCTGGACCCTTTTTTGGAGATGCCGGGGATTGAACCTGGGACCTTCTGCTTCCCAAGCAGATGCTCTACCACTGAGCCACTGTCCCTCTTTGATAATACTAAGACTCCATGGATTGCCTGGTGGTGGGTGTTTTTAACTATTCTGAACTTCTTATCAAATCAGACAGAAAAGATTCCGTGCATGGTGTATAATTTAACATCTGCCATTCATCAACCTAAGCTGCAGTGGGTGGAAGTCTATCAACAGTAGTTGGGCATGACTGTTAAATGTCTGATCCTGCTAAATGTCTGATCCTGGGGGGGAAACAGCATGGGATGATTGCTGTTCTCAACCCCCTGCTTGTGGGCCACCTAGGAACATCTGGCCAGCTTCTGTTGAGAACATAATGCTTCCTGAGGAACCTTTGCTTCAGTCTAGTTCTTTTATTCTTATTAGATGGGTATGAGTGGGATCCAACTGATATGTGTCCCCCGACCCAGGCTGAAGCACTGTGTAAGGGGAGGAATGAGGGAGCAGTCTCCCTTCAAGGAAACTTCTCTTTTCACAAGGCCATCATGCCTGCCTACCTCATGTTGGTGAAAGTACCTTGCAAGTGCTTGAAAACAGCATTGATTTGGATCATGCAAGAACTCACAAGGGAAGCCATCTTCTTTCAGCCCCACAAATAGGGTTGCCAATCCCCAGGTGGGGGCAGGGGATCCCCCGGTTTGGAGGCCCTCCCCCCGCTTCAGGGTCATCAGA
This sequence comes from Heteronotia binoei, assembly GCF_032191835.1. Lineage (NCBI taxonomy): Eukaryota > Metazoa > Chordata > Lepidosauria > Squamata > Gekkonidae > Heteronotia > Heteronotia binoei. Next base: position 9,015,646 of record NC_083239.1, on the reverse strand, counting down.
AAGTGGGGGGAGGGGAGGGAAATGTCTGCTGGGAACTCTGTTATTCCCTAGGGAGATTTATTCCCATAGAAAATAATGGAGAATTGATCCGCGGGTATCTGGGGCTCTGGGGGGGGGGCTGCTTTTTGGGGTAGGGGCACCAAATTTTCATAGCATCTAGTGCCTCTCCCCAAAATACCCTCCAAGTTTCAAAAAGATTGGACCAGGGGGTCCAATTCTATGAGCCCCCAAAGAAGGTGCCCCTATCCTTCATTATTTCCTATGGAAGGAAGGAATTGAAAAGTTGTGCCGTCCCTTTAAATGTGGTGGCCCAAACTCCCTTTGGAGTGCAATGATGCTTATCACAGCCTTGATCTTGGCTCCACCCCTAATGTCTCCTGGCTCCACCCCCCAAAGTCTCCTGGCTCCACCCCCAAAGTCCCCAGATATTTCTTGAATTGGACTTGGCAACCCTACCCACAAACTTGTGTATAGATAGCGCAAGCTTAAAATACAGCCTAATCCCTAAAATAGGATTGTCTTAAGAATAACTAAAATGTACTTGAAACACTTCATAAATTGAAAAGCCCTACCTGAGCACAATAACTAAAATTCTGCAAATTTATCACATGGCGAATAATGCATTCTACATGTGTTACGCATGCATTTGTTTGGGTCACTTACATTAACAAGCTGGTTTACTAGATACAAGCATTGGCAGACATGGTGTATACTTCTCTCAGGGGTTCCTCTGTGCTGGGATATGTCTCCTGCCCAAAATGAAAAATAGCACAGTGATGAAGTAGCACAATTGGAGTGTGTCTGATGGGATATTGATGAAGCTGTGTAAGGCCAAGAGAATTAAAGGCTGTGCTTTATTTTACTTACATCCCACCTTTCCTTGTATCACAAAGCAGCTTACAAATCACAATTAACAGTCACAATTTAAAGTGAAAAAATATAGCCCCTTAAAAAGCCCTGGTAAGTAAAATGGTTTTGCAGCATCTCCTAAAAATTTCTGAAGATGGTGCCCCACTCACTTCCTCAGGGATACAATTTCACAAGGTGGGAGCTACCTACAACCACATACTCTGGTTGATGCCCAGCAGCCTACTGCCATGGGAGCTCAGTGGGAGACCTTCGATGACTGCCCCATCTCAACACAGCTTACCTCTCTGGTTTGTTGTGAGGCTAAAGTAGGGAATGGAGAGCCAAATGACCTCCTTAGAGGAAGGGCAGGCTAGAAACATGCAAGAGAGCAGCTTGTTGGGAAAGCAAGTATGGGTCCTAAAATCTTGAATAGGGTATCTGGAGGCAAAGTGGTACTTCAAGAAATAAATGTGTCACTTTGCCCCTTCCACTGAAAGTTTTAGATTTCCAAGAATCTCCTGCCCATTGTTAGTTTTTTAAGCAAAATGGCAGGAGAGAAATAATTAAATGCAGACATAATACAATACCCTCAAATTCAAAAACAAAGTCAGCAGTAAAAAACGCAGTTCCCCTACCCCCTTATGTTTATGATATGCATAAATAGGGTACGTAAATAGGGTAAGTAAACAGGTTCATAAAATATGATATTAGATGAATTTAACTTGCTAGTGAGTTTTGTAAAAAAGGATATGAGCAGAACAGAGCCTGTGTAGTGGTTTTGTAAAAAAGGATATGAGCAGAACAGAGCCTGAGTAGTGGTTAAGTGGGTGGACCCTTATCTGGGAGAACCAGGTTTGATTCCCCACTCCTCCACTTGCAGCTGCTGGAATGGCCTTGGGTCAGCCATAGTTCTCATAGTGCTATTGTTGAGAGGGCAGCTTCCGTGAGAGCTCTTTCAGCTCCACCCACTTTATAGAGCGTCTGTTGTGGGGGGAGGAAGGTAAAGGAGATTGTAAGCCACTCTAAGATTCAGAGTGAAGGGCAACGTATATATCCAGTATCATCATCATCTTTCTTCTTCTATTTTGTTAATCTGTAGATTAATCATAATAGTGGGAGATCTCCAAGTGCCGCTTGGAGGTTTGCAACTCAAGGACGAATTCTGTACTGTTATACTCCGCCCTCCCCAGGCTCCACCCCTAAAAGCTCCGGTAATTCCCCAACCTGGAATTGGTAACTCTGAGGCAGGGGAACAATAATTTCCTGGGTTAAATCATTTCCTGATACAGAAATTTCCGAAGAGCCAGGCCATCAGCATAATGTAGTGGTGTTAAAGTCTTGGGTCTAGGATAGGGTTGCCAAGTCCAATTCAAGAAATATCTGGGGACTTTGGGGGTGGAGACAGGAGACTCTGGGGGCAGGGCCAGGAGACATTAGGGGTGGAGCCAAGATCAAGGCTGTGACAAGCATAATTGAACTCCAAAGGGAGTTCTGGCCATCACATTTAAAGGGACGGCACACCTTTTCAATGCCTTCTTTCCATAGGAAATCATGAAGGATAGGGGCACCTTCCTTTGGGGCTCATAGAATTGGACCCCCTGGTCCAATCGTTTTGAAACTTGGGGGATATTTTGGGGAGAGGCACTAGATGCTGTACTGAAAATTTGGTGCCTCTACCTCAAAAAACAGCCCCCCCCCCCAGAGCCCCAGATACCCGTGGATCAAGTCTCCATTATTTTCTATGGGAATAAATCTCCATAGGGAATAACAGAGTTCCCAGCAGACAGTCCCCTCCCCTACCCCTGCTTTCTGACGACCCTGAAGCGGGGGGAGGGCCTCCAAACTGGGGGATCCCCTGCCCTCACCTGGGGATTGGCAACCCTAGTTTAGGATCTGGGAGGCCCAAGTATAAATCCCCATATTGCCACTTCAGTTTGCCAAGTGATCCTAAGCCAGTCACTCTTTCTCAGCCTAGCCTATCTCACGGGGTAGTTTTGAGGCTATAACAGGGAAGGGCGGAGTCATGTATTCTCCCTGATCACCTTGGGTAACAATAGGTAGGATAAAAATGTGCTATATAAAATTAAGATAAAGATTAAATAAAGAGATGTGCAATACAAATCTGAGACCCTCAGGCTTCTCCACAAGACTGCACCTCCGTGAAAGCCAAGCAAGCAAACATGGTCAGCAGGGACACATTTTTGTGTGGTAGAAGCCTAGCAAATGAGATCTTGAGCCAAAAAATCAATAGGTAAATTATGCTTGCAAAGCAAACCCTTCTGTCATTCTGATAACATGCTTTTTAAGGACAAAACTAATGGATGGACTTGTGCTTGAACTCTGGAGAACAGTGAATCTCACTTTGTGTAACACATCTAAGTTTTTTTTCTTCCAGGTTCCTATTTTAAAAAAAAAAAATAATGTCTTTAGGCTATGAAATCTCATGATGCAATAAACAGGCTGCAAAACAAACAGTAATGCATAAAACAGTGACATAATCCAACAGCGAGGGATTAAGCAGAGGAATAAAAATAGGTTTATAAGAAAGCAGTGTTAGCAGATCACATAAAATATAAGCAGAGCAGCGGTGGTGTACGTTATATGCGAGAGGTCAATCGGCAGATAAAATCAATGGACTATTAAACACCCTCACAAATATATACAAGACAAGCACAAGAACCAATTCCGGGTAAAATCAGTTTTGTCTCTGCCCCCCTTTTTTTTTAACCATTCATTAATTTATTGTGAAAATGAATGTGCCAGAGATTGCAAAGTGCTTAGAAGTATAAGATATGTGGTAGAAAAACTTTACTTATTCCCCAGACCAGGCAAGGGCAGAGAAGATGCTGCTTGAACACAGGGTATCAACTAGTTGTTTTGTTGAAAATGTTAGCTACCTCTCGGGATGGGGACATCTGCAGTGGCTCACAACATTCAGTCAACGCATTAATTGCACTTAATAAATGTAACTTAATATCCTTCAGAGATAGGGTTGCCAAGTCCAATTCAAGAAATATCTGGGGACTTTGGGGGTGGAGCCAGGAGACTTTGGGGGTGGAGCCAGGAGACATTAGGGGTGGAGCCAAGATCAAGGCTGTGACAAGCATAATTGAACTCCAAAGGGAGTTCTGGCCATCACATTGAAAGGGACGGCACACCTTTTCAATTCCTTCCTTTCATAGGAAATCATGAAGGATAGGGGCACCTTCTTTTGGGGCTCATAGAATTGGACCCCCTGGTCCAATCTTTTTGAAATTTGGGGGGTATTTTGGGGAGAGGCACTAGATGCTATACTGAAAATTTGGTGCCTCTACCCCAAGAAACAACCCCCCCCAGAGCCCCAGATACCCGTGGATCAATTCTCCATGATTTTCTAAGGGAATAAATCTCCATAGGGAATAACAGAGTTCCCAGCAGACATTTCCTTCCCCTCCCCCTGCTTTCTGACGACCCTTAAGCGGGGGGAGGGTTTCCAAACCGGGGGATCCCCTGCCCCAACCTGGGGATTGGCAACCCTATTCAGAGACCCTACCTGCATATATTGCACCTTGAGCCCCTCCCCCTTTGTCAACCTGGGTTTTTGAAGCAACATTCTCCCAGCATGGGAAGCTTGCAGGAGCCCTTGGGTTTTCTCTTGTGCTACCGCAATGCAAGCACAAGTATCTCCTTCCTTGGCATGACTGGACAAGAAAAATAGCCTCTGGAAAGAACTAAGTTAAGCAACTGGATCCGGTAATTGAGAACTAAGAAGCCCAGGGAACCTTGAGCTAAAGTCCACAACCTGGCCACAGACTTCCTGCCCAAGTTTCTGTTGTTCACCCTCTGTTTTTTTCCATCTGAAAAACTGGAAGCTGGAATTATTTTCAAGATGTTTGTGGAAATGACTGAGGGAAGAGTGAGTTCATGGCAGGTGGGAGATCAGTACCTCTCAAATGATTTCCAGCTGTAGTGTTTGATCCAAGTCTTGGACCTGTTGAACTTTATTGCTGACAAGCATGATTCTCTGCCCCCACTCTTCCACCGCAGCCCAAAATGCTCCTGAAATACTCTTCTGAAGGGACAAGGAACCCTCAAGCAGTTTGAGGAAGGAGTTGGAGGGTTGCTAGAAATTTGGGGAAACAGGTAAAAATTGCCCCTCTATGGACACAAATCTAGCTGATGGGATCCAGCAAATTATATTTGTCTTTCACGCGGCATACACATTTTTCTCTTCCCCTTCTTGTTCTTGCAACAGCCTTGTGAGGTCGGTTAATTTGACAGGTTCCAGGTTACTTGGTGTACTTCCCAGCTGAATGGGGATTTGAATTGGGTCTTCCAGGCCCTCATCTGGCCCCCTAACTACTATACTACATTGGCCTAAGGGTCTGGATACCTAGGAGCTGGCATAGCTGCCGCATGTTGCCCACCAGCAAATCAGACTTGGCTTGTGCTTATGTACCTATACAAAATGTAATGTGTAGAGTGGCCCTGAGTACACATCTTTTCAGTCTGTCTGTTGTCTGCCTTCCAGATTTGTCTGTTCAGATTTCTCAAGAAACCACGGCAGATATGAAAGCCAGGGTTATGAGGCGTGAGGTGTACAACACAACAGGTAATGACACTTCAACCTTTTTGTCTGTTCTTTCCTTTTATTTGAACAAACTTTGAAGAAGAAGAAGAAGATATTGGATTTATATCCCGCCCTCCACTCCAAAGAGTCTCAGAGCAGCTCACAACCTCCTTTCCCTTCCTCCCCCACAACAGACACCCTGTGAGGTAGATGAAGATATTGGATTTATATCCCGCCCTCCACTCCGAAGAGTCTCAGAGCGGCTCACAATCTCCTTTACCTTCCTCCCCCACAACAGACACCCTGTGAGGTAGATGAAGATATTGGATTTATATCCCGCCCTCCACTCCAAAGAGTCTCAGAGCGGCTCACAATCTCCTTTCTCTTCCTCCCCCACAACAGACACCCTGTGAGGTAGATGAAGATATTGGATTTATATCCCGCCCTCCACTCCGAAGAGTCTCATAGCTGCTCACATTCTCCTTTCCCTTCCTCCCCCACAACAGACACCCTGTGAGGTAGATGAAGACATTGGATTTATATCCCGCCCTCCACTCCGAAGAGTCTCAGAGCTGCTCACAATCTCCTTTACCTTCCTCCCCCACAACAGACACTCTATGAGGTGGGTAGGGCTGGAGAGGGCTCTCACAGCAGCTGCCCCTTCAAGGACAACCTCTGCCAGAGCTATGGTTGACCTAAGGCCATTCCAGCAGGTGCAAGTGGAGGAGTGGGGAATCAAACCCGGTTCTCCCAGATAAGAGTCTGCACACTTAACCACTACACCAAACTGGCTCTCCCAGTTGAGCCCAGTGGCACCTTTAAGACCAATGAATTTTAATTCTTGGCATAAGCTTTTGTGTGCCACTGACTCCAACTTTGGTCTGTTGTTTGAGACCAACATGACTACCCACCTGAATCAATTATCCTTTTGTCTAGGAAAAGTATCTGCTGAAACCCTGAATGCCCCCTTCTGCCCCTGCAGTATGTATAAATCATTCCCTGAGGGGCCATATAGTTTCTGGGTTTTTTTTTTTAGTTTAACTATAAATATTCCGGCACAAGTAGTCTAAATGTCAATACTGTTCATATTTGTTTTGGTTTGGGGTTGGAATAATATCTAACAGTCTGCAGACTTCACAGAGCAAGCCTTTCCCACTTCCTTCTTCTGTGATCCACTGAGCCTTTCCGCCCCAAAGTTGGCAGCGCCTGCAGATTCTCAGGACCAGCAGTGGGGCAAAAATGGTGGTCTGGAGCAGAAGGGAATAATCACCATCCACTCTGCCACAAGAGGGAATGCTGTCTTATTGGAGGGACTGTGCGGTTGGATGAAAGCCAGTGTGATCAGCGTAGGGTTGCCACGTCCAATTTAAGAAATATCTGGGGACTTTGGAAGTGGAGCCAGGAGACATTAGGGGTGGAGCCAAGATCAAGGCTGTGACAAGCATCATTGAACTCCAAAGGGAGTTCTGGCCATCACATTTAAAGGGACGGCACACCTTTTCAATGCCTTCCTTCCATAGGAAATAATGAAGGATAGGGGCACCTTCTTTTGGGGCTCATAGAATTGGACCCCCTGGTCCAATTGTTTTGAAACTTGGGGGATATTTTGGGGAGAGGCACTAGGTGCTGTACTAAAAATGTGGTGCCTCTACCTCAAAAAATAGCCCCCCCCCCCAGAACCCCAGATACCCGCAGATAAATTCTCCATGATTTTCTATGGGAATAAATCTCCATAGGGAATAATAGAGTTCCCAGCAGACATTTCCCTCCCCTCCCCCTGCTTTCTGATGACCCTGCCCCCACCTGGGGATTGGCAACCCTAGATCAGCAGGGCTTACCAGGGTCTTGAGATCAAACTGCTGATTGATGCTGAGGCTCTTTACTTTTTTGTCCATTCCTGGTATCCTGTTTAGTTTTTGCTGTAATACAATAAAAAGTTTTCCACCAACAAAAGCAGTAAGTTTTTGCAGTCAGGATCAGAAGTAAACCTTCTCCTGCCTTTTAAGCACTGGGCACTTTGTTCTTTTTGGTAATATAGTCAGGCTCTTAAAAGCTGGGCGGGGGGGGGGTGGAAATCTTTTGCCACCGATAGTGATGAGAAGTGGGGATTTGGAAGGACAACTTGGGGTGCGAGTAGAGAACAGTCATTTATATACAGTTGACTTGTTGAGTTTATTGTGTGTCTGCCCAAGTGTTCCTAGATAGTGGTTGTATTAACTTTTAAGCATGTTTGGCTACTTGTCTTTGTCTCCCTTCTGTTTCACTTTGATTTGTAATACCTGCCCTCCCTGACAAATTTTCTAGCTAGGGAAAGCTGCTAAAGTGTATGACTTATGCAAGGTTTCATAATGTATGCTTTTTCTGCTAGCCACAGAGAGAGGCAAAGAGCTAAGCAAGGTACTGAAGCTCTGACCACTAACCCTCCTCTTCCATTTTCTGCTGCCTTCTGAGATCTCACTAGGCATTGCCTGTGTACTTTCATGCTTTGTTTGCGCAACCCTGAGACCTAGAAACCTGCTCTTGGCTTTTTTAATGAAAGCTTGAAATTCTCAGGATGCTGGGTGCTGGGCACAAAATTGGTTTCTATGTACCTAGAGGCTCTAAATGGCCACGGCTGTGACTGCTGGCCCTGACATGCAACAGGGAATCTAACATTGTCTCCAGAATAGAGAATCTATGGTTTCAGTGGCTCTAGTTTTAAAAGGCAGGCTCTAGTCCTCATGGTCACAGACTTTTGAGAGGGCCACAATTCTTCTGTTGGATAATAAAGGGCTGCCCCAAAACTGTATGCCTTTTGACAGTTAATTATTCCTTCCCTCTTTCAGGGCCTTGAAATGATGCCATGGTTCTCCTCCCTTATTTGGATTTTTTTCCCCATGTGACCTTTGGTTTTAGAGCTTAAGCAGGGTTACCAACCTCCAGGTGGTAGCTGGAGATCTCCTGGGATGACAACTGCTCTCTAGGCAACAGAGATCAGTTCACTTGGAGAAATGACTGTTTCGGTCTCTCTCCTCCCCAAACCCTACCCTCCTTAGTCTCTACCTCCAAAATCTTCAGATATTTCCCAATCCAAAACTGGTATCCCTAAGCTCAACTGACTATCACAAGACCTGCCTTAACCACACTTAACCATGACTGACTATAATGATTTTAACAAGCCTCTAGTTAAGCTTGTAGTGAAGCTGTATTTCTCTCAGCTTGATGCCAGAATGGCTGGGTGCAGTTCTTTGGTCTTAACATGGAATCTCAGATAAATTATAAACAGGGCTTTGAGCCTTCCCGACCTCCACAATTGCACTGAAAGGAAAATTAAAATGAGTTTCTAGCTATTATTGCTCCAAATATAAGTGTGATGAAATTTTAAAGGGGTGGAGTAGGACTTCTGCCCTCGAGGTGGGGTTTCAGGAGCATCTTTGCACGCAGGTCCTAACCTTGATTCCAGCACCTACCACTTAAAGGGTCAGTGCTGAGAAGACCTTGCAAAGACGCTTCTCATTGGAAGAGACAGTACAGAGCTAAACAGACTAGAGGTTTGACTAGGTAAAAGCAAGTTAATGTGATCGTGTAAAACGGAGGAATTCAGACAAACAAAATAAACATGCTTCAAAAATCATAATTCAATTTCTAAAGCTGTCTGTTCTGCACTGAATTTGAGCTCTTTGGTGCAATTCATGTAAAGCCCTGGTTATAGTGCAGCGGTCCAGTTTGGCTTAGAGTATAAACTTTTCCTGGCTTATGTCCTGTGTCCTGTGTGCACGCCATTCAATTGTTGTTTTCTCTCTCTGTCTCTCCAAGGGTCTCCACTGAGCAGAGGATCCTCTTTCCAGGACACGGAGACCGATTCTTCAGGGGCTCCGCTACTTAAATATATTACTGGGAGAATGGACCTTGGGAGCGCACACACGGCGAGGCCCAGCGCCTTGCCTGCCACAAGCTCTCCATTTTGTAAATGACACGTATGCTGCCATCGTATTTTGTTTGTATTTGATTTTGAGAGTGCCTCATGTGGCGGAGATGTACCATAGAAACAATACGACAGGAAGAAGAGACTGGCATTTGGCTGTGCCTTCGGAGTACTGCCCTGATCTTGTTACTGCTTTCCGAGTTCAATTCTGCTTCAAACTTGCCTTCAGATGACCAGCTGGTGCCTTGCTAATTATTCCCTGGATCACTTTTCCACTCTTTCAGCAACAGACTATGTTGAAACGATGGGGGGAGGGGGGGTTGCACATGTCTAATTGTTCCAGAGGTAAGATATAAGAACTCTTGCTGCAGGCCATTCCTGCAACTTGCGATTGCCAGCTTGATGGTGGTTGGTAACTGATGTTTTTGATCCGCATCTGTGATTTTTTTTTAAAAAAAAATTATTTGCCAAGGGTATCTTACCTGTGCATTGGATGGACTTTCATCTAGAGAGCAAGTGATGGGGAGTTGGACTTTAAGCCCCCTTTAAACTTTAGCCTTTTTCCATGAAGCTGCTAACCGAAAAAACAAAACAAAGCCAGTTGGTTTGGCTGCAGGTAAATTGAGCAAGGTTTGTCTTCATTGAGACCCCGGTCTCTTTGTAGAAGCACAGTTCCCAGGGTTCATTGGCTAGAAGCTGTGATGATTAAGCTAGCTGGAAAATGGTTAAAAAGTGTAGACAGGCGTGCCAGAGAAACTCCTGAATTATGGAGATCAAGTACACATCTTTTAGAGCTGTCTCAAACTCTTGTTGCCTCTACTTTAAGGGCCAAATTAGGTGAGATGCTGGTGAGTTCACGGATATTTGAGCATTTGTTATTGTTCCTTTAATATTGGTCCAGGTCCTCAATTTTGAGACTGAGAGGAGAAGGAGACATGTTTTCTCATGCCGGTTTCCTTTCCTGAATCAGCCCTGTGGAGGTTCTGATACAAGTTTGTTCCATTGGAGCAAATCGCAGCCCTGCGGGTCTGTTTCAGGTTGGGAAGATAGTGTGGACGGGGGGAGCGGAACCATAATGCCAAGATCTTGATCCAAACTGATGTCCTTCATGCCTATCTTTTTTTGTTTGTTTGTTTGCTTGTTTTAAGCTTGGGAACCGTGCATAATTACAGTATTTTTTTCCCTAAGTTTATCCTAGATGGTAAAGAGCTGAAATAAAAATCCAGAGCTCTGTCAGAATGACCCACCTCAATCGCAATCATAAGTCTTAAATTTTTGCAGCTGCGCAGAAGAGCTCTGCGTGGAGCTGTCTACCAATAAATCTGTTTTCTCACAATAGTGCTTGAGTGTTTAAATGAAACATATCTATCGTGCACGGCAGGGCACAAACGGCAGCCCTCCCAGATGCGCCCCCCTTTGTGCCCTCCTCTCAGCTAGTTATATTCTTTAATTATCTCTGCTGTGTGTCTTCAGCAGAGAAGTTTACATACTGTTAATGAGAGAGATTAAAATCATTAGGGTTTGTAGAATCTTTCGGGATCAAGTGCCGGGTTCTACTGGAGAAAGTTTTCCTTCCAGACGTTTCGTTCTCAGCTGCGGAGAACATCCTCAGTGGCGTTGCAGCCGGAGCAGGCGCTCTGACCTTCTTGGCTGCTGTGCATTGAGTGGGGCCAGGGCTGCTGGAGAGCTGCTATTTCTAGGCTGGAGGGGGTGTGATGAAAGGGCAATTGGTTTGTCCACATAATGCCACTGAGGATGTTCTCCGCAGCTGAGAACGAAACATCTGGAAGGAAAACTTTCTCCTGTAGAACACGGCAATTGATCCCAAAAGATTCTACAAACCCTAATGATGTTACCAGCCGTGAAAACCTAAAATCTTTGAGAGATTAAAATCTTCATTGCATGCCAGAAATGCACACCCCATCCCACCCACTGACTCTGCCCAGCTTCTCCACCTGGATGTAAGTAACCTTTCAGAGGAAGTCTGGTTGGAAGGTCCCATGATGTCTTTTATTTTAAGCCAAAGATTGTTTTACTTGATTTCCAACAAAAGGCAAAGGTATTGCCAGGATATTTCTCTTATAAGGTGGCTCATTTTTATAAGGCTTACACCAAAATAAAGTATTTAAACAGAAGTCCAGTGACATCTTGAAGGCTAACATTTATTCCAGCAAAAAGCTTTTGTAAATCAGAGCTCACTTCATCAACTGCACGAATCGCTTGGCTATTTGATGAGCCAGCATTGCTTAGATGAAATCTTACAAAGGTCAAAGAAGTGCTTGGTTTAAATTTGGGGTTTGTTTTAAGTTTTCTTGTCTCATGAGACATGCTTCCCAGCCCCAAAATAGGGAGGCCCTTTTGGCCTCCATACAGGGCACATGCCAGTTTCTCATGCCAGTTTCCTTTCCTGAAGCAGCCTTGTGGAGGTTCTGATACAAGTTTGTTCCATTGGAGCAAATAGCAGCGCTGCAGGACTATTTCAGATTGGGAAGATAGTGTGGACGGGGGGAGCTGAACCATAATGCCAAGATTTTGTAGCAAGATTAAATATTCTGTGGGTAACTACTGCTCCTCAAGCTTCCGATATTATCGCTGCAAGAAAAATAATAAAGGCATTAAAAAAAACCCCATAATTGTGTGCCATCAAGTCCCAAGCAGCTTGTAGCGATCCCAGGAGCATGGGATTTTCAAGGCAAGAGATTAACAGAGATGGTTTGTCATCGCCTGCTTTGGGATAGCAACCCATGGACTTCCTTGATGGTCTCCCCATCACCAGGGCAAACCTTGCTTAGCCTCCCAAGCTGTAATGAGCACAGGCTATTCAGACTGCTACTCCAGATAAGGAATCTTTATTTAGAGGTGTAGTTAGGATATATGCCGGCGAGGGCAATCGAAAGCCACCGCAGTCGGCTTGAAGGGATCGGCTAAATCCTGAGGGCCCTCCACGAATCACTTCTGAGGATGCTTCCGCAGAGGCCGGTGTATCCCAAACCGATCCACTTTGGCACTAAATTCATTGAAGTTACGGAATAAAGGATTTACTACCCCGCTTCTATAAGTTACTTGTAATCATTTGCTTGCCTCCTAACATGCACGCAAGGGTAGATGTTGGCAATAAAAACAGCTCCTGCAATCCGGAGCTTCACATGCACAACTTCACCCGCTATTGCAGGGGATATAAAAAGGAACGTGGTATTCTTTCTCTTCTTCTTTCCTCCACGTGTATCACAACCCAAAAGACCAGTTGAAGCTTTTAAAGCCTTGTGGGGGTGGGAGCTGCACAGGGGGTGATGTAGCAGTACATCGTTCCTATTGCTGAGCCAGGTTTCATCCATACAGTTGGCAATGTTTGGCGTTCTCTTGTCCTCTCTTCAGTTTATGGCCCGGTCACTGCTGGTAGTCAGTCTCCTCTCCCCCTTAAGTTTGCACTCAACTGTAAATAGACATAGTGAGAGAACTCTGATTTGGAACCGATTGGAAATCTTTAGTCTTTGGGCATCTTTTACTTGCATCAGAACCTTGATATGTCAAAAGGAACTATTTGGAAAGGTAGGGAGGTGAAAGATTTACTGAGCCCTGAAGCATTTTTTTACTCCTGTTGTGCCTTGACAAGTAGATGTATGCTTTTCAAGATTCTGCATTTTTGGAAACAAAAAAAAAATACATTGTCCCTTCTCATGTACTAAGGAGCAAAAGGACTTATAAGGGCAGATAAGAGGTTAAGATTCTGCCTTGTATATATTGGCAAGTCTATCTGCTGTTCTAAAGGTTGCTTCTGGTTCCACTTTGAAATAAAAAGGATGTATTTGTATGTTTCTTAAGGAAAGGAAAGGTCCCCTGTGCAAGCACCAGTCGTTTCCGACTCTGGGGTGACGTTGCTTTCACAAGGTTTTCACGGCAGACTTTTTTACGGGGTGGTTTGCCATTGCCTTCCCCAGTCATCTACACTTTCCCCCCAGCAAGCTGGGTACTCATTTTACTGACCTCGGAAGGATGGAAGGCTGAGTCAACCTTGGGCTGGCTACCTGAACCCAGCTTCCGCCGGAATCGAACTCAGGTCGTGAGCAGAGAGTTCAGACCACGGTACTGCTGCCTTACCACTCGGTGCCACGGGGCCGTTCGTGTTTCTTAAACGTTGTTGTAAAAAGCTAGTGGTTCCCAAACTTTTTAAGTATGGGAGGGATCTGGGTTTTTTTCCATTAAAAAATTTCAAAGACTGTTCCCTCTAAGCTGCGGAGTCCTGTGAGCAAAAACTCTACTTTGTGAGCTACTGGCATTAAAGCTGTGAACTACTGGTATTAAAGCTGTGAGCTACTGGCATTAAAGTTGTGAGCTATTGCATAAATTAGCTTTGCTCTTGGGCCATTTTTCCTGAGCTGAGACAAAAAATGTGTGAGCTGGAGGCTAAAACACTGTGAGCTAGCTCACACAAACTCAGCTTAGAGGAACACCTGGTAATAGCGGTACTCTTACTACCTGTTTGAGAAAATACGGAATGATAACAACCTAAATGATAACGCTTAGTGTGCATATGGATTTGCAGACCCTTTGCAACATCTGAGGCCACCAGGTTGAGATCCACTGCCCTAGCCCTTAAGCACAGCTTATATAAGAGCCTGCTCTAAATTCATTTTGGGGTCGACACATAAACTTCTAAACTGAACTGCGTTTGTTTCCAGGATATGTTGGTCGTGCAGAGTGCTGATTTGGTGTAGAGCCGGTTTGGTGTAGTGGTTAAGTGTGCGGACTCTTATCTGGGAGAACCTGGTTTGATTCCCCCCTCCTCCACTTGCACCTGCTAGCATGGCCTTGGGTCAGCCATAGCTCTGGCAGAGGTTGTCCTTGAAAGGGCAGCTGCTGTGAGAGCCCTCTCCAGCCCCACCCACCTCACAGGGTGTCTGTTGTGGGGGAGGAAGGGAAAGGAGATTGTGAGCCGCTCTGAGACGCTTCGGAGTGGAGGGCGGGATATAAATCCAATATCTTCATCTACCTCACAGGGAGTCTGTTGTGGGGGAGGAAGGGAAAGGAGATTGTGAGCCGCTCTGAAACTCTTCGGAGTGGAGGGCGGGATATAAATCCAATATCTTCATCTACCTCACAGGGTGTCTGTTGTGGGGGAGGAAGGTAAAGGAGATTGTGAGCCGCTCTGAGACTCTTCAGAGCGGAGGGCGGGATATAAATCCAATATCTTCATCTACCTCACATTGTGGGGGAGGAAGGTAAAGGAGATTGTGAGCCGCTCTGAGACTCTTCGGAGTGGAGGGCGGGATATAAATCCAATATCATCATCTTCTTCTTGATTGGCTGGCTCTTTTTTGAACAACCAGGAAGCCATTTGGCAGCAGTGTGAGGTAGTTGGAGGGCTTAGGCTGGCAGAAGAGCTCTGATGGATATCTTGCCTGTCTTGATACAAAAAAAAATACCCTTCTGGAAGAGAAGATGAGCATGACTTTTATGTTTCTCAGAAAGAGAGAACATGTTAGGGCTATGGCTCAACCGGGGAGCATCTCCTTTGTAGAGGGTCACAGGTTCAACACCCAGCATTCCCAGTTAAATGGATCAGGTAGTAGGATGATGTGGAAGACTTCCACCTGAGATGCTGGAGAGCCACTGCCTGTTTGAGTAAACATTACTGACCTTAATGGGCCAAGGATCTGATTCAGTATAAAGCAGATCTCTCTGTTCAAGGGAGTTGTATCCTGCATCTTCTGGGTGTGCCTCCCATTTTGTGGTGGGAGGAGAAAGGCATAGCCTCTCTGATTAGTGATGATATCCTTGGTAAGCTGTGTGCTTTGGTTTGTGCCCCGCTATGTTCTGCCTTAAGGCTGGCCCTCAAGCCATTGCCCACCCCAAAGCAATGCTTGAAGAGCAACAGGAGACTTCATTTGGGTTAAGGAGTGTGTCAGGGAAGGACTGTCTCAAAACAATAGAGAGAAGGTGCTGTCCATCTGGCCAATCAACACTGAGTTGGTTCACCTGGGAAAAACGGGAGCTTGGTCAATACTGAGTTGGTTCACCCCAAAACTGGATGTTAAAGAAAAGGGAGCCGTTCCTGGTAAATGATTTGGTGGAAGTGCATTCCTGACCACTTGTGACCCTGTACATGTAAAAGCAGGGCAAGAAATATTTAGTGTATTCTCAAGGGGAAATGTTGTGGTTCAGTCTGGGTGTGTCTCGAGATTGTCTGAATCTTGGGTGGTGTTTCACTAAAGGGATTGCTTCAGGGAGTACGGAGAGCTCAAAGGTTAGGATTCACTGGACTTGAAGGACCAGTTTTCCCTTTCCTCATGTTGCTAGAGGGAAGGAAAAGAACTTGTTGAAGGAAGAAAAACTGATGTTTCCCTTAGCAGAAACGCAAAGAACAGTAGACTGTTTCTTTATTAGGGATAACTGAAAGCCACAAAGAAGCATGCTAGAACTTCCCCCCCCAAAACTGGATGTTAAAGAAAAGGGAGCCGTTCCTGGTAAATGATACGGTGGAAGTGCACGCTGAAAAGTGGCCATCTTAGAATGATCATGATCTGTAGCTGTGTTAAGTCTGTCTGTAGCAGTAAAAAAGAACGAGAGTTCAGTAGCACCTTAAAGACTAACAGGTGTAGCTCACAAAAACTCATACCTTGCCGCACATTTTGTTCGTCTCTGAGGTGCCACGAAAACACTGGACTCTTGCTCTTTTCTGCATCTTAGGATGCTCTTTACAAGGCCAACATAGGTTTTTTTTAAGGCAGGTTTTCTTCCAGTATACACTGTGGGGGGGGGGGGAATCCCCTCCCTTCTTTAATTATGGTAAAAAGCAACAACAAACAGTTGTTTGGCTCTGGCTTCAAGCTGTTAGAAAGATAACAGATTATTTGTGGTTTAGAAAGCAACATAATATGCTTTGGTTAAAAAAAAAATACTGCAAATGTTGAGCATCTCTTAATTATTCTGAGACTGCCGTGCTGGGATTGTAAAAAGGCAAGTTTGAAGCTCCTTCCCTGCAAATCCTCATATATGGCTGGGAGGCTCAGGAGATACTGAATGTGTGTGTGTGAACATATGAAGCTGCCTTCTACTGAATCAGACCCCCCTCGGTCCATCAAAGTCAGTCTTGTCTTCTCAGACCGGCAGCGGCTCTCCAGGGTCTCAAGCTGAGGTTTTTCACACCTACTTGCCTGGACCTTTTTTAGTTGGAGATGCTGGGGATTGAACCTGGGACCTTCTGCTTCCCAAGCAGATGCTCTACCACTGAGTCACCATCCCTCCTACATATGAAGCTGCCTTCTACTGAATCAGACCCTCGGTCCATCAAAGTCAGTATTGTCTACTCAGACTGGCAGCGGCTCTCCGGGGTCTCAAGCTGAGGTTTTTCACGCCTCTTTGCCTGGACCCTTTTTTGGAGATGCCGGGGATTGAATCTGGGTCCTCCTGCTTACCAAGCAGATGCTCTACCACTGAGCCACCATCTCCCCCCTGAAGTGTAACAGGTCTTTTCATTGCCTGGGTGGTAGTCTCTGTGGGAACCCAATATATAGGAAAAGCAACACAAGTAGCTACAAAGGTTCGGGTGGGCACCTTGATCAGTCTAGTGTAAACGAGAGAAAACCTCAACCAGACATCTACCGGAGGACTAGGATGGTTCCATTCAGAACATCTGTCTCCATCGGGCCCCTTTAATGAGTGTGATTTTTGCATACAGCCCATATGCATGGTGCCCAGTGTGGCAATCCAGGAAACAACTGTATTCAATTTTTTTATTATCACTCTCAGCCTGAGTTCAGGCATCTTTTTGTTCTAAGCTCTTGGTCTAAAAGGTATGGGGTTTTTTGTGTGTGTTTTAACAATTTATTGATAACATATGGTTACAAAACTTAATTATAAATTTCCTGTACTAACCCATATGATATTTCAATCCCCCCTCCCTCCCTTGTTTGACTTCCCCGAAGTTATATATTTAAGTTCAATACTAAAGGTACCAGTAACTAATCAAAGTTCAATATTTTTTTTAAAGGTATGTTTGCATGTGCTGAATTCCAGAGGGTTAGGTGTTTTCTTAAAAACAACAAAGTGGCGCCTTAAAGACTTAACAGATTTATCGTGCCATAAGCCTTTGTGCTCTTTGTCAAATGCATGGCAGTAACCTCAAATGTGTTTGTGTGGGGGGGTATTATTCCCCCCCCTCCAAGTGAGGCCAAATCTAACAAAGCAAAATTAGATCCAATCAGAACAGAACATAATTCAATCAGAGCAGGTGTGAGTCACAGTGAATTGGCAGCATATGATGCTGATGTGCAGCGTACAGAAAGAGGGACAGTTGCTTTTTTGGGTAATGAGCAAGCCCTCTTGGTCCTTGCTGAGACCAAATTGGACAACTCCAGAGGGATCTGAGTGGGTCTCGTTTGCAAATGAATTCTGGGGAGCTTCACATTGGAGTTTCCATCCTTAAAAGTTTCAAAGGAGCACTTTTCAAGGCCAGTACGGCATGTTTGGAGACACTTAAAGCATCCTCTACCAGTCAGAATTGCCCCTTTTCAGTTTCTGATTTGTGCCTGTTGAATCTTTCGTATGTAAAGTGATTGGTTTGTGTGTGGCAAAGGCACACAGAGGAAATCAGGAACATATTTCCAGCAACTAACTACTCTTCTGCCATTCAATATTGTCTGTGTCACCTACCGTACCTCTTAAAAATAATTTTATTATATTTATTCCCTGACTGTCTCTCCAGTGGGGGGGGGGGAGGGAGACCAAAAGTAGCTTACGTTGTTCGCCTCTCCTGCACGTTCTCCTCACAACGAACCTGTCAGGTAGGTTTTGCTGAGAGTCTGAGATTAACCAAAGATCATCAGCAAGCCACGGCAGAGTGAGGATTGGAATCTGGGTCTCCCAGATCTTAGTCCAGTATTCTAGCTGCTATGCCATGAAAGATCTTGTAATAGCTTCATTTAAAAATTGTTAACGTGTTTGGTCTCTAAGTAAATAATTGTATTGTCCATCAATGGTTAAAAGCCCACAGGTTAGACCTTAGGCCATTTCATGGACTTCACAGGGTTATGATGGTAAAATGGGGAAAGAAGAATCCTATATTCTGCCTTGGACTTTTTGGAGGTAGGGCTACCAACGTCAAGGTAAGATCTGGAGTTCTCTTGGAATTATTGCTGCTATTCATATTACAGTTCCCCTGGAGGGAATGACAGCTTCAGAAGGCAGACTGTAAGGCATCACCCATCTCGTGAACTCCCTCCCTTGTCTCCTTCCAAAATTTTACCCTCTGTGACCACTTGCCCCCAATTCTCCAGGAATTTCCCAATCTGGACACATCAGATGCCAAAGAGCGGACACTTTTGTAACTTGCGTAAGTAGTTTTCTCGAAAGTGTTCTGAAAAGGCAGTGAGGGGGTAGCGATGAACTAAAAAGAGGCCCCAGAAAACAGGGGCTGTCTCTGGTAAACAGAGTGAGTTGGCTGCTATAAGTGATGACACGTAGCAAGGTCAAATACTGGTCAAGATTTGAAGGCCTTGCGATAAGACATGGGGGTTGGGGGGGGGGATCATCCTACAGTGGCAAACTAGGGTTGCCAACTCTTCAGTTAAGAAATTTCTGGAGATTTGGATGTGGAACCTGGGGAGGGAAGGGCTTGGGAAAGGGTACAATGCCAAGAACAGGGGCGGCCAGCGGTAGCTCTCCAGATGTTTTTTTGCCTACAACTCCCATCAGCCCCAGCCATTGGCCATGCTGGCTGGGGCTGATGGGAGTTGTAGGCAAAAACATCTGGCGAGCTACCATTGGCCACCCCTGCCATAGAGTCTACCTTTGGGTAGTGAGTGTTCTTTGTTATATTGGCGAGGCATCTAATATTCCTTTGCCAATGCTGTTTTGCTACTGTAGACATTAAGTTTCATGTTATGTGATTGATGACCCAACCTTTTCAGAAACCATGTCAGCAAAAACAATCCCAGTGGTACCAGTATTTCTCATCCAGCACCACTACATAAACAATATGCCTCGGCTTTTGTGCTCAGTAAAGATGCACTTACTGATTTACTTACTCTCTCTCTCGGCTTGACTTCGCGAACGAAGATTTAAGAAGGGTGCAGTAGTCCACGTCTGCTGCAGGCTCGCTGGTGGCTGACAAGACCAATGCGGGACAGGCAGATCCGGCCACAGTGGCTGCAGGGAAAAGTCTGATTTGGGGTTGGTGCTGTAGCAGTGCGATTCTTCCTCAATCTCCTTTTGTCCTCAAGACCAGCTATGCGTGCGTTCTCAAAGGAAGAGACAGCCTGGTGGATGGTATGCCTCCATGCTGCAGCGCTGATGAAAGCACTCAAGGAGTCGCAGGTGATGACGGTATAAAATCCACGATTCGGAGCCGTAGATGAGGGTTGTCATCACAACCGCTTTGTAAACATTGATCTTTGTGCCTTTTTTCAGATGCTTGTTGCTCCACACTCTTTTGTGCAGTCGGCCAAATGCACGGTCTGCCTTTGCCAGCCTGTTGTCAATCTCCTTGTCGATCTTGGCATCTGAGGAGATGATGCACCCCAGGTAGCTGAACTGCTGGACTGTCTTCAGAACTGATTCACCCACAGTGATGCAGGGAAGGTGATAATCTTGTCCTATATTGGGACACATCTGTATGTGTGTACAAACACAAAACTACAAAAGTAGACACGTAGCTTGAATCAGGGGCATAGAGGGGACCCATGGTGGCTTTTGACAGCCCTATCCTCCCGAGCAGCCATATTCGCTGGGTAGGACGACTGATCTCTGTTGTCTGGAGGCTAGTTTTAATTCCAGGGGATCTCCAAACCCAGCCCAGTGAAAGCCTGTGCCCTTGAGCATCTCTCAGCCATGATGTCCTTGGACTTTCCTCTGGGTTCAAGCTGTAAACAAGTTAGAAGAAGAAGAAGAAGAAGAAGATGATGAAGAAGAAGATGATGATGATGATGATGATGATGATGATGATGATGATGATGATGATGATGATGATGATGATGATGATGATGATGATATTGGATTTATATCCCGCCCTCCACTCCGAAGAGTCTCAGAGCGGCTCACAATCTCCTTTCCCTTCCTCCCCCACAACAGACACCCTGTGAGGTGGGCGGGGCTGGAGAGGGCTCTCCCAGCAGCTGCCCTGTCAAGGACAACCTCTGCCAGAGCTCTGGCTGACCCAAGGCCATTCCAGCAGGTGCAAGTGGAGAAGTGGGGAATCAAACCCGGTTCTCCCAGATAAGAATCCGCACACTTAACCACTACACCAAACTAGAAGCAGACTGGAAACCAGCCTGCTCTTCTCTTTGGTTACTGGATGGTGGAACCTGCCCCCCTCCATCTGTGTGTCCTTGACTTACGCGTGGCGTCGTATCTTACAAGGGTGCTTTCTAATATGGAGATTTTTGGATCAATGAATAGATTGATCCATCCATTTATTACACCTCTGCCTTCTTCTAGTGTTGCAAGAACTCTGCAACGAAAAGAGAGAGAGGGCAGGAACTGCCTGCTGATACCATCTAGATAACAATGTCTTGCCTCTTCCAGTTTGGCTCTGTCCAGCTAACATTTTTATGGCATACACTGTACGAAGCAAGTACAGTCAAGAATAAATATACCAACAGTTTGGGGATAACATTGAGCAAGTCCACACAGCATTTCAAGTGGGGTTCCAAGTACTTTGCATATATCTTTGCATATCTTATCTTTTTGCTAAGACTCTCAAAAGCCAGTATGTTGGAAGGGTTCCAGGCTTGGGGAAGTGGGATGTGCATGAAGGTATACCGTCTTGGGGTAGAGAGCAAAAGGAGAACCTTTTGTTCTTATTTAAGCTTCCCCCATCCCCCCCCCCCCCCCCCAGCACTGCACAGATCTCTAAGCAATCTTGCATTCCTGCTGGGAACGTACAGGACCAAATCTTTGGCTGGCAGCAGGCAGGCTGTTAAACCGTGGGCCTTGGCAGTTGATCTTTATGTTGACCTTTAACGTCAGCCCTGCCAGTATTATTCTTAGGGCTGCCAACTTCCAGGTGAGGTTTAGAGATCTCCTGGAATTACAACTGATATCCAGACTACAAAAAACAGTTTCCTTGGAGACAATGGCTACTTTGGAAGATGGGCTACTTTGGAAGATTTGATACACAGGGGTATCAAATATATAGCCTGCGGAACAGAACTGGCCTTACAGGCACTTATCAGGCCCATGATCAACTGGCTGCTGCTTCCTGTTTCTCATTTAGGCTTGCCAATCCCCAGGTCTCAGCAGGAGTTCTTCCGCTTTCCCAGGCTCCTTCCCACCCCCAGTCAGCTGGCCGGCGGAGGGGGGGAAGCCCCGCCCCCAGAGGACCATGTGCCTTTCTCCGGAGGCGTCAGTCTCCGATTGAAAGGCTTCCTCTTGGGATGGTGTGTCTGTGTTACTTTGGAGAAGATGGCAGCAACTCGTGAGTAGAGATGCCAGTCTCTCGCTTCAGAGTCGCCAGAAAGGGACGGGGGAGGGAAACGTCTGCTAAGCGCTTCATTATTCCCTATGTGGAGATCGATTCTCATAGGTATAAAGGGGAATTGAACTGGAGGTTTCGGGGGCTCTGGGGGACTGTTTTTTGAGGTAGAGGCACCAAATTTTCAGTATAGTATCTAGCGCTTCTCCCCAAAGTACCAACCCCCCCAAGTTTCAAAACGATTGGACCAGGGAGTCCAATTCTATAAGCCCCAAAAGAAGGTGCCCCTATCCTTCATTATTTCCTATGGAAGGAAGACATTTAAAAAGGTGTGTTGTCCCTTTAAATGTGATGGCCAGAACTCCCTTGGAGTTCAATTATGCTTGTCACACCCTTTTTCCTGGCTCCGCCCCCAATGTCTCCTGGCTCCACCCCCAAATTCCCCAGATATTTCTTGAATTGGACTTGGCAACCCTATCCTCATTCCTGTTTCCAGCATCAGAGCTGGCTTTTGCCCTGTCTCTCCTATTTCCTGCTTCACGGAGGAAAGCAAGAAAGCCAAGCCTCCCTTCCTTTGATTGGCTGAGGGCTCTTCTCCCTCCTCCTCTGGGGAGGGAGGGGGTAGGAAACAAAGAGTCCCGTAGCACCTTTAAGATGACCAACAACATTTTATTTCAGGTATAAGCTTTTGTGTGTCTGCACGAAAGAGAGAGATCCCCCTTTCCAGTTCTAACCGATGGAAGGGGGGGAACCTAAGAGCACAGCTTGCATTCTTTATTAGTGGGAGGGACCAGGGCTTTTTTGTAGGAAAAAGCCCAGCAGGAACTCATTTGCATATTGCCACTCAGCATCTGAAATCATCTTTATGACGTTTATATCTCTGGTACCTTGTATTAGCAGTCCCATGGCACAGAGTGGTAACGTTGCAGTACTGCAGTTCAATCCCGGCAGCAGCTGGGTTCAGCTATCCGGCTCAAGGTTGACTCAGCCTTCCATCCTTCCGAGGACGGTAAAATGAATACCCAGCTTGCTTGAGGGGAAAGTGTAAATGACTGAGGAAGGCCATGGCGAAGCATAGGCTTCCCGACCCTCCCGCCCTGGCGGGGGACCCCAGGATTTCCAGACTCTTCCCCCGCTCCTCCAAAAAATGGAAGTGGGGGGAACGGCGCCAAGGAGTGGGCGACGCCGCTGCGCAGCTGCCGCCTCTTCTCCATAGCTGCTCCTCCGAGATGGGCTCAGCTTGAGCCCATCTCGGAGGAGCAGCTACGGAGAAGAGGCGGCAGTGCAGCGGCATCGCCCACTCCGCTCCCCCTCTGAGGTAAAATCAGAGAAGGGGAGGCTGGAGGCAGGCCAGGAGCGTGGCGAGCCGTGAATCTGGGTCCTTCTAGGACCCCGAGCAGCAACGCTGAATGAGCGAGAGCAGGCCGGACTTGCGCCCTGCCCCTCCACTCCCTGCAGAGGCGAAGGCGGCCTGCGTGGGCAAGGGGGGCATGCTTCGCTTCTCCGCCCAGCCCCTCTGCTGGGCCTATGGCTGTGCAGGCGGCAAGGGGCGTGCTGGGCCGGCCTTCGAGGAGAAGGAGGCGGCGGCGCTGAGCTGAGCCGTGGCGGAAGGAGGAGGAGGTGGCATGGCTGCGGCAGAGGCTCCGCGGGTGCTGGTCTACGGCGGCAGGGGCGCGCTGGGCTCCCGCTGCGTGCAGGCCTTCCGAGCCAAGGACTGGGTAAGGCCGGGGGCAATGCAGAAGGCTGGCGGAAGGCGGGAGGGGAGCTGCGCTGGTAGCTGGAGGGAGAGGCCCTCCTTGCCTTCCCTGCTGGCCGGTAGGGTTGCCAATCCCCAGGGGATCCCCCGGTTTGGAGGCCCTCCCCCCCCTTCAGGGTCGTCAGAAAGCGGGGGGAGGGGAGGGAAATGTCTGCTGGGAACTCCGTTATTCCCTAGGGCTTGTCACAGCCTTGATCTTGGCTCCACCCCTAATGTCTCCTGGCTCCACCCCCCAAAGTCTCCTGGCTCCACCCCCAAAGTCCCCAGATATTTCTTGAATTGGACTTGGCAACCCTAGCAAAGCACCCCGTAAAAAGTCTGCTGTAAAAATGTGATGTGACATCACCCCAGAGTTGGAAACGACTGGTGCTTGCACAAGGGACTACTTTTACCTTTACCTTTTTATCTTGTGTTACATTTTATGACACACAAGGCCTGGCCCAACAAAGTGACGTTTATGTCAGATCCATTGTTGGGGTTTACATATACCTTTAGCAGAGTAACGTGGAGAGAACCACAAAGCAGCCTGGCACACGGTTTAGCTTAAGAATAAAAGTAGTTTACTTTTCTAATGAGGAAAGGGTTAACGGGGATTTCTAGAAAACAAAGAAGGATTCGATATCCTTTTCTAGCTTCTAGACTACATCTCGACTCTCTCAAGTCCTAACTTCAACTGCATGGAGATCTAAGGGCTTTACACAAAGGGCAATAAAACTGACCAAATGGTTTCCCTCAGACCACCACCCAAATATATGGATTAGCCTATTAGGGCTCTCCCTGAATGGTTACTATGCATATTGACACCTAGCCTTGGCGGGAAGTACGTGCACACATTCTTATTGGCTCTACCTACTCACTGGCTAAACATCAGCATGCATATACAAACATATAATTAACTCATGACAACAGGAAGTGAAATTGGGGAGGGGCGGTGACTCAGTGGTAGAGCATCTGCTTGGGAAGCAGAAGGTCCCAGGTTCAATCCCTGGCATCTCCCAAAAAGGGTCCAGGCAAATAGGTGTGAAAAACCTCAGCTGGAGACCCTGGAGAGCCGCTGCCAGTCTGAGAAGACGATACTGACTTTGATGGACCGAGGGTCTGATTCAGTAGAAGGCAGCTTCATATGTAGGAGGGACGGTGGCTCAGTGGTAGAGCATCTGCTTGGGAAGCAGAAGGTCCCAGGTTCAATCCCTGGCATCTCCAAAAAAGGGTCCAGGCAAATAGGTGTGAAAAACCTCAGCTTGAGACCCTGGAGAGCCGCTGCCAGTCTGAGAAGACAATACTGACTTTGATGGACCAGGGGTCTGATTCAGTATAAGACAGCTTCATATGTTCATATGTTCAATTGCATCAGAAACCCAACATCCATCCCTTGTAACAAATGAATTTTACACCTTCGCTATACAGCATTATAGCCCTTCGCAGGCTCTGCCTCCAAATATCCAGGAATTTCCCAATCTGGAGTCAGCAACCCTAATTATCCCCACATTGCAGATGAAAGGCTAAAAGAATAATTGTCTAGGTAATCAAAACATTAAAAGCTCTTAAAGTCCAGAAAGTTATGGCTTCCTGGCTGAATCCTATAAGCAGTTCATTTACTAAATCCTAATATCCCTAGCCAATCACTCATCCAAGCTTTATAGCTGAACAGAAGCCTGCAGAAAATGCAAAAAAGTGTGCATAGTGATCATTCCCCAAACAAGTAAGGAACCTAAGAATTGCTTTTGAATTCATGACCAAGAATGGTGCATCCCTCTTACATCTCCAGAAAACAGGTTTTCATCAGACCTGATCACTGGTTTTATTTTAAACGAGAAATCCTGCACTGTTCAATTGGAACATAGCAATAGAATTCTCAGTACACTGCCTGAAGGTGGTAGCATTGACATAATGAATTGGCTGAATCATTTCACTTGGCGACCACTAGAGGGAAGGCAGTGGCACTGTTTCCAAAAAAAAGGCGATTCAATGTGTGGGGAGTAGCTGAGATATTTCAAAATTGGACCTGTATAGATTTCACAGCCAATGCATCACTTCATCAGTGCAAAGTTTCTCCCTGAATTAATATTTCTGCACAAGATGTGCCCTATAAAGGCTTACCAACTCCAGCTTAGGAGATTTGGTGGGCAGTGCCTGGGAAAGTTTGGGGAGGAGTTTGGGGAGGAGTGGGTGCTCGACAGGGATGTGATGTCACTAAGACTTCCATTTCTCCTTGACTCTTTATGGTATATCCTAGAAGCCACTCTCTGAAGCTAGCATTTCACCCAATTCTGCCAACTGAAGTCAGGAGATCAGTTGTAATTCTGGAAGAACTCCAGGCCTCACCTGGGGGTTGGTAACTAGCCCTATGGCAGTGGTGTTTTGTTTTTTTTAATGTGTTCTAGGAAACCCTGACGTTCATGAAGTGGAGAGCCAGTTTGGTGTAGTGGTTAAGTGTGCGGACTCTTATCTGGGAGAAGCGGGTTTGATTCCCCACTCCTCCACTTGCAGCTGCTGGAATGGCCCTGGGTCAGCCATAGCCCTGGCAGAGGTTGTCCTTGAAAGGGCAGCTGCTGTGAGAGCCCTCTCCAGCCCCACCTACCTCACAGGGTGTCTGTTGTGGGGGAGGAAGGTAAAGGAGATTGTGAGCCGCTCTGAGACTCTTCGGAGTGGAGAGCGGGATATAAATCCAATATCATCTTCTTCTTCTTCTTAGCAAGTATTATTCAATTAGAAGATCAGGCACAACAAACAAGTACCCCTCAAAGACACCTTACCCACTTCTACCTATGGAACATGCTGCTGCACTCTTAGGTCATCAGAGATCTGGTTATTGCCCCACATGAAATCTGCGCACCATAGATGTATTCCCACCCCAAGTCTTCTGCAGACTCTTTGACGTGGGAAAGATTTCCAGATGACAGAAAGTTTTTTAAAAATTCCTTCCCACATATCTATCTTTAGGAAAGCAATGAGTCACCCAATGCCAGGTTCCGCAGGGCCTGTAAGACAGTCCTCTTCCGGTTGGCCTACAACTGATGGGTACTTGAAAATTTCGAATAGAAGGCTGTAGTATGGTACTTTGGTAAATGGCTTTGTTTTACTGTTTTACTGTTTTTACTGGTTTATTGTTTAAATGCTGTAAATTGATGTATTTTAAAACTTAATCCTATGTTAGAACTTTTGTATTGTGAGCCGCCCTGAGCCGCTTTGGTGGGAAGGGCGGGATATAAACTAAATAAAATGAAAATGAAATGAAAATGGTTCCAGGTGGGACTGGGGGATCCCCTGAAGTTACAGCTGATCTCCAGATTACAGAGATCAGTTTCCCCTGGAGAAAATGGATGCTTTGGAGGTGGACACTATGGCATTATATCTCACAGAGCTTCCTGTCTTCTCCAACCTCCATCCCGAAATCTGTGTAGCAATCCTTGATTTCCTTGGTAGTCTCCAATCCAAATACTACCATCCAAATACTACTGACCCTACTTGACTTCTAGTATCTAACAAGATTGGATTAGCCTGGCATATCCAGGTCAGGGCATTAACATTTATAGTGTGTGAAAAATTCCAAGTCCAAAGGGTGGATGTTAGGGTTGCCAAGTCCAATTCAAGAAATATCTGGGGACTTTGGGGGTGGAGCCAGGAGACATTGGGGCGGAGCCAGGAATAAGGGTGTGACAAGCATAATTGAACTCCAAGGCAGTTCTGGCCATCACATTTAAAGGAACCGCACACCTTTTTAAATGTCTTCCTTCCATAGGAAATAATGAAGGATAGGGGCACCTTCTTTTGGGGCTCATAGAATGGGACCCCCTGGTCCAATCGTTTTGAACCTTGGGAGATACTTTGGGGAGAGTCACTAGATACTATACTGAAAATTTGGTGCCTCTACCTCAAAAAACAGCTCCCCCAGAGCCCCGGAAACCTCCAGATCAATTCCCCATTATACCCTATGAGAATCAATCTCCACATAGAGAATAATGCTCAGCAGACGTGTCCCCCCCCCCCATTTCTGGCGACTCTGAAGGGGATGCTGCCAACTTCTTCAAAGTAACACAGACACACCATCCCAAGAGGAAGCCTTTCAATCAGCAACTGAAGCCTCCGGAGGTAGAAACGCACATGGTCCAGACTCCCCAAGGAGACGCCACCCGGCAGCCGGAGAGGATGCAAGGACTACAAGTCCCAGCATGCACCTCGTGAAGGGAGGCCGGACTGGAGCAAATAGCAGGCTGGCGGTGGGCGGGTCTTTGTGACTCGGAGGAAGGGAGAAGCCTGAAGCCAGGCAGGGAAAGAGACACTGTGCCGTTCCACCCACCCCCACCCCCAGATTTTTAGAGAGCGGGGGATTAGGCTGCTAATTCAGGGGTCCCCTGGCAGGGCGTGGGGTTGGGAAGCCTAGTGGATGTTTAAAAGGAGGGATGTGGGAGCAACACATCTTCCAGGCCATATCTTTCAAGCTTCTTTGTTGAGTATTTGACGGAGCTGCCAGGAGACTGACTGGCTGGCCTTCTGCTTGGATGATGAAAGCCACAAAACCATTGACAAGGCAGGGGGCTCTGCCTACTTGCAGAACTCCTCAGGTATACCTGCAAAAATGACTTTGTAAATGAATGGAAAAGTCCTTTTTTTAACACAACTTGAATAAGAACTGAATACGCGCCTGGAAGATATGTTGAGGGCAGCTGAGAACTGGGGAAAGGGATGGGGGATGGAGAAATCAGCTTGCTCAAAAAGTTAGGCAATCCCAGAGAAGGGAGGTTTTGGTGAGCGGGGTGGGAGTTCCAAACTGTCCCACCTCTTCCATGATTCCTCACAGCCGCCCTGCCCCCACCCCCCAATATCTTTATCAGGAAGACCTTCACCTGATGCACCCTGGGGGAATCCGGATCCACCTTATGCATTTTGACCTGGCAGTGGCAAGAGCCACGCTTCCACCCCCACCCCGCAATCCCAAGTTTTAGTAGGCGGTGACGATAATGTGCTAGCACAAAGAGCATGTTGGACAAAGAGGCTGAAGTCCATTCTCAAGGGGCCTGTTTGTTTTCGTAGTAGCAGAACACAGTAAGCTGTTTGCACTAAGCCGGCCATGGCCTTGACTCCTGAACATGCTGGTCTTCGTTGCCTTTGTAACAACTCACATTTGTGGTCTTAAAAGAGGGTAGGGTTGCCCCAGGGTTGGGGGCAGGGGATCCCCCGGTTTGGAGGCCCTCCCCCCACTTCAGGGTTATCAGAAAGCAGGGATGGGAAGGGAAATATCTTCTGGGCACTCCATTATACCCTATGGCGACCAATTCCCATAAGTTATAATGGGGAATTGATCCATGAGTATCTGGAGCTTTGCGGGGGGGGGGCTGTTTTGTAAGGCAGAGGCACAATATTTTCAGCATAGCATCTGGTACCTGTCCTCAAAACATCCCCCCCCCCCTCAATTTCAAAAAGTTTAGACCAGGCGGTCTACTTCTATGAGCCCCAAAAGAAATTGCCCTGTCCTTCATTATTTCTAATGGAAGGAAGGCATTTAAAAGGTATGTGGGCCCTTTGAATGCGATGGCCAGAACTCCCTTTGGAGTTCAATTCTGCTTGTCTCACCCTGGCTCCACCCCCAAAGTCCCCAGATATTTCTTGAGTCGGACCTGGCTACCCTATAAGAGGGAAAGAATGGCCACGCCTGAACCTGGTGTATTCTTTTGCTGTTAATGTTTCATGGCCTAGGCTACCACCGGTGACTTCCCCAAATTCGCTTCCCTCGAATGCAGGAGGTCCTGAAGTAACAACAAATTTTGTAGATGAAGGAAAAGTTCTTAATTCTAGTCCAGGTGAAACTGATATGAAAAGAAGGTGGTTTGTCTGGTAATTCTCGATTTGGGGATTGCAAGGAGTGCTTTTGAATCTCAAAATTAACCATCACTGATAGGTAGTGTCACGGCTGGGGCCGGGTCAGGCAAAGTCCAGAGGCAGGCCGAGGTCTGTAGCCAGCAAGCAGGAGTGTCCGAGGTGCCAAATCCAAATCGCTGTGCAAGTATCACAGGTCCGAGGTCCAGAAGCCGAGGTCAGGGAGTCCAGAAGTCAAAAGCCAAAGTCAGGGAGTCAGGAACCAAAGTCAAGCCAGAGTGGATGCTAGAACGTCAGGGAGATGACTAGTTGCTTCCACAAAGCCTCCTCCCAAAGCCCACAGCTATATAGCCCTCTGCTGGCTGTTGCCCATTTGGGCTAATTGCTGGCTCTGGGAGGCAGCCAGGATCCTGTTACAACTCAAGCATCCTTGCTCTTAGGAGGGCCAGAATCCTCTCAAAACTCAGGACTCAGGGAGCGTCTTGCTTGTGAGCGTGCCGCCCTCCTCCGATCCCTGAGGTCCTGACGGAGGCGGTCACGCACATGAGCCACCCGAGAGGGTGAGGCAGGGAGGCTGGGATCTTCTTCAGCAGGAGGCAGGGGTACTGGTGCAGGTGGCAGGGGTACAGTTTCCTTGGCAGACTCGTCTTCCTCTGCAGGGTCCCCAGCACCCATGACAGGTAGGGTTGTCAACCTCCAGGTAGTGGTGGGAGATTTCCTGCTATTACAAGTGATCTTCCAGTGACAGAGATCACTTCACCTGGAGAAAATGGACACTTTGGAAGGTGGACTGTATGAAATTGTACCCCATTGAAGTCCCTCCCCTCTCCAAACCTTGCCATACTCAGGATTCAATACCCCAAAATCTCCAGATATTTCCTTACTCAGAGCTGGCAACTCTAAAGGGTTGTTTGTGTGCTGTCAATCCAAGTTTTATTCGCAATTGATCCTACTGCAGTAGTAGTCAGATTGTTAACCCTGCCATCCCCCTCAATCCAATCTGCATACCAACCCAATGAAAATACTGCTAGGCTAGCAAAAAGTTGGGGCGGGGGATGAGTGTACACTTCCTTAGTCTGAAGAATTAGTCACATGAAGTCCTTAAGTTCAAGTGATTCCTTGCTTCTCCCAAGCCAAAATCTGAAGACTTCTTGTTTAGTGCTAAACCACAATCAGTGGTCATTTCTTAACAAAAAATTACAAGTTGATTCTTGCTTATAATCTGATTTTATCCATTCATCTACCCATTATAATTTTGTCCATTCATCTACCCATCCATCTCTCACTTCTTCCCTGAAGTCATTTCCAAGATCATTCTCCCTACCTCCATTTTATTCTCACAACATTGTGAGGTAGGATAGGTTGAGAGAGTCTGACTGACCCAAGGCTACCCAGCAAGCTTCTGTCTAAGAGGTGCCTGCTCTGGCTTGGGAAATTCTTGCCAATTTGCAGGGAGAGCCTGGGGAAGGCAGAATTTAGAAAGGGAACAGTCGGAATATGATTCCTATCCTTCAAAGCTGCCATTTCTTCTAGGGGAACTGATGTCTGTCGCATGGAGACTGGTTGTAGTTCTAGATCTTCAGCCACCATCGAGGTTGACAATTCTTGTCACAGTATGGTGATTTGAACCTAGGTCTTCCTAGATTCTAGTTCAACGCTTTAACCACTATGCCAAACTTGCTTTCATACATGTGGTTCAGAATCTGGGTTTACCATTAAACCATGGTTTGAAATCTCAATTTGCTGCAGGCAAGAACCAAACCTCCATTCAGACATCATTATACATAGCTGCTAGACCTAAAGCCTAGACCTATGCTCAATCTATGCCTAGACCTATGCTCAATCTAAGCATAGTGTGCCAAAGGGAGAACATGAGCTTGAGGATTTACTATGCTTACTCTGGACACAAACCAGAGTTTGTGATGCCCATATATAAGGCAATTCTGTTGTGGCACTATAAAGATTAACAAATGTATTGTGGCATAAACTTTTGTGAACTAGAGCCTATTTCATCAGATAAAGGGTCCTTCAAGAAAGCTGATACTGCAGTTCCCCCCACCCCGGGGGAAAATAAACAACTAAGACATTTTCCTCTCCAAACCTCATCCTCTGGAATATTATATCATTAGAGGCCTCAGGATGCCAATTTCCCCAGCCCTCTCCGATTTGTTTAAATTGATTATCAACTATCCTCAGAATTCTGAAACTAGAGAGCAGGATTTAGACTAAATTGGCAAATTCCATCAATTCCCTTTCACACTGCACCCCGCCCCCCAATGTCATTCCTCAGAGTCCCTCGGGAGCAGCATTTAGCGGACAACAGCAGAACCTAGAAACACATGTACTCAAGATTGTATTTTCATCCCACTTCCAAGGCAAATCTGACTTCCAAAGTAGCCTACAGAAACCACACACACACACAACTGACAATTAAAAATTCATATGAATGTGCCTTGGGATAGGTTTGCCAGCTCTGGGTTGGGGCATTCCTGGACAATTGGGGATGGTGTCTGAGGAGGGAGGTTTTGCGGAGGTTAGGGACCTCAGTGGGGTATTAATGCCATAAAATCCAGTCTCCAAATCAGCCATTTTCTCCAAGGGATCTTATCTCTGTAGTCTAGAAATCAAATTCTGGGAGATTTCCAAGTCTCATCTGAGCTGGA
Organism: Heteronotia binoei; assembly: GCF_032191835.1. NCBI lineage: Eukaryota > Metazoa > Chordata > Lepidosauria > Squamata > Gekkonidae > Heteronotia > Heteronotia binoei. The sequence continues at coordinate 8,983,699 of NC_083239.1, read as the reverse complement.
TCCAAGCACACAAAACTGCCTTATTCTAAGTCAGACTATTACAATGCAATCCTAAACAGAGTTACATCCTTCCTTTAAGTTCAGCTGATTTAGAAGACTGTGTAACTGTGTTTAGGATTGTATTTCAAATATCGTCAGTCCACTGTTTTCTCTTTTTGAGTGGTGATAGCTTCCTGGGATCTCAAGCAGAAATCTTTCGCAGCCCTAACTACTTGAGAATCTTTTGATGGGGGATGGAAATTGTGTTTTACCATTGACTTGTGACTCAGGATACGGCAATAATCCACATAAACAGTATGTCACAGAAGTGAGTACACCCCCTCACATTTTGTAAATATTTAAGTATATCTTTTAATGACAACACTGAAGAGATGACACTTGGCTACAATGTAAAATAGTGAGTCTACAGTTTGTATAACAGTGTAAATGCGTTCTCCTCCCTCCCAAAAAAAACTTATGCAACACACAGCCATTAATGTCTAAACTGCCGGCAACAAAAGTGAGTACACCCCTAAGTGACAATGTCCAAATGGCCTGCGGCCCAGTCTCCGAAGGGAGGGGATCATGCTCTGCTTCAGTATGTCACAGTACATGTTGGTATTCGTGGTTCCCTCAATGAACTGTAGCTCCCCAGTGCTGGCAGCACTCATGCAGCCCCAGACCATGACATTCCCACCACCATGCTTGACTGTAGGCAAGACACACTTGTCTTTGTACTCCTCCCCTGGTTGCCGCCACACACACTTGACACCATCTGAACCAAACTGGTCTGCAGGGCTGTCATCCCTGAATAGGGTTGCCAAGTCCAATTCAAGAAATATCTGGGGACTTTGGGGGTGGAGCCAGGAGACTTTGGGGGTGCAGCCAAGATCAAGGCTGTGACAAGCATCATTGAACTCCAAAGGGAGTTCTGGCCATCACATTGAAAGGGACGGCACACCTTTTCAATGCCTTCCTTCCATAGGAAATAATGAAGGATAGGGGCACCTTCTTTTGGGGCTCATAGAATTGGACCCCCTGGTTCAAACTTTTTGAAACATGGGGGGTATTTTGGGGAGAGGCACTAGGTGCTATACAGAAAATTTGGTGCCTCTACCCCAAAAAACAGCCCCCCCAGAGCCCCAGATACACGCGGATCAATTCTCCATGATTTTCTATGGGAATAAATCTCCCTAGGGAATAACAGAGTTCCCAGCAGACATTTCCCTCCCCTTCCCCCGCTTTCTGATGACCCTGAAGCGGGGGGAGGGCCTCCAAACCAGGGGATCCCCTGCCCCCACCTGGGGATTGGCAACCCTATCCCTGAAGGATTTGGTTCAGATGGTGTCAAGCACCTTCCACTTCTCTGTGTGAGGGGAAGACCCAAGGGCGGCAGTTGATGGGTTTTCCTTTGAAAAGAGAGAGGACTGGAGATTTCTGGCATTTTGAAAATATTTACATTGTTTACATATATACAAGCAGAGCGCAGCTAGAGACAAAGGCATTCTTATGTGGCAGAGAGAGATAACTACACACACACTACTCCCCCCTCACACACACACAAAGGATCAGGTGCTTTTTGCTCCTCCTGCTTCTCTGTCTGTTCTAAACTCAAAGTTATTTTCTTTTTCAGATGCACACACCCCTGTTCCCTCCCGTACAACAAACCCACAACTGGGTTTGGAAGTTAATTTCCTGGTGACTTCTGTGAGACTTGGGAATAAAAACCCTGGAATTGGACTATACATTTCCTAACAATGGTGTGTGTGTGTGTGTGCTAAAATCACATGTTTTTCTAACTTGTACAGAGTTGAATGACTGCTATTGAACCACCAGAGCTGGCTTGAGGCCTAATGGCATGGACTTTAAGCACTGAAGCAAGTGGAACAGAAGGTGTTTCTCCCAATGACTCTCGTCTTGTGCAATTCAGAGTCCTTGGCTCCTCCATTAGAGGGGCTTCTAGGGAACTTCACCAAATCTATTAGTTAATTTTTATCCTGCTGCCGATTAGGGGAGGGCAGTCGACAGGGGCATATACATACTAGCACTATGATAGACAAAGTAGTATCAAAGGAAGAGAGAATCTGAGAGGATGTGGATTGGAAAGGGTTCCTAGCACTTCTGCATTGTTCTTTTGGCTTCATTCACTGTGAGACAAAACAGGAGTCTAGTGGCAACATAGAGACGAATAAAATGTGTTCTAGCATAAACTTTCATGTGTCAGAGCTCACTTCATTAGGTTCATGTAATAAAGGCTGGGAACGACAGAAAGATGAGGTGGGGCTAAGCAGAGAGATTTTATAAAGAAAGCAGGTTTCATGTCTTTAAAAACTGGTTTTATAATCTCTCTCTCTGACATACAGTCTTCCTATTGCTTGCATTTATCAGATGTCACTTCTAAAATGCCACTACTGATTTGTTCCACTGCAACAGACTAACATGGTCAGGCCACCCATCTGAAGTTTTCAATTAAATAGCTTAGAAATGTTTAGCAATAATTTTGGACACTAGCCTTTTCTTATACAAGAAGGAGCATAAATACACAGTAACATAACAGCAGATGGGATGACCTTGGCCTACTCTTTACCTAGCCTACCTCATAGGTTAATTGTGAAGCTAAAAGAAAGAAGGAAAGAGGCTGGCTGGGCTGCACCCCCCACCCCTTCAGTTGCTAACAACTGGGAGAACAAACGCTCTGCCCTTGTATAATTCCCAAGAGACTGTCAGTTAAATCCTAAAGACACTTTCCTGGGAGTAAGCCATGTTTAATGAACATATGACGCTGCCTTATACTGAATCAGACACTTGGTCCATCAAAGTCAGTATTGTCTTCTCAGACTGGCAGCGGCTCTCCAGGGTCTCAAGCTGAGGTTTTTCACACCTATTTGCCTGGACCCTTTTTTGGAGATGCCAGGGATTGAACCTGGGGCCTTCTGCTTACCAAGTAGATGCTCTACTATTGAGCCACCGTCCCTCCCCAAACATATGAACATATGAAGCTGCCTTCTACTGAATCAGACCCTCGGTCCATCAAAGTCAGTATTGTCTTCTCAGACTGGCAGCGGCTCTCCAGGGTCTCCAGCTGAGGTTTTTCACACCTATTTGCCTGGACCCTTTTTTTGGAGATGCCAGGGATTGAACCTGGGACCTTCTGCTTCCCAAGCAGATGCTCTACCACTGAGCCACTGTCCCTCCCCTGCTCTCCAGGGTCTCAAGCTGAGGTTTTTCACACCTATTTGCCTGGACCCTTTTTTTGGAGATGCCAGGGATTGAACCTGGGACCTTCTGCTTCCCAAGCAGATGCTCTACCACTGAGCCACTGTCCCTCCCCTGCTCTCCAGGGTCTCAAGCTGAGGTTTTTCACACCTATTTGCCTGGACCCTTTTTTTGGAGATGCCAGGGATTGAACCTGGGACCTTCTGCTTCCCAAGCAGATGCTCTACCACTGAGCCACTGTCCCTCCCCTGCTCTCCAGGGTCTCAAGCTGAGGTTTTTCACACCTATTTACCTGGACCCTTTTAGTTGGAGATGCCAGGGATTGAACCTGGGACCTTCTGCTTCCCAAGCAGATGCTCTGCCACTGAGCCACTGTCCCTCCCCTGCTCTCCAGGGTCTCAAGCTGAGGTTTTTCACACCTATTTACCTGGACCCTTTTAGTTGGAGATGCCAGGGATTGAACCTGGGACCTTCTGCTTCCCAAGCAGATGCTCTGCCACTGAGCCACCGTCCCTCCCCAATAGACCATAGTAGAATTCAGAGTAGACCATTATTGTTCTCTTAATGTGTGAAAATGACTGGGTGAGCCTTTTCATGTCAGGGCAGTAACTTTCATCACCTAGTAAATAATGGGCCATTAAACCTGCTAAAGGGACAGGATGCTTTATTTCCGGGGAGTTGGCAACCATAGCCTTAGCGTTGCCAGGTCCGCTCCTGGCCACCAGCAGGGAATGCAGGTTGGGAAAGTCCTGGCGATTTAATGATGAAGCCTGGGAGGACCGAAACCTCAGTGGGGAACAATGCCGCCATAGAGTTCACCCTCCAAAGCTTCCATTTTCTCCAGTCTGGTAATTAGCTGTAGTTCCGGGGGATCCCCAGGTCCCATCTGGAGGGTGGCAACCCTTCTCCCGCCTCTCATTGCGCCAGGACTTTAAAAAAAATATCCAGACTGTTCTGGAAATTCCCATCATGCCTCACTGTGGTAACCACGGCAACCGATGCTAAAGGCGGGGCAGGTCAAGCTTCAACGGCACGTCCCCATTTCCTTTTCAGTTCCCATTGGAAGAGAGCACTGCCAATCCGGGCTATGAGACCTGTGATTGGCCAAACATCTTTTTCCGGAGGAGTCAGAGTTTCTGGTTCCGGGTCGGTACTGACAGTGCGTGTTAACAACCGAAGGAGGCGAGGCGGTTCTTTCCGCGGCAAAAGAGAAGAGAGTGGGGGGGAAAGCTCCGCACGAAGCCGGCAGCGATGGGGGCCAGCGGGGAGGACGCGGCTGACAGCGAGGAGCGCTTTGACGGAATGCTGCTTGCCATGGCTCAGCAGCACCAGGGCGGCGTGCGGGAGGTAAGATGGAGGGCAGGGGGGATTATACGTCCACACACCGCTTCTTTCCTTGTCCAGCCCTCGCCACCTTTTTTAGCTTGTCTCTAGAACCTACGGCTCTGGCTCAGTGGTAGAGCAACATGCTTTGCATGCGGAGAGTCCAAGGCAAGATTCTTGGCATCGCCTGTTAAAAAGGGGGACTTGAAGGATCTCATCCAGAGATGGAAATCTGCCACTGACAGTTAGAGGAGACCGTGCTGCTTTTGATTGGAACGAGAGTCATAAGGATCGCTTTTAACAGGCCAGTGGTTTCTTTAGGGGAGGGACGGTGGCTCAGAGGTAGAGCATCTGCTTGGGAAGCAGAAGGTCCCAGGTTCAATCTCTGGCATCTCCGAAAAAGGGTCCAAGCAAATAGGTGTGAAAGACCTCAGCTTGAGACCCTGGAGAGCCGCTGCCAGTCTGAGAAGACAATACTGACTTTGATGGACCAAGGAGGGTCTGATTCAGTAGAAGGCAGCTTCATATGTAGGAGGGATGGTGGCTCAGCGGTAGAGCCTCTGCTTGGGAAGCAGAAGGTCCCAGGTTCAATCCCCGGCATCTCCAAAAAAGGGTCCAGGCAAATAGGTGTGAAAAACCTCAGCTTGAGACCCTGGAGAGCCATGAATGGGGCTGTGGCTCAGTGGTAGAGCATCTGCTTGGTAAGAAGAAGTTCCCAGGTTCAATCCCCGACATCACCAACTAAAAACGGTCCAGCCAAAGAGGCGTGAAAAACCTCAGCTTGAGACCCTGGAGAGCCATGAATGGGGCTGTGGCTCAGTGGTAGAGCATCTACTTGGGAAGCAGAAGGTCCCAGGTTCAATCCCCGGCATCTCCAACTAAAAAGGATCCAAGCAAATAGGCGTGAAAAGCCTCAGCTTGAGACCCTGGAGAGCTGCTGCCAGTCTGAGTAGACAATACTGACTTTGATGGACCAAGGGTCTGATTCAGTATAAGGCAACTTCATATGTAGGAAGGATGGTGGCTCAGTGGTAGAGCATCTGCTTGGTAAGGAGGAGGTCCCAGGTTCAATCCCTGGCATCTCCAAAAAAGGGTCCAGGCAAATAGGTGTGAAAAACCTCAGCTTGAGACCCTGGAGAGCCATGAATGGGGCTGTGGCTCAGTGGTAGAGCATCTACTTGGGAAGCAGAAGGTCCCAGGTTCAATCCCCGACATCACCAACTAAAAAGGGTCCAGCCAAAGAGGCGTGAAAAACCTCAGCTTGAGACCCTGGAGAACCTTGAATGGGGCTGTGGCTCAGTGGTAGAGCATCTACTTGGTAAGAAGAAGTTCCCAGGTTCAATCCCTGACATCACCAACTAAAAAGGATCCAAGCAAATAGGCGTGAAAAACCTCAGCTTGAGACTCTGGAGAGCCATGAATGGGGCTGTGGCTCAGTGGTAGAGCATCTGCTTGGTAAGAAGAAGTTCCCAGGTTCAATCCCCGACATCACCAACTAAAAAGGGTCCAGCCAAAGAGGCGTGAAAAACCTTAGCTTGAGACCCTGGAGAGCAATGAATGGGGCTGTGGCTCAGTGGTAGAGCATCTACTTGGGAAGCAGAAGGTCCCAGGTTCAATCCCCGGCATCTCCAACTAAAAAGGATCCAAGCAAATAGGTGTGAAAAGCCTCAGCTTGAGACCCTGGAGAGCTGCTGCCCGTCTGAGTAGACAATACTGACTTTGATGGACCAAGGGTCTGATTCAGTATAAGGCAGCTTCATATGTAGGAGGGATGGTGGCTCAGTGGTAGAGCATCTGCTTGGTAAGGAGAAGGTCCCAGGTTCAATCCCCGGCATCTCCAAAAAAGGGTCCAGGCAAATAGGTGTGAAAAAACTCAGCTTGAGACCCTGGAGAGCCGCTGCTAGTCTGAGTAGACAATACTGACTTTGATGGACCAAAGGTCTGCTTCAGTATAAGGCAGCTTCATATTTATATGTACTGTGATTAGTCCAGCATCATGCCTCAGACAGCAGCCCAGTTAGTCGCCTTAGAGGGCCAAACAAATAGAACATGGAGACTGAGGTCTCCTCCTGCTGCTTCCTCTGAATATGAAGTCTCTCTCCAGTCGACAGGGGTGCTGGCAATTGATGGATCCATTCTCCATGAATTAATCTAGGATCATAGAAGTGGAAGGAGCCCTATAGGTCGTCTAGTCCAACTGCTCAGTACAGTATCGGCCTAAAGCATCCTTGACATGTGATCCTCTTTTAAAATTATCTGTGTTTATGGTTATGTACAACTTAATTACTTGTTAAGTAAAGAAGTATTTCCTTTTGGCTGTCCTGAGCCTTTTCCTCAGCAACTTCAGTGGGTCCATGGGAGTTCTAGTGTGAAAAAGGAGAAAATGTTTTCTATTCACTTTTCCCATCCATGCACAATCTAATAAAGCACTACAATGTCTTCTCTTAGTTGTCTTGTTTTCTAGTCTGCAATGTCCTAGGCTTTCCAGCTTTTCCTCATGGGAAAAGTTCTCCAGTTCCCTAATCATCTTGGTTGCTCTCCTTTGTATTTTTTCCACCTCTGCGGTAAGAACATAAGAGAAGCCATGTTGGATCAGGCCAACGGGCCATCTAGTCCAGCACTCTGTATCACACAGTGGCCAAAAAACCTAGGTGCCATCAGGAGGTCCATCAATGGGGCCAGGACACTAGAAGCCCTCCCACTGTTGCCCCCCCCCCCCCCAGCACCAAGAATACAGAGCATCACTGCCCCAGACAGAGAGTTCCAACAATACGCTGTGGCTAATAGTCACTGATGGACCTCTGCTCCATATGCTTATCCATTCCCCTCTTGAAGCTGTCTATGCTTCCTTTGCCAGTGAATTCCATGTGCCCATGGGTGAAGAAGTACTTCCTTTTATCCATTCTAACCTGACTGCTCAGCAATTTCATGGAATGTCCACAAGTTCTTGTATTGTGAGAAAGGGAGAAAAGCACTTCTTTCTCTACTTTCTCCATCCCATGCATAATCTTGTAAACCTTGATCATGTCACACACCCCCCCCAGTCGACATTTCTAAAGAGCCCCAAGCGTTTTAACCTTTCCTCATAGGGAAAGTGTTCCAACCTTTTAATCATTCTAGTTGCTCTTTTCTGCACTTTTTCCAATGCTATAATATCTTTTTTTAGGTGTGGTGACCAGAATTGTATACAATATTCCAAATGAGGCCATACCATCGATTTATACAGGGGCATTATGACACTGGCTGATTTGTTTTCAGTTCCCTTCCTAATAATTTCCAGCATAGCGATGGCCTTTTTTATTGCAGTCGCACACTATCTCGACATTTTCAGTGATTCATCTACCATGACCCCAAGATCTCTCTGTTGGTCAGTCTCCACCAGTTTATACCCCATCAACTTGTATTTATAGTTAAGATGTTTGGCCCCAATGTACATTACTTTGCACTTAGCCACGTTGAGCCTCATTTGCCATGTTGATGCCCACTCGCCCAGCCTCAACAGATCCTCTTGGAGTGCCTCAGAATCCACAATGCTAGATCAGTGCAACCTTTCCAAACTGAGGACTTGCTGAGCTGCAAGGCTGTAACTGGAAGTCATCAGATCCCATGTGATAGGAAGAGGAGGAGTCAGAACTGATTTCATTGGTGCCAAGGCCACAGGCAGCAGCTCAAGAGCACTGGGGACATGAAGCACAAGCTGAATACGAGGTGTAATGTAGTGCAAACAAGTCAGATGACAGAAACAGGGAGAAGTCGTCTCCATTGCTTTCCTGCTGCTCCTCTCACCAGCCACACAAGAGGGCATGAGACATGGAGCCCTCTCCATGGGCAAGCTAGCAGCAGTCGTCCCTCAAAGCACCAAAAACCCGACTCTGTAGGGTCTTGTGACCCAGGAGGGGAGGCTCTGCAATCTACCTAAGACTTCCGACCCATGGGTTAATCACAGTGCTAGAGGGAAGAAGTTTTTGGTAAGTACAACACTTCTTTCCCTGCAATACTGTGATGTCGTCTGCTGATTTCCCTGTGTACCTACTTCTCCACGATAGTGGACAAAGTAACCCTCAGGGTGGTGGCTGAGCTGCCACTGTTGAAGACCAATGCCAGCCCGTGGGACCGGGAGCTGTGGGTCCAACGACTTAACGAAGAACATCAGGCGCTCATTAAGTATGTGGAGAACAATAAGAACACTGAGAACGATTGGTTCTGGCTAGAGTCCCAACAAAGAAGGCACCCGGTGGTTTGGGAAGTGCTAGCGTATCCACAACCTTCTGAAGTACGAATTTGCTGTCGAGTTTGATATTCCAGTCACGTACCCATCTACGGCACCGCAAATAGCCACTCCAGAGCTGGATGGGAAAACGGCAAAAATGTGCAGAGGCGGCAAGATATGCTTGACTGACCACTTGAAGCCCTTGTGGGCCGGAAACATGCCCAAATTAGGACTGGCCCACCTCATGGCTTTGAGGCTGGGACGCTGGCTGGCTGTGGAGATCTCAGACTTGATACCCAAGGGCCTGATCGAGCACAAAGAGAAGTGAGTCCAGCGCGGCCTACACCTGGAAACCGGGCCTCAGCCGTCTTTCTAGGCCTCTCCTCTCAACTCCAGCAGGCCCAGATGCAACTCCTCTTGCTGTTGGCGTAAAGTCTGGACTTTGGTTTGCCAACCTGCCTGTGGCATGTGTCTCGCCAATAAAAACTGCCCCTTCATAGGGGTTACGGTTTCGCTCCCTATTAAGAGAGCCAGTTTGGTGTAGCGGTTAAGCGTGCGAATTCTTATCTGGGAGGACCGGGTTTGATTCCTTGCTCCTCCACTTACACCTGCTGGAATGGCCTTGGGTTAGCCATAGCTCTCGCAGGAGTTGTCCTTAAAAGGGCAGCTGCTGTGAGAGCCCTCTCAGCCCCACCCACCTCACAGGGTGTCTGTTGTGGGGAAAGATGATAGAGGAGCTTGTAAGCCTCCCTGAGTTCAGAGAGAAGGGTGGGGTATAAATCTGCAGTCTTCTTCTAAAAGAGCACTTCTGTCTGTAGTATCTGGGCATAGCAACTTTACTTTCCCTAAGGAAAAGGATTCTTTGTTCTTTCTTTCCCTTCTGTGTTCTTTCAACATTTCTGTGTTTCCTTCTCCTTCTATGAACTTTGTACTCTGTATATAATATGGTTCTGCTGCATTCCAAATGTTCATTATTTATTCTGAACCCAAAGGAGGCATCATTCTGTTTCACATAGCAAACAACCATTGGAACTTAATTACTATTGTGTTTCCCAGTGTTTCTAATCCCCTTTGTTCCAATATCTTTTTATAATATCTTTGGCTTATCTAGCCTGGCATACTTTCTCTGGAAGATGCTGCCACAGCTGTTCTTAATTGGTATGCAGAAATGTCCAACTAAATACGGTCCAGAAGTTCTATGAAAAGCAAATGGAAACTTCATAAATGCAGTTCTGTGCAATGTAGTAAGAACTTATTTAAATAGCAGCGCAGGCCTAAGGCTTCTAATAGGACCATCACTAGGAATTTTTGGGGTGCTGATTTTATGACCTAGAGGGAAATTCCATTTGTTTCTGCAAATGAAAGATTAAAGCATGGAGTCTAGAGATTAATCTCTTGAAATAAATCCTGATATCCAAAATGTACCTTTCAGTTTATTATACAAAAATTCAGATAGTGTTAATCTAAATCAGTAGTCATACACAGACAGCACCCACTATTATGAGCAGTTGTGCCAATACAAGCAAGTTGAATAAAACAGATGTTTCACCTATTTAACCACCTTGATCTTTCATAAGGAAACCATTTTCCTTTCTCATATTTCTAACTTGTGGGCACTGAATGGATCTGGCAAGTTACAGATTCAAGATTGACAAAAGTACTGTTTCATGAAACAGACATGCCTCCGTAGAACTCTTGTGACTGCAGGCCATTGGCTGAGTAGCATTTTAGAAAGGGTTAGGCAGATTCATGGAGGATACACAAATAGAACATCCATGTACGTTGATGCTCTGCTTCTGAATTACCGGTACTTGGTGCTTGGAACGAAACAGGAAAGCCCCTGTGATTATATCCTATAGTGAATGCTGGAGGCATCTTCTTGACTATGCTAGACAAAGAGCCCTGGACTACGCTGGTGGCAGGCTTTTGTGTAACCATGCATTTCATGCATGTTCTCACGGGTACATCTAAACATATTTTAACCTCGTTTCACTTGAAATCAAACTTGGAGAACATGGTAGATGTTCACACATTCAGTTTTTTTCTTTGCAACGTGAAAGTTGCCTAATAACAAATTGAATGCAAGCAGTTTTTCTCTTTACCCCACCATCTTAGTTTTAATTGTAAAGCACCACCATCACGCTTTTTCTTCTTTCATCATACAGGTCCTTCTCTTATCTCTTCCAGAGCTTTAATTTACAAAGTCTGTGGTTTTGGGGGAGGAAGCAGGGAGAGAAAGGGGTCGTTACAAAAAAGCATTTGAAAAATTTTTGGCCTGCGCTTTGACATGCTGAATAGCTTTTGATAGCAAAGTACTTTCACAGCAACACTGGAATCTGGAAATGGATTACATTCTTCTATTCAGGAGCAACCCACAGCTGCCTTTGTTAGCTTTAAAATGCTTAATATGTGAAAAGGCAGATCATCAGGAAGAGGCCTGTATTCTAGCAGTAGAAGAACTTTCTTTGCAGAAAAACGGTTCTAAGTTGTCTCTGGTTTCGAAGGACAGCTGGGAACCTTGCAAAGCTTTTGGAAGAATCGCTCCCAAGTTAGTGTGGGCAGCACTTGCATAGACGGGCTACTGGCTTGACTCCTTGCAAGGCGGTGCTTCACAATTGAAAGTAGTTGGCTTGATCAAACATGACAAAACTGCATTGGCTCATTTGTAATGCTAGGACTTGATCTGGCGTTTCACAACCACACAAACCGCATTTCACAAAATGGTTTGCACGCTGTGATCCAGTTAGCTGTGGAAGGCAAGCACAAGTCGTAGTTCACCAGGTTTTTTGATATGGCCAGTTATGACTTGTCCTAAATGTGGACTTTCTAGTTCAGGGGTCCCCAACCTCTGGGCCGTGGACCAGTACCGGTCCGTAGCCTGTTAGCAACCGGGCCGTGATTTGTATAATTGTATAAGTTTGGTGTAGTGGTTAAGTGTGCGGACTCTTATCTGGGAGAACCAGGTTTGATTCCCCACTTCTCCACTTGCACCTGCTGGAATGGCCTTGGGTCAGCCATAGCTCTGGCAGAGGTTGTCCTTGAAAGGGCAGCTGCTGTGAGAGCCCTCTCCAGCCCCACCCACCTCACAGGGTGTCTGTTGTGGGGGAGGAAGGGAAAGGAGATTGTGAGCCGCTCTGAGACTCTTCGGCGTGGAGGGCGGGATATAAATCCAATATCTTCATCTACCTCACAGGGTGTCTGTCGTGGGGGAGGAAGGGAAAGGAGATTGTGAGCCGCTCTGAGACTCTTCGGAGTGGAGGGTGGAATATAAATCCAATATCTTCTTATCTTCTTATATATTACAATGTAGTAGTAGTAGCAGTAATAATGACAACAACACACTGGATTTATATCCTGCACTCCAAATCTGAGCGGATCACAATTTCCTTTATCTTCCTCCTCCGCAAGAGACACCCTGTGAGGTGGGTGGGGCTGAGAGAGCTCTCCCCAGAAGCTGCCCTTTCAAGGACAACTCTGTGAAAGCTATGGCTGACCCAAGGGCATTCTAGCAGCTGCAAGTGGAGGAGTGGGGAATCAAACCCAGTTCTCCCACTTAACTACCACACCAAAATAAAGTGCGCAATTGTATCATCCTGAAAGCATCGCCGCTGCCCCCCTCCGGTCCGTGGAAAAATCATCTTCCACAAAACCGGTCCCTGGTGTCAAAAAGGTTGGGGACCGCTGTCCTAGTTGATCTACAGCATGCAAACAAGGCTGGGGAAAGCACATGCGCCCAAGATACACTCATGTGATGCTAAGCCATGACATGTGAACTGATATGCCATGTGAACTGATTAGCCACCCTGAGCTGCCCTGGGGAGGGCGGGGTATAAATGCAAATAATAAATAAATATATGAATGCAGTCTTGAATCTGGGGACTAGAACTAAAGAAGTGATCATTTGTACCGTTACATTTTTTGACAGGAATAAGCCCAGATTTCCTTTTCCATTTCCCCCACCTTTACACATTTGTCTTGCCTCCACATTATCTCTCTGCCTCCACTCCCATCTTCTGAAGGTATAGCTCAGTAGCGACTGTTCTGTTGATTGAATTGGAGTGGTATTGGGGAAAAGAGGTCAGTGAGTGAGTTAAAACTTGTTATTCATTGTTAGAGCCATTATTAGTTGAGATGGTTGGAGAAATATACGTAACCTCTGATTTGTTTACTTCAGTTATACCCTACTTTCCCCCACAGATGGGGACCCAAAGTAGCTTCCATCTTCTCCATTTTATCCTCACAAAAATTCTGTGATGTTGGCCGAAAGTCACCCAGCAAGGGGGAGAGTTTGTGAATTAGATGGGATTCTTGAAGAGGAATCGGTGCTTAGTTGGTGTAGCCTGAAACAAGTATCCCTGAACTCTTAAAGAACACCTTCTCTCTCTTCCTTGCAGCTTGTGAACACCTTCTTCAGCTTCTTGAGACGCAAAACTGATTTCTTCATTGGAGGAGAAGATGGTGCTGCAGAGAAGGTATTGGATTTGTTAGGGCTTGTTCTGTGGAGAGAGAGTTATCTCCTGTGGCAGGAGGGAGCTGTTTCATGCAGTGTTGTTTTTATATCTCACATATACCCTTTAGTTTCCCTTGGCTGCTATAGAGGAATGGCATCATGTCCTGTTCCTGCAAGTACTAGAGACCAAATTGAGCAGTGTCTGACCTTGTCTGACCATAGTTATTTCTCTGTCACCTTATTGCTTTGTCCAAGGACTACTTTTGCTTGCCAGATGTACTGATTTCACAGAGACAGGTAAGTGGGGATCAATAGCTTGCCTTGTTTGTTTACTTCTGGAAAAGTACTAAGTCCATTTCTACAGCTGTAATGTTGTCCCTGAGCAACAAAGCTTGGTAAGACCCAAAAGCTGCTTGGGGACGCCTCAAAAAAGATATTATAGCATTGGGAAAAGTGCAGAAAAGGGCAACTAGAATGATTAAAGGGTTGGGACACTTTCCCTATGAAGAAAGGTTGAAACGCTTGGGGCTCTTTAACTTGGAGAAACGTCAAATGAAGGATGACATGATAGAGGTTTACAAAATTATGCATGGGATAGAGAAGGTAGAGAAAGAAATACTTTTCTCCCTTTCTCACAATACAAGAACTCATGGGCACTCAATAAAATTGCTGAGCAGTCGGGTTAGAATGGATAAAAGGAAGTACACCTTCACCCAAAGGGTGATTAACACATGGAATCACTGCCACAGGATGTGGTAGCGGCTGCAAGCATAGACAGCTTCAAGAGGGGATTTGATAAAAATATGGAGCAGAGGTCCATCAGTGGCTATCAGCCACAGTATATTGATGGAACTCTCTGTCTGGGGCAGTGATGCTTTGTATTTTTGGTGCTTGGGGGGGGGGGGGGGACAGTGGGAGGGCTTCTAGTATCCTGGCCCCATCGATGGATCTTCTGATGGCACTTGGGTTTTTTGGCCACTGTGTTGACACAGACTGTTGAACTGGATGGGGCACTGGCCTGATCCAACATGCCTTCTCGTATGTTCTTATGATTACATTGTTTATTCAGTACCTTCGCTGATGCCAGCAGGAGGGCCCATTCATGTTTAGACTTTTAAGTTCTTATTAATCTGATAGTGGATTGAGTAAGAAACCCATGTTTTCTGAAAAATGCCATTTCCTTCTTTTATTTCTTCTCTTTTTTTTACATGTTACTTTTTCTGTGGCACACATTGCCAACACGTCACTGTACAAAGTGTGCACAAGATCACAGGTTACCAAATTCCAGTTCATGGCCCTTAACTGAAGGTCACCCAGCAGAGAGGACCTTTGAAATACAGACAGCTATGGGTACAAGTGACTGCATTGACTCTTGCAGCAAACATGCTAGAGTCCGAGCCCTGAGTCTGAAATGCAGACAAAGATAGCAATGTTAGTTTTTGCTCTTGGAAAGGGGACAAATGTATTCATTTATTTATGACCCAAAGTAGCTTACAGCATTGTCCTCCTGTTTTCCATTTTATCCTCTCAAGAGCCCCCCTTTGAGCTAGATTAGGTTAGAGAGAGTCATTGGCCGAGAGCTACCTGGTGAGCTTCCATTGCAGTCGGGATTTGAACTTGGATCTCCCAGATCTTAGTCCAACATTAACCTAAAGTATTATTTAAACACACATTTCCAGGGTTTGTGTGCCTCTACATTCTGGTTATGGGGGAAAAATTCACATACTATAGATGCTCACTTGAATGTAATAATAATAATAATATTTTTTTATTTCTATCCCGCCCTCCCCGCCGAGGCAGGCTCAGGGCGGCTCACAACATAAAATACACTGTACATCAATTATACATAAAATCATGGTTAAAACAAATTACAAATTATTAAAATTAACATTAACAATGTGGCGTTATAAACATTAGCTCTTCAATGGAATTCAGTAACTAAAAGCATTTTCAGCAGCATTTCCTAGCTTGTCATTAGTTGAAGGCTATCTTGAAAAGGTGGGTCTTACAGGCCCTATGGAATTGATCTAAGCATCATAGGGCCTGCACCTCCTCAGGGAGTTGATTCCACAGCAGTGGAGCTGCGACAGAGAAGGCCCGATCCCGGGTGGCCTTCAATCTGGCCTCCCTTGGCCCAGGGACATTCAGCTGGTTTTTTCCAGCTGACCTCAGCGCTCTCTGGGGCTCATATGGGGAGAGACGGTCCCTCAGGTAGGTAGGTCCTCAGCCATATAGGGCTTTAAAGGTGATAACCAGCACTTTGTAGCGAACTCGGTATGCCACTGGCAGCCAGTGCAGTCTGCGTAGCCCCGGCTGTATGTGCTCCCATATGTGCTTTTTGTGCTCATCTGACTATGTATAATATCTTGTGAGGTGCTAGAACTTGGAATCAAAATGTTCTTTCCAAATATGAATCCCACTCCCACCCCCCAAATGCATCAGATCTTAGGGCAAAAGGTGATATAGATTCCATGGAAGAATCTGCCTTCAGTTGCTGCAGCTGTTTAGACACCAGAGGAGGGCAAAGCCTAGAGAAAGCTGCCGCTGTTTAGGAATCAGAGGAAGGTTCCTCGAAAATACTAAAATCTTAAAAGACAACTATCAATACTGAAAAACGGTATGCAAATATTACAAGTCCACTGGGTTGTTTCTTTCCCCAGTTAATCACAGAGGCATTCAGCCATCACAGCAAGCTGGCTCAGAAAGCACAGAAAGAGAAGGCAGCCCGCCAAGAGGCGGAGCGGAGAGAGAAAGCAGAGCAGGCTGCTAAACTCACCAAAGAAGCGAAGCAGACAGAAAATGATGCCGAGCCAAGGATTAAGGAGCTCACTGACGAGGAGGCAGAAAGATTGCAACTGGAAATTGATCAGGTAGAAATCCAGTACCAGGGTGGTGTGTTTGTGTTCATCGTAATGGGAAAATTAGGGCGTTTGTTTGTGACGAATTCTGATTTATTCAGTAATGGGAGGTATATGGGATGAATGGGAGCGATAGCAGTCTTCAGACGTCCTCACACACAAATCAGATATTGTCTCAAAATAGCTCATGTGCTTAACTATGTTCTGAGCTAAGCAAATCACCTATTTTGATACTTATCTCTACACTTTAATCTGACAAGGATGTTGGTACTTTCCAGATGACGGCATGTAAAAGTCTGGAAAATCCCCACCTTACGTTGCCGATTCATTGCTAGCTATGTCCTGCCTTGAGTTTAACGTGGCAAAAATGATGGCCCATATTGTTCTGGTTAGTAAATAACACTTAAACACGTTTATGAATCTCAGCTAAAACAGTGAATTCTTTTTGGGGGGGTGGTGGTGGTCATCTTTCCAAACAGAAAAAAGAGAAGAAAGACAATGAGTCCAAAGATGTGCCTAAGGAATCATCGGTGCATCCGATAGAATCTTCAGAGTCCAGCAAGCAGGTAATGTGTTCTCTGAGACTTGTGCAGCTGTGAGCAGATGTTTCCTTTGTTTGATGGGTGGGAGGGGGACACACAGTAGACTAACTAAAACTTTTGCAATAAAGACATTTGAGTGGGATCACATCAGGAATTTGGCATGGCAGTTTCCCGGCTTTGAAAAAGCCAGTGCTCTTTGATGTGTGCCGCAGCAATCCCACAGCCCCTGCCCTGCTGCCAGGAGAGGCACGGGCCACACACACACAAGAGGTGCATTCAGACTTCTCCTGCATTTGCAGGGTGCATGCTTTGTGCATCCCGGCCATTCAGACAGATGGGAAATGCACCCTACATGTCAGAACTGGCAGAACGTCAAACAGAGTCCAAACTTGTTACAAAGTATAGGCGTTTATTTGAGAACTACAGAGCTGAGCTACAAGATAACACTGATGCCTAGGCCTGGCATCCAGTTACATTTTATGTGGTTAGGACAGCAACAATAAAACCATCTTTCACACGGGGTACAGACAAGTGTCTCGTCCTCAGGAATCGTTATCAGAGGGGAGGATGCATTCCCGCTGTGAAGGCCTATTCGGCCTGGCTTCAAACAGCCATCTGCAGATGTTGACCAGAGGTTATCTGTTCCCCTCCAAGGATCACAGGGTGTTTGAAATGCAAAGCACTTGGGTGTTAGTTGCAGAGGGCAAGCGTTATGTGTTAAGGGGAGCCTGCAATATGGAGTCAGTGTGGCTCACAGCATACATGAAAGTTACAAGTTCTGACATACATTCTGACATGCACTTTAGAGATTTGCTACCGGGAAGTTCCTAGAAGCTCTTTAATCTGGTCCCAGCCCGTTCTAAGACAAAATAAGTATGGGCAAGACTCGAGGGCAGATGTGTGCATGTGACTGTGCGCATTAACTCTGGAGGGGAGGTGTGGCTAGGTCAGGCCAAATCTTTCGTGTGATCACATCCATCGTTACGGCTGGGCACCAGAGGACTTCCTGTGCTAGAGGGCCCATGTAACAGTGTTCTGAGAACTCAAAAAACCGGTTTCTTCAGCAGGATTCCCTATCAAGAACAAGGTGAATGCAGGCCACCAAGTTTACAAACAACACAGCAGGCACAGGAATCCCACATGGATTTAGTCAAGTGTGTTAAGAAGATGGGCGTAGCAATGGTGTGATGTGGCATTGTGGTGTTGGACTAAAGTCTAGGAAAGCTGGGTTCAAATTCCCACTCTGTGAACATATACCTCACAGGGTTGCTGCAAACGGGTTTTTTCAAAGGCTGGGAAAAACCATGTAGCCGTTTTGAGTCCCTTGAAAGAAAGGTGGGATAAAGATGTAATCGTTATCACCGAAGGCTTGGAAGTATTTTTGCTTGGAAGTATTTTTGCTTAGGAGAGCCAGTTTGGTGTAGTGGTTAAGTGTGCGGACTCTTATCTGGGAGAACCAGGTTTGATTCCCGACTCCTCCACTTGCACCTGCTGGAATGGCCTTGGGTCAGCCATGGCTCTGGCAGAGGTTGTCCTTGAAAGGGCAGCTGCTGGGAGAGCCCTCTCCAGCCTCGCCCACCTCACAGGGTGTCTGTTGTGGGGGAGGAAGGTAAAGGAGATTGTGAGCCGCTCTGAGACTCTTCGGAGTGGAGGGCAGGATATAAATCCAATTTCTTCTTCTTCTTATGCTTTGTGCCTGATTAGGAGACAGATGAAGAAGAGGAAGATGAGAAGGACAAAGGCAAGCTGAAGCCTAACTCTGGGAATGGGGCAGACCTTCCAAACTATAGGTGGACACAGACCCTCTCTGAAGTGGATGTAAGTGTGCTCTTGCAGAATGTGGCTTGACCTGGTTACTCTGGAGTAGATTGTAATAACCACCTCCCCCTAACTGTTGAAGGCGAGTTTGAATAATTCAGTCTTAATTCAGTCTGCCGGTTTGGTGTAGTGGTTAAGTGTGCGGACTCCTATCTGGGAGAACCGGGTTTGATTCCCCACTCCTCCACTTGCACCTGCTAGCATGGCCTTGGGTCAGCCAGAGCTCTGGCAGAGGTTGTCCTTGAAAGGGCAGCTGCTGAGAGAGCCCTCTCCAGCCCCACCCACCTCACAGGGTGACTGTTGTGGGGGAGGAAGGGAAAGGAGATTGTGAGCCACTCTGAGACTCTTCGGAGTGGAGGGCGAGATATAAATCCAGTATCTTCATCTACCTCACAGGGTGTCTGTTGTGGGGGGGGAAGGGAAAGGAGATTGTGAGCCGCTCTGAGACTCTTTGGAGTGGAGGGCGGGATATAAATCCAATATCTTCATCTACCTCACAGGGTGTCTGTTATCGGGGGGAAGGTAAAGGAGATTGTGAGCCGCTCTGAGACTCTTCAGAGTGGAGGGCGGGATATAAATCCAATATCTTCATCTACCTCACAGGGTGTCTGTTGTGGGGGAGGAAGATAAGGGAGATTGTGAGCCGCTCTGAGACTCTTCAGAGTGGAGGGTGGGATATAAATCCAATATCTTCATCTACCTCACAGGGTGTCTGTTGTGGGGGAGGAAGATAAAGGAGATTGTGAGCTGTTCTGAGACTCTTCGGAGTGGAGGGCGGGATATAAATCCAATATCTTCATCTACTTCACAGGGTGTCTGTTGTGGGGGGGCGGGGGAAGGGAAAGGAGATTGTGAGCTGCTCTGAGACTCTTCAGAGTGGAGGGCGGGATATAAATCCAATATCTTCATCTACCTCACAGGGTGTCTGTTGTGGGGGAGGAAGGTAAAGGAGATGGTGAGCCGCTCTGAGACTCTTCGGAGTGAAGGGCGGGATATAAATCCAATATCTTCTTCTTCTACAGGCCCTGCGGAACTGTGGCAGGTCCCGCAGGGCCCTGATGTTTTCGGGGAGGGCATTCCACAAAGTGGGGGCTATTACCAAGAACTCTCTGGCTCTGGTGGTGGACAATCAAGCTTCTTTTGGTCCAGGGATCTTAAGGAGATTTTGAAACCCTGAACTCTCTGGGGTACGTATGGGGAAAGCCGGTCCTGGAGGTCGACTGGTCCCAGGCCATATAGGGCTTTAAAGATTATAACCAACACCTTGAAGTGAATCCGGAACACCACAGGCAACCAGTGTAACGCTTTCAGCACAGATTGAACGTGCTCCATTAACAACCTGGCTGCTGCATTTTGCACCAGTTGCAGCCTCCGAAGTTAAGTCAAGGGCAGCCCCATGTAGAGGGCATTGCAGTAGTCTATTCTCGAGGTTACCGTCGCATGGATCACTGTTGCCAAGTTGCTGCACTCCAGGTATGGAGCCAACTGACTTATCTGCCTAAGATGGTAAAATGTAGATTTGCCAGTGGCTGCTACCTGAGCCTCCAGAAGCACCCCCAAACTCTTGACCCTCAACGCCAGCACTAATAGCGTCCCATCAAAGGCCAGCAAGGGGATTTCCCCGGACAATCTGGGCAAGATTTAGCTTGTAGATCAGGGGTCCTCAACCTACGGCCCGTGGGCCAGATGCGGCCCGCTGAGGACGTTTATGCGGCCCGCCGGGTTATGGCAAAATCAGACCGGAAGTGACGTTCGACCTAAACTCGCGTTAGCAACGCACACTTCCGGCACTGGGCTGAGGCGGCGGAGACAGAGTGTGAGGTGATACCGAGGTGAGGTGAGTTCCCAGGCCGGGGTGTGTGGTGTGGGGAAGGGAGAGAGATGCAGAAGACGGAGAACTGACGGCCGCGGCCTTGTACAGTAACGGCAGTCCGGCCCTCCAACAGTCTGAGGGACAGTGAACTGGCCCCCTATTTAAAAAGTTTGAGGACTCCTGATGTAGAGGCTCAACTCAACAAGAGCCAGGGCCTTTTCCGTTGCTGCCCCTAGCCAGTGGAATGAGCTGCCGGAAGAGATCAGGGCCCTGCGAGAGCTTCCACAGCTCCGCAGGGCCTGCAAAACGGCACTCTTCCGCCATGCATTTTTATAACGATAACATCTGCAGCAGCGGGATTGGCCCACAGAAACATCACCGATGGTCTACCTCTTCATGTTATCGCGATCCTAGGAGCTCTTAGAACGGCTAACCACCATTCAGATCGCAGTCTGAAACCTTGATACCCCAGAGAGCACTGAGTTTCAGCCGGGAAAAACTTGTTGACTATTCCCGGACCGAGAGAGGTGAAGCTGCAAAGCACCCGTAACCGGGCCTTCTCCT
Source organism: Heteronotia binoei (assembly GCF_032191835.1). Classification (NCBI taxonomy): domain Eukaryota; kingdom Metazoa; phylum Chordata; class Lepidosauria; order Squamata; family Gekkonidae; genus Heteronotia; species Heteronotia binoei. Next base: position 8,962,926 of record NC_083239.1, on the reverse strand, counting down.
CTATAGCCCCGAGCCTATGGAACCAACTTCCAGAGGAAATGCGGGCCCTGCGGGACCTTGAACAGTTCCGCAGGGCCTGCAAGACCTTCCTCTTCCGACTGGCTTTCGCTGATGAAAAAGGAAACTGCTAAGGAAAACCGCCATCATAAAAGGCAAACATAGCATTAGCACTTTTACTAATTTAATTTAACTTAATTTTAGAACCTAATCAGAATTTTAATTAAAATGTTCATAATATTTAAATGTAATTTTATTTATTTCTGTATGACTGGGACTTGAATGATGCTGTTAGCCGCCCTGAGCCTGCTCCGGCGGGGAGGGCGGGATACAAATAAAATGTTGTTGTTGTTGTTGTTGATACCAGTATAAGTAGATGTTTTGAGAAGTTGTTTTTATGCGTTATGTTTTTATTGTTGTTTTATTTTATTTGGTCACGCAATGTAACTGTGTGACCTCAGATTTGTGAGCCGCCCTGAGCCTGCCTCGGCGGGGAGGGCGGGATATAAATCAAATAAATAAATAAACAACATCGGGGAGAGAACTGCCCCCTGAGGGACCCCACACACAAGAGGGTGCCTCTGGGATGACTGCTCCCCTATAGCCACCCTTTGTCCCTGGCCTTAGAGAAAAGAGGTAAGCCATTGAAGGGCATACCCCTGGATCCCCACATCGGTGAGGCGGTGCGACAGGAGCTGGTGGTCGACTGGGTGAAACACAGCCGACAGATTTAACAACAACAGCACTGCCAAGCCGCCGCGATCCAGATGTCATGAGGGCGACCAGTACCATCTCTGTCCCATGGCCCCGCCAGAAGCCAGACTGAAATGGGTCTAAGAAGAGTCATCCTAAAATCCCTGTCGCTGTACTGCCATTGCCCTCTCAATAACTTTACCCAGAAAGGGCAAGTTTGGCACCGGCCGGTGTCTTGTCTAATGTCTCCTTCAAGGCAAAGTAGTTTTACACAAGAAGCCACTTGTGTCGTGCATACATCGCTATTATGAAATGATAAACTTAATTATTTTCATGCTCTTTATTGAGAATGGTGACGCTTGAAGTCTCTCTTAGTGATATAGTGCTTATATCCCTAACCCTGTGAACTCTGAAATGCCAGTTCCAAAGTCTACAACTAAGTTGTATTTTAAATCTAAATAATTACACTATCCAAATTCTGTTGATAGTACTGGCTGTAGAATTTGTTGCATCTTAATATAATTTGGATTTAAGGAAGAAGTACTTGGTGGCCCACAGAGATGCACATTCGGGGCTCTGGAGTGGACTGGTAGGGTTAATCTGGGAATTCTGAAGCTAATTCACGTTCTGCGGCACTATTTTTTAAAATGATGATGCTTGTCCTTCTGGCTGTTTGAGAATTCAGAGCAGCTTGCAAGGTGTCTTCTGTCTTGGTCTGGCTGAGACCTGCTTTTTTTTTTAAACAATGTAATAGCAGAATGCCTGAGCCACCGTTATGTAGTAGTTAGACTGCCAGACAAAAATGTGTGAAATCCAGGTTCGAATCCCTGCGCCGCCATGGAGGCTTGCTGGGTGGAATTGGACTAGTCGCAAACTCTAACCCTGACTTATCTCACAGGGTTGTGAGGAGAAAATGGAGGTGAGAATGTTGTGGGCTGCTTTGGATCTCCACTGAAGAGAATAGTGAGACATCAAGTTCAATACAAATAAGGTCCTCTTAGGCCATTTTCCAGCTGCGGAAAGCTTGTCACGTCGTCATAACAATCTGCTAGCCCACAGTTTGCTCCAGTTAAGCAAGAGAGAAAAAATTAAGATACATTCATAGCCCTTTCTTAAGCATATTTACTCAGAAAAGTCCCACTCTAGGCAATAGAGCTTATTTGCAAGTCAATGTACACAAGATTGCAGTACACAGGGGAAAACTCTGAAACCCCAGAATGAATAGGTGGTAGGGATGGGGGGTAAGGCTGAGCCCTTCAATTTAAGAACATTGTTCAAGAAATGTTTTCTTCCAAAAAAAAAAAAATTGGAGTTTGTTGATCAGAGTTAGCAACTTGCTTTTTATAAACCAAAACTGGCACGGGGAATGGAATTCAGTTTCCCAGTAAAGTTATGAATATGAAAAGCTTCCTGTCCCCTTTCATTTACACCTGATCTTCCAAAGCGTAAGAAGTTGTTCAGGAGGGATGTGCAAGAACTGTAAAGAAATAATTTATCAGTAGGGATAAATAATATGCATTGTGATCATTCTGTCAGCCCTGGTTTGATGCCCAACTGTAGATGAATCTGTAATGTACATTCTGCTGCAACATAGAGTCTGTGGCCAGAAAAAAACGCCTAAAGCTTTTCTGTGCAACTTCCTCCCCCCTCCTTCTCTTGCTTCTGTTATCTAGCTGGCCGTCCCTTTCAAAGTGAACTTCAGGCTGAAGGGAAAGGATGTGATGGTGGACATCCAGCGACGGTATCTGAAGGTGGGCCTGAAAGGCCACCCCCCCATAATTGATGGAGACATGTACAATGAAGTAAAGGTGGAGGAGAGTTCTTGGCTGATTGAGGATGGGAAAATAGTCACTGTGCACTTGGAGAAGGTAATGGGAAGGGCTTCGGCGTTTTAAGTTCTTGATTTGATTAATTACAGTTGCAAGTTCTCAGATGTGCTGGCTTTCTTTCCATCTCATTGCTCTGCAGTCCTCAGTAATTCTTCAGAACTGCATTGATTAAGCCATCCTGGGCGGAATTGGGGCCATGTAAGTCTATTTAGGTCAGTAGACTCAGAAAAATGCAACTCTGCTTAGGACAGCACTGTGAGTCTTCCAATCGAAACAGATGACCATGCTGTGGCCGTCCACCACAATACAACATTAATCTTTGCTCCCTAGTAAACTTGAAAGTGTTAAATTTGCGCGTCCCCCGTTAATTCCTTTAGTTGTGAAAAATACTTAGTACCCGCTGTGCCTTCCTTTTTAAGATCAACAAGATGGAATGGTGGAACAGGTTAGTCCAAACAGACCCAGAGATCAACACCAAGAAGATTAACCCAGAGAATTCCAAAGTAAGCATTTCTCCTATCAGACTTTGAGAATTGGCTGTTTAGTCATTTCTCAGATGTGTCATCTTCCTCTAATCAAGTTTGGTGTAGTGGTTAAGTGTGCGGACTCTTATCGGGGAGAACCGGGTTTGATTCCCCACTCCTCCACTTGCACCTGCTGGCAAGGCCTTGGGTCAGCCATAGCTCTGGCAGAGGTTGTCCTTGAAAGGGCAGCTGCTGTGAGAGCCCTCTCCAGCCCCACCCACCTCACAGGGTGTTTGTTGTGCTGGAGGAAGGTAAAGGAGATTGTGAGCCGCTCTGAGACTCTTCGGAGTGGAGGGCGGGATATAAATCCAATATCTTCTTCTTCTTCTAATCACTTGGAGTCAAATTGCTGGAGTCCTGTATGCAAAAGGTCTTTGGGGATGTCTTACCTGGGGGGGGTGGACATAGAAAACATGAAGCTTGTAGATACAACACCGCTGTTCTCAAAAGAAGCTTCTCCCAGGAGAACTCCCTAGACTTCCACCTTCTAATGGCACTACTTTGAATTATAAAGCTGTCAGACCTGGATGGTGAGACTCGCAGCATGGTGGAGAAGATGATGTACGATCAGCGGCAGAAATCGATGGGGCTTCCCACATCCGATGAGCAGAAGAAGCAAGACATATTGAAAAAGTGAGTAGGACCCATTCATATCTCTTGAAGCATGCAAAGAAAATGACGGTTGGGCACAGAATTTGGTGTGTGGTGGGGGGGAGTTCTGCTAGAAACAAGGGCATGCTGAGTATACGCCTTTATCTATTTGGCTGGCAAACACAAGAAAGCATTATTGTAGAAATGACTGATCTGTGTGATTCAGCTCCGTTCCTAAGTCTACAGCACAGCAGGGGCCTGGCAGTGCCGTCTCTGCTTGAACCGTGACGTGATGCGTTTGACTAATCTCCACGCGCCCGCAAGTTAGATAACCTTCCCTGTGCCAGGATTGCTAGACAAGTTACGATTTTTATGGCTTTATTGCCCTGTTTGGCAAAGGTACGCCTAGAAGCTTCTGTGAGAAATCCTCTGCTAAGGCTACACTAGGTCACAGCTCTTAGGTTATGCAGTGGGGGGAAAAAAGGGAAACTGGGGGGCAGCCAGCTTCTCTTTGGGCATCCTTAAATATTTCCAGTGTGGAGGGGGCAGGGGAGATTCCTGTGTAAATTGGAAGAGAAGAATTGCTCATTTGGAAACAGTCTTCTCTTGTAAATGTGGTTAGTTTTGATACCGTTTACAACAGTGTTCTAATGCTGGCCAGCGACATGGGGCACTACTCATTTCTGTTACCTCTTGTGACTCATTTGAACCAAAGATGCCCGGTGGAAATGAGTAGTGAGTTGCTGATAGGTTGAGATCTAGCACTATACTGGGATATTCAGTAACTCATAAGCAGGGTCTCTTTCTCCCAAGATTCCCACCAGAGATTGCTTTTTTTGCTTTCCCTTTTTGGGAAAATGGTTTCAGTCACTAAATGTTAGCTCTTAAAAACCTTATTTCTTTGGCTACCCCCGTCCGTCCTGGACATAACTCTTCAGATGCCAGAAGAAAAGACCCCTAATTATCCAGTTCACTATTTAGTAAGGGTAACCTCTCTCTTACCCAATGTCACATGTTAAATATACTTCTGTTTTGTTTTGCAACACTTAGCATTGTACAATAGTAGGAATACCAAAATAAATTTACCACAATACAGAGCCCTTTGGCACAGAGTGGTAAAGCTGCAGTACTGCCGTCCTAAGCCTCTGCGCACGACCTGAGTTTGATCCTGGTGGAAGCTGGGTTCAGGTAGCTGGCTCAAGGTTGACTCAGCCTTCCATCCTTCCGAGGTTTGTAAAATGAGTCCCCAGCTGGCTGAGGGGAGAGTGTAGGTGACCGGGGAAGGCAATGGCAAACCACCCCGTCAAAAGTCTGCCTTGAAAACGTTCTGAAAGCAACGTCACCCCAGAGTTGGAAAAGACTGGTGCTTGCACAGGGGGACTACCTTTACCTTTAGTATGATAAAAAAAAAATTAAAGTTCTTGCAGCTGTATAGGAACCTGCTATGATGAGAATGGATTTATATTTTGAGCTTACCCAATCCACAATGCAATTCTGTGCGGTTACGGTGATTGATGGAGCAACTCACAGTAGGATCGTACTGTCAAAATGACAATTGTCTGTGGTACTGACAATGAAATGTCAGCTTGTGTCTCAGTCATCTTGGGACACATTCTCTGTCTCTCAACACAGTTCGGTAGCCCCGGGATCTTGCAGAACTACTTAATTGTATGTAGTTAAATAGCCACCAAGCAACACCCCAAATATCGTTCTATAAAATGCACATAGAGGGTTGAGTCACCCAGCTTTTTCAGTCATTCAGTTTCCCTCTTACTGCTTCCCCAACCCCACATTGTTTTCTCCCATGCAGATCCTCAATCCTTAGCGTAGCTTTTTTGGGGGGGAAGGGGGGTATTGGGGTCCCCTCCTCCCTTTTCACCAGGAGAACTGGTTGGATCCAAAGCATAATGACACAGAATTGTCAAGAAGAATTCAAGTTCATTGCATAGGACTGTGCTATTAATCCTATCGTTTAACCTGCGCTACAGTATTTTGCTTGACAATTTCATGTTGCTGCTTTATGGAATGGCAACAGGCTTAGGTTGGAGTAACTCTGTACTATAATATTAATAGCATTCCAGATATGATCTTGGCGGCAAGGGAGACCAAAATGACAGTGAATCTGCCAGGAGGTACTGAGGACTAACTTTGTTTAGCAGTTACCTCCAAAGGCCTTCTCTGGCCAGCATCCCTTTTACTGCACAAACAAATGGTGTCTGCATGGATTGGAGTTCTCATCCTATGAGCCAGGTGCTGCGTGTCTGACCAGGAGCTAATAGTTCCCAAGGGCATATTTAATTAATTTGTCATTGCTCATTTACAACTATAGCAGGTAGTAACTGGTGATTTTTATACTGATGTTATTAAGGAGATAGTCGGTTAGCAACATAAACTGTTCTCTGCCACGCTGATAGTAAGGAGATTTGTGGCTTACAAAGCACACAAAGTTGCCTTATACCAAGTCAGGCCGTTGTTCTGTCATGAGCAAAGTCATCTACTCTGACTAGTAGCAGGTCTTTCAGTCTTAAGCAGAGGTCTTTCACAACACCTGCTATCTTATCCTTTTAAAAAAACCCACTGAAGGTGAATAGGGATGGGCACGAACTGGAAACATACGGTTTGGTTCATGGCGTGCCCCACTCACAAACATGAATTATCACAAACTTTTATCTGCCTCACAAACTGGTGAGCTTTATGAAGCCGTAGAATGACCCCCAGCTGATTCTCCTCAGTCTGCCCTCAAAGTTGGGTGAGGATTGGATTTACAGGGTCCGAGTCACAACCCCCTAAAGAAAGTGCCCCCCTAGGAAAGTGCTTTCTGGGGAAATGACAGGTGGTAATTTCCCCAGAAAGCACTTTCCTGGGGGCACCTTCTTTGGAGGCTGCAACTCAGACTCCATAAATCCAGCCCTCACTGAACTTGGGTGGCAGGTAGAGGAGTGCTAACCAAACATCCCCTGCAGGTTTGGTGTCTCTAGCTTACACAGGATCCATCCTATGTACTTCTGAACTTCATGAACCTGCACCTGTGGTCGTTTTGACGGGCACAGGTTCAGGAGCGTATAGAACGGATTCTGTGCAAGCTAGGGTCACCAAACTCTCACAGGGGACCTCCCCCAGATGATCCTCTACATGCCCTCCAAGTTGTTGCTTTAAAGTTATGTAAACATTTTGATGGAGCAGAGACTGTCTGTCTGCAAATGTATCCGCTCACAAACAGCTTGAAAGTTTATGGAAAGTTTGTGCTGTTTGACCTGCCGCAAACTTGGCTACGCAGACCATGAACTGTCCAAAATTCATCATGAACTTTCGTTTGTGAGCTGATTCGTGCCTATCCCTAGAGGTGAACTTGGGACCTTCTATCTGCAAAGCAGACCTTCTGCCGCTGAAGCACAGAAGAGGAAGGTGGCTGATTTGCAGCAGTTTGGATGGACCCGCTTGATGCAGTGATTATTGTATCACATAAGGGTTTGGAAGTCCCAGGATCAAATCCTCACCGTGACATGGAAGATGGCTGCGTGACCCTGGGCCAAGTCACACGTTCTCAGCCTCACCTAGCTCACAAGGTTGCTGGGAGAATAAACTAGAGAAGGGGGAGAATGATGTAAGCCGTTTTGAAGTGCCCACTGGAGAGAAAGGTGGGGTGAAAATAAATAAATAAATAAATAAAATTATCACTACCCTTCCAGGAAGCCCCACCAAATAATGGGCACATCCACAAACCTATTGCCCTTTCACCACACCCCCTCCAGCCTAGAAATAGCAGCTCTCCAGCAGCCCTGGTCTCACTCAATGCACAGCAGCCAAGGTCAGAGCGCCTGCTCCGGTTGCAACGCCACTGAGGATGTTCTCCGCAGCCGAGAACGAAACGTCTGGAAGGAAAACTTTCTCCAGTAGAACACGGCACTTGAGCCCGAAAGATTCTACAAACCCCAAAAATAAATAAGCTTCTGCTTCCTGAGGGCTGTTCTTCCCTCTCTCTGGCCTAGCAGCTGGAAGTGGTCAGCAACATAGCAAAGTTAGTGCCATCTTGCTATAATTGTTCCCCAGTGTGCTCAGTTATAGCACTACATGCAAACCCCCAAGAGAGAGACAGGATGTTGATGTCTGGGGTCAGGTGTTTTTGTTTTAATCCCCCCCAAAACTGTTTAAAATGTTGGGCGGGGGGCACATCTGTCCCACCTGTCTTCCTAAATGTATCCTCATGTTGGTAGTGCTCTTTGTCGCTTTGAAGTCACTGACTTCCAGTTGTGCAGTTGACATTTTAAGAAACAAAAACCCTCTATTCTTCTTTCAAGGTGCCCAGGACACTTCACATTGCCTTCTCTCACCCCTGTTTTAACATCAATTCTGAAGTAGGTTAGAGTAAAAGAGAATTACTAGCCCAAGGTTGGTGGCAGACCGGGGATTCAAATCCAGTCGCAGTGGAACATTCTTACTACAAAACTGCACTTGGGCTGCGCAAGATTTCTGCCTACCATCGCTCTGCTGACTTGCTTTCTAGATCTTAGCTAAAGGTATGCTTCTCTTGTTCTTACAGATTCATGGAACAGCATCCGGAAATGGATTTCTCAAAAGCAAAATTCAACTGAGACGATTGTCCCTCTTCACTTCTTACTCCCCTCCCCCCATTTTTTTTAAAAAGAAAAATAAAATAAAAAATCCATATAGCCTGAGCAGGACAGGATGTCACTTTCAGTGCAAAACAAAAACCTTTACTGATTTATCAGTATAGCACATTGCCTAGATGTCAGGTTTTTCAGCAGCTGGATCAGTTGGCCGTTTGAACCACAACTTATTTTTGCTTGGGGGATGACTAGTTTTCTAGCAAAAAGGATTCATGATGGAAATTTAGGCCTCCCTACGGTATTGGTTTCCTGGAGTTGCCAGGCGGTCATTTAAATACTTCAGAGAGCATCTTAGTCATCCTGTACTCTCCCCACCCTGGACTAAATAGAAGGGCCTCCTTTGGACTCCCCATTGTCAGTCCTTCCTGTATTCCAGTTCTGAACCAAACAGCCCTTCCAGCATTCTAGCTTAGTACAGCATCACTGAGAACAGTTTCAGGTGGACATACTGATGAATGAACCTGTAAGTCACCCCTGCTTCTGCTTATGATGCGTGCAGATTCCCATATGGGCATTTCAGCGAAAGCAGGAGCATTCCCATATCTGCATGTCAGACTTTTCTGTAACTCCCAAAGCCCTCGTCTTGTTGCAAGCGCATTTGCTTGGATGAAAAAAGTATTCCTTGCAAATTTTTAAGACTATCAAGTTTAAGGTAGAGTATAAGTGAACGGTTTTGGTTGGAGAGGAAGCCACATCAGAATCTGGTATACTGGGATTTGCATACCATTTTGTAGCTAAGCTGTTTTGCCCAGGCCCTCTGCTTTCCAAATGATGCATGTCTGCTGCAGATTCTTTTAGAGATGTTGGCTTTAGTGTCAGCTCGAATGATTTTCTTACCTTCTGTTACAATACTGGTGTTGGTGTGGCCTTACAAAACTGAAATTTAGAATTAGGATGAAGTCTGTTAAATGTGATGAGTTTGGGGACGCTAACTCACCGTCTGTACCCCTGTGGGATTTAAGATACATTTGATCTCTACTCAGTGCACTGATGTCTTGCTTTAAAGTGGGAAAGGTTTCTCCCTATGTCCGTGGGAGTGTACTAGGTGGCAGGCAGATCTCTGGCTTGCTGGAGAGCCACCCGTTCAGTTTGCTGGAATTGTTTCACAAACGTTCTCCTTTGCCCATCGGCCAAACAAGAGGCTTTGTGTATTCTCTCTTTTTGGGGATTGTTGCTGAAAAGACAGCTTGTATTCTGCATGTACAATAAAAGGAGATGTTTTCATGGGGTATCGGTGTGTATTTGTGTCCTAACTATCCATGTGCCAATACTTCGGAGGTAGCTTCTAGGTTAACTAAATAAACTCTGTACCTTTACTGTTCTGTTTTTAAAGTGTCTGCTCTTTTTACTCCTGTGATGAAACAGAAGTCACAAGAATAGTATAAAGTGTCTCTTCCAGTGTCCAACGGTCCTGTTTGCAGTTGTAGCCGCATCTGTCTTTGAAAATCTGGTAACCCTGGCCGCTGTTCCTTGACTCAACACAGTGCTCTTAAAGGCACACAGGGATGTTATATGAACCAAGTGAATTCCAAAACTGCTGTGTAAATAAAACCAAAACCTTCAAAATATACTAACATTCAATGTATTACAAATAATCTAATGTGTTACAATATGTACTATTTGCAGTATATATAGCAATCACCAATAAATGTATAAATTCCTGTGATAACTCTGATAGTCTTTTTATGATGCAATGAGTCCAGTGTGACTATGCGCAATGTATAATGGATTAAGGAGATTTTCATCCAGAGTCAAAATTGGATTATCTGCGTGCCACAGATACAGGGAGAAGCAAACTTAACCCAGCTTTTCTATTGAGACTAGCTCCAACAGAATTATAGCAGTTATTTGAAAACAACTCCAGTGACTTAAACATGGGTAAACATACGGTTCTTAAAGGTTTTTGGAAATGGCTTGGAGAACTAATTCACCATTGACCACATAGCTACACTGGATTTACTGCATCATAACAAGACTATCAGAGAGTCATTACAGGAATTTATTTATTGGTGATTGTTTTACAGAAACAGGACAGACGTATTGTAACATATTAAATTATTCGTAATACATTTAATGTCTGTATATTTTGATTGTTTTGGTTTTATTTACATGGTGGTTTTGGTATTCATTTGGTTCCTTGACTCAAAGCAGATGGTGAGTTGTTTCTGAATTTTCTCAGTGGTTTAACTTCTAACCCATTTTCTTTAAAAAGCCACATCTCACCCTTTTCCTAAAGAACAGGGTATAACCCCCATAACCTGGGAAAGGCCGGACTAGAAATCAGCCAAAAAATAAATAACATAACATAACAGAGAAAAAGATAAAGGAGATCTAGCAGTTCCTGAGCTGCCATGGCAGGTATTGCTGTATTTGTATTTAAACGTAATTTATACTGAGCCTGGACATTTTCTAAATGGTTTATAGAGATAGCAGAAGCTTTCAGATCTCCTCCTTCCGAAGGAAATTCACTCTGTTGGACAGCTGAGGGAAGGGGGGGGGGTCATATTTAAATAAGACTGGAATTCTTAGTATTAACAGTTCTAGCTGCCTTAATAGGCCTCGCTAGCCTCATCTCATCAGAGTTGGGTTGCTAAGCAGGGCTCGCCACTGTTACTGCTTTGATGGGAGAGCACTAAAGAAGAGGGGTTGCTACACAGCAGAAGGCAATGATAAACCACCTCTGCTCATGGTCTTGGGATTGCCGTGAATCAGCTGCATAACAACAGGCACGCACAAGTGTGATAACCAAAATTACTACTGATTTTCAAAACATTCAACAGGATTCATCAAAACATTTCATTTAGTGTCCTGACCTGGATAGCCTAGGCAAGTCAGATCTCAGAAGCTAAATACCATTGACTGTGGTTAGTCTTTGGATGAGAGACTGTCCTTGAAATACCCAGTTGGAAGGACGGGCAGGCTGTATTCAGCCACCTCTGAATATCTTCCAGGCCCCCAGTAGGAGTCGGTCATCAGAGGTAACATTTCAGGTGCAGACGCACACATAAAATATACAAAAATACCCCCCAAAATTCATTGAGTCGTTGTCATTCAAAATCCATATGAAAAAGTCCATTCATAGGTAAGTCTATAGAAGTCCACACGAACCTCATAAATGCTGACAAAAAATGTAAATATAAGTTCTTAGATACAGACCTGCGTCCTCATCATCCTAACGGAGAATTTCCTACAGCACTCAAAGCTTTCAGTAGAGCAACTCATTTAAAGTGCATTGATGAGTCTCCTAGTCCCGGCGAAAAGCAGCCCATTCGAAACGGTTTCAATTAAATTTTTATCGAGGTCAAGACAAACCACTAATCCACATTCAAATAATTCCACAATACTGCCCGACCAACACGTTGGCATTCACTCACAAAACTGGTTGTGACTGCTGGGATCTGCAGACTTGTCTATTCACTTGCTCTACCAGAAGTTTTGAGTATCAAGAACTTACATTTTTTTGGTTGGTATTTATGAGGACCGTGTGGACTTCTTACATAGACTCATCTCTGAATGAATTTTCTTCAATGACCTTTTCATCTGGATTTCAAGCGGCAATGACTAAATGAAATGTTTTGACAAATCCTGTTTGCGGTTATTAAATGTTTTGAAAATGTATTAATTTTGGTTATGACGCTTTTTGTGCATGTTGCCTAATTATATAACCTGGGGGTTTTGCTGATCAGAGTTATTACTATCAGCAGTTCTACCCACGGCTGTTTTTTACTAGAATTTTTTTTTAAATTTAGCCACATCTTTTCATTTTGTTCAAATCTCAGCATTAGCTCACTGCCCAGTGTGTATCACAGAATGTCCTTGTCTCACCCAACATGTGAAAATCATAATTAGCCTACCTTAAGAGCAGATTGTATATATTATGCATGTGCAGAAAATTCCTGTTGTTATGTCAATTTCTAAATGTTATAGTTGCATGGACATGCCTTAAAAACATGTGGCTGAGAACACTCAGAAGGGTGTCAAAGGAATGGGGTGTTCCTTCAGTGCCTTTATACTGTGTATCTATTCCCCCTGTTGGGGAGAACAAACTGAAAATTTGCACATAATAGAATTCAGCTTGGTGGGACAACGTGACACTCTGCTTGTGCTTAGAAGCATTTACTCTTTGCCCCATGGCTGAACTTGGAGATCCCTGACTGAAGTTAATTAAAACTGCTGATTTAAGGAATGCATAATGTGAGCAGCAGCCCAGTTGAACATATGAAGCTGCCTTATACTGAATCAGACCTTTGGTCCATCAAAGTCAGTATTGTCTTCTCAGACTGGCAGCGGCTCTCCAGGGTCTCAAGCTGAGGTTTTTCACTCCTATTTGCCTGGACCCTTTTTTGGAGATGCCAGGGATTGAACCTGGGACCTTCTGCTTCCCAAGCAGATGCTCTACCATTGAGCCACCGTCCCTCCCCTGCTCTCCAGGGTCTCAAGCTGAGGTTTTTCACTCCTATTTGCCTGGACCCTTTTAGTTGGAGATGTTGGGGATTGAACCTGGGACCTTCTGCTTCCCAAACAGTTGCTCTACCACTGAGCCACCGTCCCTCCCCTCTCTTGAGACAGATGCTAATGTGCTAGTTTGAGCAGAGGGCTCCTGCTGTCTTTGGGGAAAGGGCCTGAAGTGCCTCATTCCTAAGATACCTCGGGAACTGGGCCAGCCCATCCCAATAGGCAGCAGAGGCACCTATTTGGACTGGCAGGTGTCCAGGGGCTCTAAGTTTATCAAGAAAACTCTGTAGGGAAAACTTGGTTCCCTGTTCATGCCTGCTCTTGGGTCAGGTGATTTGAAGTGTGGTTGAACAAGTTCCAGTAGTTGTTCCTTTACCTGCCATTGATTTGCAGCAATTAGCAACACTGAACAGAAATCTATTCGCCTCTTCGGAATTAATAAAATCTTATTCCAGTGTAAGCCTCTGTGAACTAGAATCCCCTGCATCTTGTGCAAACAAGGTCGTGGGTGATGTTGTTAAAACTCAGTGGTGTGAAAAGTTTCATCTGCTCTTTGCTGCCTAACAAAACGAAAGAAGAGAGGAGCAGGCCAAGCCTTTGTTTCTGGCAAATCCTAACGCAGTAGTATTATGGAAAGCCACATCCACAATTACCGCCAACACAAAGAGCCACATTAACTGCCATCCTTGGCACATGAGGCCTTCACCTCAGAGAGGCTCACAGCTTACCTGTTCTGGCAGTGCCGGTATTAAGGTGAGGATTGCTCGCTAACCATAAGCCCCCCTAGAGAAGAGCACCGCCAGCTTTCCCGTAACATGGAGTATGTGCCTGATCCACTGCTTATCACTGCCCTAGGGGGAGCAACTGTGCCCTGTATTTACATAGCTATCTGATTGCAGCCTCTTTTCCCACTGTGCTTGTACAAGTAAATGTGAAACTCCCCTCCCTTTGGAACGCTTGCTTCTACAGATCAGAAGAAAAGAGCTGTAATCCAGAAAACCACTGAGAAGGAAATACGAGCCCAAAGGCTCAGTATTCATATAACTCTGCAAGGGAGAGGCCTTGGCTCAGTGGCATACCATCCGCTTTGCCTGTCGATTCAGCCCTTGGCATCTCCCATTTAAAAAGGATCAGGTCAGAGGTGATGTGAAAGACTTCCGCCTGAGACCCTGGAGAGCCCCCACCAGTCAGAGGAGACAATATTGACTATGATAAGCCAATACTCTGATCTAGTATAAGGTGGTTTTGTGTGTTCTGTGGCTGCAATATGCCGAAGAGGGTATAGCTCTCCTTCCACCCAGTCCAGCAAAATCTATCTGCTTCTTACAGGCCAACTTCCCTTCAAGGAGCTCTGGGAAGTGTAGATGGTTCCCTCGTTCTTGTATGGGATTGAGAAAGTACAGAAAGAAGTACTTTTCTCCCTTTCTCACAATACAAGAACTCGTGGGCATTCGATAAAATTGCTGAGCAGACAGGTTAAAACGGATAAAAGGAAGTACTTCTTCACCCAAAGGGTGATTAACATGTGGAATTCACTGCCACAGGAGGTGGTGGCGGCCACAAGCATAGCCAGCTTCAAGAGGGGTTTAGATAAAAAATATGGAACACAGGTCCATCAGTGGCTATTAGCCACAGTGTGTGTGTATATATAAAATTTTTTGCCACTGTGTGACACAGAGTGTTGGACTGGATGGGCCGTTGGCCTGATCCAACATGGCTTCTCTTATGTTCTTATGTCCTTGCAACAATCCTGTGAGGTAAATTAGACTCAGAGACCAACTGCCCTGAAATCAGTCAGCGAGCGCCTAGCCAAGCAGGGGTTTAAGCCCAAGTTTTCCTCCAGCCACCGCACCACACTGCTGACTGGATGCCATTTCACTATCCTCTCCCCTCCCTTCGTTATCAGCAAATAGCAACCATCTGCATTAGACAAACAATCTGCTGATAACTTGACTTCCAGTTTGCTCTTTCCAAGGCTAGAGTTTATGAGCTGTTTTGCCACCGGGCTGACTTCGCTGCCGCTGCTGTGTTTGTGTGTGACCTTCTTGGCGGTGACCCCCGCCGTCTTCTGAAAGTTGATTACATGCCCAAAGCCTTGGTGCCATGGTACAGCCTGGGGGTAATGACTTTGTTGATACTGATGAGGGCAATCCAGAAAAGGCAGTTAGCCAAGTCCGCAGGCCGCCTGGCCCCGGCTGGCACCTTCATTGAGAAAACCCTTCTGAGGGCCACGTGGTGGCCCAGCCAATGAGTTCAGGACTGACTTGTTTTTCAATGAACTGCTGCTATTTGCAGGGAGGTCAAGGCCACTGATGGGAGGTGGGGGGTGGCTCAGTCACCCACAGGAGCCTTATAAGGCAGAGCTCAGCCAAAAGGGGGCAGTGAAGCAAACAGTGCTGGGAAGCCTGCACTAGTCTCAGGCGTGAGCAAAGCATCTGCCCTCTGAGTGACTCCCTAGCTGTGCCATCACAGAAATGCAGTATGAGAAATGTCAATGCCTTGACAGCCAGAATGCCATCCTCTATACTCTCCTGAGCCGAGACCAGCGGGAGAGCCGCAGCCCTTCCCAGCAGCGCTGTCTGTGCCAGAAACGCCGCACCGTCTGCCTCCAGACGCCTCAAGTCACCTGCCGAGCAGCCTCGGATGTCTTGGTGAAGACGGTCAGCTTTGTGAAGAATCTCCCTTCCTTCCAGCTGCTCCCATGGGAAGATCAGCTCCTGCTCCTGAGCAGCTGTTGGGCTCCCCTTTTCCTCCTTGGCCTCGTCCAAGAGATGGTGACCTTTGAAGTCATAGAGACCCCGGCTCCCAGCATGCTCAAGAGGATCCTTCTCGATGGCCAGTGCAAAAGGCAGGAGCTGCAAAGAGCTCAGCCCACCCTGGCCAGTGTCCAACGTCTCCAGTGCAGCTTAAACAAGTTCTGGAGCCTTGACCTCAGCCCAAAGGAGTATGCCTACCTGAAAGGGGCTATGCTTTTCAACCCCAGTAAGTACCATACCTTCCTGCTTTTTCCTAGAAAACATCACAAGCTTTTTGTGAATAGGATTGGATATAAGAGAAAAATGGGCGTGTGGTTTTTAAGGTTTCATCCATAATGTTCTAGCAAGCAAGACTTGCCTGGTTGCAGCCCCCTTGACAGTGGTGGGAAATCCCAGTTTAAAATCTCAGAGTCAGTTTCCTGCATGCATTCAGCTGCCTTATATTGAACCGCACTGAAAGAATCTATCATAGGCAGTACTAGCTGGCAGAAGATCACCAGAATGTTGGACGTGGAGCTTTCATATCTCCAGCTTTTTAAATTGAAGGTGCCAGGAACCGAACCTCAGACCTTCTATATGTCAAGCAGTTGCTCTTACCACTGAGCCAGAGCCCCTTGATTTCTTGTCGAGGGGAAAATACGCTTGTATTAAAGTAAGCAGATACCGAGCAAGTGCGCAGAGGCCAGCACACCAAAGGTGGCGCCAGTTTCAAAGCAACTGCAGCATCTCTGCTTTCAGCTCCCACTGACTCCCAAAACACAGAACTGTTCTTTCTTGTGGCACATTTATATAGCTCCCTTTCCAACTGATTTTGATTCACACCTTGCATTTAGACTGGCCAACTGGCTATTGCGAGCTGCCATTTCAGTTATCCAATAGTTTGCATTCAGTGGCAGAAATCCAGTTGTGCAGAAGGACCTTCACACTGTAGTGATTAGGATGCCTGACTAGGATCTAGGAGACCCACGTTTGGTGTGGTTAAGTGTGCGGACTCTTATCTGGGAGAACCAGGTTTGATTCCCCACTCCTCCACTTGCACCTGCTGGAATGGCCTTGGGTCAGCCATAGCTCTCATAGGAGAGCCAGTTTGGTGTATGGTTAAGTGTGCGGACTCTTATCTGGGAGAACCGGGTTTGATTCCCCACTCCTCCACTTGCACCTGCTGGCATGGCCTTGGGTCAGCCATAGCTCTGGCAGAGGTTGTCCTTGAAAGGGAAGCTGCTATGAGAGCCCTCTCCAGCCCCACCCACCTCACAGGGTGTTTGTTGTTGGGGAGGAAGGGAAAGGAGATTGTGAGCCGCTCTGAGACTCTTCGGAGTGGAGGGCGGGATATAAATCCAATATCTTCTTCTTCTTCACGTTTGAATCCCCATTCCCCTATGGAAGCTCACTGGGTGATCTTTGGCCACTCTTGCACACTCAGCATGACTTACCTCAAAGGGTATAAATATCTTAATTAACAGTGCTTAAGTCTTCAAAAGACAGCGCAGTAACTTCTGTTGATACCCCTCTCCCTTTGCCCCCGCCTGTGCTATTCCTGAAGCCCTTCTTACTCCCCAGAAACAAAAACAGGGGTCACAAACTTTAAATGAAACGAAACTTTGAAAAAGATAGTATAGATAATTAAAATCATTTTCCCCCGTAGTATGTCCCCCATATTTTGTAATTACAAATGGATACAAGTGCCTTTCATGCAGTATTTGTATCCTAAACTTTCCAAGTTGCTGAAATATAGTCAGTCTTTCTGCGTCATTTTATTTTGCCCTTTCTCCAAGTATTTTACAGCAGCATGCCCTTATTCCCCTCTTTCCATGTGCAGCGTGGCTCCAATCCAAATCGAGTATCCACAATTCACGTCTGAATGTTACATAGGATGGGGGCGCAAGAGCAACCTATGTCGTTTGTAACATATGAATCAGACATATGCTTCATTTTTTTACTGCTTTTGGTGTCGGCAGGGGAGTGAAGATGCCTCCTAAATGACTCCACTATTTAGAGTTTCTGTATGATTCCGGAGTGGTGTTGCTGGTGTCCCATTCAAACCACTTAGAGGGCTAGACTCACTGAACTTCAACACTAGCTTTCAGGCTGCAGGGACAAATTGTATGAAGGGAAAAAGATGTGAACTTCCCCAAACACGCTTCCCTTTAAACCACCCCTGCATCTGCTACCCAAAGCGAGGAAGTCATCCTGTAATATCACAGAACTACACATGCTGGGGGGGAAATCCAGGCTTCCAGAGGCAGGTGAGGGATGCACGTGTAGCAGAGTGCAACTGGGCTCACCTGGTGAGGTTTGGGGTGCGCTCACAGAGAAACATGGTATTGAATGGGTAGTCAAGAGGGTAGTCAGTTTGTCTCTCAAGACTTGTGTGTGCGGCTTGACAAGCCAACGGAGTATCCACATCGCACAGGTACTGCGAGATCTCAGGGCTTTTTTTGAGCAGGAACGCAGTTCTGGCTGGCTTGGCATCGGGGGTGTGGCCTGACATGCAAATAAATCCCCGCTGGACTTTTTTCTGCAACAAAGCCGCGTGAAACAATGGTGACATCAGGGGGTGTGGCCTAATATGCAAATGAGTTCCTGCTGGGCTTTTTCCCCCCTACCAAAAAAAAGCCCTGCAAGATCTGATGCTATTTCTCTAGGGTGACGCGGCAGGACAGGAAGGAAAGCATCTGTAGCAAGTTCCTTGGAGCTTGACCGCGTTTGGGGCCAACTTGTCCAATCCTGGACTTCTATGTGCTCGTATGACACCTTTCCAAATTAAGACAATTTAAAAACTTTTATTTATTCATTTACTGCCCCGCTTTTTCTCCAATCGGCTGAGTGCCAGGTCGCTTACTGCAGCATTCTTCCTTCCTCCACTTTATTTTCACAAAAACCATGCTGTGATATCGGTTAGCCTGAAAGCACATCACTGGCCCAGCAAGCTTTCACGGCAGGGCAAGGATTCATGTCCAGTCATAATCCGATGCTCTACCTACTAACGCTTTCATTCATTACTCTTTTATTTATACATTTTAAACACACCATTACATGTACACCCGATAAATGGAATGTATGGATTGGGCAACTGACAGTTAGCTAGGTCAACGTGGTTCAGTGGTCTGAACGTCTGACTTGGATCTGGGAGACCCAAGTTTGAATCCCCAGCCTTCCATGGAAGCTCATCGGGTGACCTTGGGTCAGTCACTTTCTCTCAGCCTAGCCTGCCTCACAGAGTTACTGTTCTGAACAGGATGGGGACCACTATTTTAAGTCCCTTTGAGTCCCCACTGAAACTTGGCTCACTACACTATAATAATAATAATAATTTTTAATTTATATCCCACCCTCCCCGCCGAAGCATGCTCAGGGCGGCTCACATAACATAATATAACATAAATACAGCATACAGTAATAGATAATAAACAAACAAAATACCCCAATTTATATTATTACTTTAGTTAAGCATTAAAACATCAGTAAAACAATTTAAAACACAGATTAATTTGGTGCTACAAATACCACATAGCTTGCATAGTGATGATATAATACTTCCACATTAAAAAGCCAGCTGGAAGAGGATGGTCTTACAGGCCCGGCGGAACTGGTTAAGGTTCCGCAAGGCCCGTACCTCTTCTGGTAGCTAGTTCCACCAGCGGGGTGCTGTAACCGAGAAGGCCCTCTCTCCTGTTGTTTTCAATTTGACCTCCTTCGGCCCAGGGATTGTCAGCAGGTTTTGCAAGCTAGATCAAAGCACGCTCTGGGGAACATATGGGGAGAGACGGTCCCTAAGGTAGACAGGTCCTTGGCCATATAGAGCTTTAAAGGTAGTAACCAGCACCTTGTAACGAATCTGGTACACAATTGGCAGCCAGTGCAGTTCCCGCAGCCCAGGCTGTATGTGCTCCCACTTAGGGAGTCCCATTAACAGTCTGGCCGCTGCATTCTGCACTAGCTGCAGTTTCTGGATTCGGCACAGGGGCAGCCCCATTACATTACAGTAGTCTAATCTCGAGGTGACCGTTGCATGGATCACTGTTGCCAGGTCATCGCACTCCAGGAAGGGAGCCAACTGTCTCGCCCGTCTCAGATGAAAAAAGGCAGATTTAGCAGTGGCCGCTATCTGGACCTCCATTGACAAGGACGGCTCCAGTAGCACCTTCAGGCTCTTGACCCTGCGCAGTTTTCAGTGGCGCACCATCAAAGACCGCTAGGGGAATTTCCCTTCCTAGACCGCCACGGCCCAGGCACAGGACCTCTGTCTTCGCTGGATTCAGCTTCAACCCACTCAGCTTGAGCCATCCTGCCACGGCTTGCAGCGCCTGGTCCAGATTTTCTGGGACATCGCCAGGCCAGTTGTCCATCAGTAGATAGAGCTGGGTGTCATCAGCGTACTGATGGCAACCCAGCCCATACCTCCGGGCAATCTGGGCAAGGGGGCGCATGTAGATGTTAAACAACACCGGGGAGAGTACCGCCCCCTGAGGCACCCCACAATGAAGTGGGTATCTCTGGGGATTGAGAGGATTAAGCTGCTCCCCACACAATCCTGATCCAGATCAGAGCCACACAGGGCTATAGGGTGAGGTTATAAGATACAAAGAAGACAACTTCCACAGAATGTCAACATAGATAAGCTCTCGTGTTTACTGATGGGCCCGTGTCCACCATATCCTGAGAGCAGCTCAGGATCCTGTTCATGTCTATGCAATGGTGCTTACTGCCCGAGGTGTTACATTAATACAAAAAAAACCCCTGAGTACACTTGAATACATTTTGCGCCTTGTCTGTTTCCAGTATCCAAGGACTTGAATTATTTGAAATGTTAGTCGAGTCCCTAGCTCAGCTGGACTTTTTCTTCTCTCTTTTCTCCCCAGACGTGTCTGGCCTCAAGGCCTCTGCTTACATCGACAGCCTCCAGCATGAAGCCCAGCGAGCACTCCAAGAAGTCCTGGTGCTTTCCCATCTGGAGGACAAAGGCCGCTTTGCTCGCGTCCTGCTGATAGCGTCTACCCTGAAATCTATCCCCCCTTCACTCATTACTGATCTTTTCTTCCAGCCAGTGATTGGCAACACAGACATTCTGCAGCTGTTGACAGAAATGCTGGTGATGAAATAGGTCTGTTGGCCATGACACCTTGAGTGAGATCAGCTTTGGGGCTTTCTACATTGGGGCCTTGTGTTTTACACTGAAGCTATGCAATTTGGGGCATGGAATGGAACAGAAGATCTTAATCATGGCTGTCTTGCACAAAGCATCTATTAACCCAGTCCTGTGCTCCTGCTATGTTGCTATATTGAAAAAGTTAGGACAGGTAATAACAGCTGTGTGACAGTGCCCTGGCATGACTTAGAATCCTGTGTCAGTGTCTATCAGCAAGTTACTACCCTCAGATGTGAAGTACAGGCACTTCACACTGAGCAAGGCAAGCTGGCAAGGCAAACAGCTAGGACACATCTGTGTCTGTCTCTTCATATTTAAATTTAACAGCTGTAGTTCCCTCCTCCCCCTCCAAAGAGAATCCTGGAAAATTGTATTTCTGGTGAAGCTGTTGCAAATTCCGTGAGAGAGCTTTCACCCCTCTTCACAAAACTGTGGTTGCTAGAATTCTCTAGTGAAAGTGATTCCCATTTTACCAGCTTGACTCTGTGGTTTAGATATGTCTTCAACTCTCTCACACCTCAGGAAATTTTTGGAAAATGTAAAAGACATTGGAAGTAGATTTAACTAAAGAGTTCCTCAAGAAACTTCCTCTGGATCCAAATACTCAGTTCCTGCCAAAGTCAGTGAAAACAAAAGCATTCATTTTGAGCTGTGCTATTGCTGCATCACATGCTGAAAGTGATTGTATTGTGTCTTAAGAAGGGAAATCCACCATAAAACAGCAATTCTTGGAACTATTTTGTTAGGCTTACTGGAACAAAAAAGTGCCCATAAGGGTCTCCAGAACACCCTTCCCACCCAGCTGAGTCCTCATACATCCATCTTTCAAGGAACATGTAAGGAAAATAATCCAGAGTCCAAACTTGCCAAGGACGTCAATGCACCTCTCTTACTCAGACTGAATTCTAAGTCTGCATGCAGATATCCCAAGAAAGAAATCTTCAGCTTGAGTGTGCTCAATCTGAAATAAGTATTCAACAATTGCTTGAAATGACATTATAAATTGCTGGGGAAGGAAATGCTGGTTCCTGTTATCCCATGTTCATCACAGAAAGCATTCTCTAACCTAGGCCTTTGTTTTCTCCAACTCCAATGTAAAGATGTGTGTTGCCGAGTGAGGGTGGTTTTGCCTCTACCCAGGGAACAGTGGTGGTGTTCACTGCACAATCCTTTCTTTATAGATTTTGTGAGTTCTTTATAGACTTTGTGAGTACTTTTCTGTGATTTGTATGTAGCAATAAATGTGCTTTAAGTTATTATTTTTTTAACAAAACAAATAAAATATTTAGTTTGGAAAATGGCTCATGTTACGTATTTTTCTCCAGGCCAGTCAGTAACCCTGGATGCTAGGATCTCATAGATACCTTGCCCCAAGTCTTAAATCTGAGGTTGGCTCAAGGAGGCCACTCAACAGTTAAAGCAAGAACACGCTGCACGTGCTGGAAAGTAATTTTTTCTTCACATCCTCCAGGATTTAATGGGTGCTTTGTACTCCAGTGTCAAATTATATGCAGAAATTAAACAGGTTTGGCATTTCTCCAGCATGAGGGGAAGCTGCACCTGTTGAATTTCTGAAGCTGCTAAACAGTACAGCCTTAATAAAGAATAAAAATTGCAGTTCTAAAGCATCGAAGGAGTTAACTACCAGTCCTAGTCAATCTCTAGCATGTGCTCAAATTCAGCCACCAAAAGGAACACAACCATATGTGCAAACTAGGGTTGCCAAGTCCAATTCAAGAAATATCTGGGGACTTTGGGGGTGGAGCCAGGAGACATTAGGGGTGGAGCCAAGATCAAGGCTGTGACAAGCATAATTGAACTCCAAAGGGAGTTCTGGCCATCACATTTAAAGCGACGGCACACTTTTTCAATTCCTTCCTTCCATAGGAAATAATGGATAGGGGCACCTTCTTTTGGGGCTCATAGAATTGGACCCCGTGGTCCAATATTTTTGAAACTTGGGGGGTATTTTTGGGAGAGGCACTAGATGCTATACTGAAAATTTGGTGCCTCTACCCCAAAAAACAGCCCCCCCAGAGCCCCTGATACCCACAGATCAATTCTCCATGATTTTCTATGGGAATAAATCTCCATAGGGAATAACAGAGTTCCCTGCAGACATTTCCCTCCCCTCCCCCCGCTTTCTGAGGATCCTGAAGCAGGGGGAAGGTCTCCAAACCGGGGGATCCCCTGCCCCCACCTGGGGATTGGCAACTCTAGTGCAAACACATACCACAGCCTTTCCAACTCCTAATTGACACCAGTGATTGTCATGGGCCAGAATAGAACATAAAGCTTGAAAAGCACTAAAGCCCCACAGTACAAATGCCTCATCTATGGAATCTCTATGGTTTTAAAAAATAATCTCTGCAAATTTAGATGCAACACAGACATGCCCTTTGTAGGCTGTTAGTGTCAACAACAAGCTTGTTTTCAAAAACAAGCATGAAATTCATGCAATACCTTTTATTGGGGACAACCAAATTAGCACCAAGCACTGTGCACGTTTTTGCACATACCACCTTCATCAGGCATGAACTTTAGATTTAAAAAGACAAAAGGGAGGAAATCTGATCTCTTGGCCTATCTTTTGTCTGTCTTTATGGTTACAAACTAAACCATATAATGCCTTTTACAGAGGCAAATATTGTGCTGTATTACATACGGTTGCCAACCTCTGGGTGAGGCCCAGAATTCTCCTGGGGTGCGGAAAATGGCACCTTTGGAGGATGGACTCCCCAAACTACTCAAACCAGGCACTGCCTCAGATCCTCAGGGATTCTCACGCTGGAGAACAATAAATATTAATAATAATTTCCAGCTGCAGTTGCCAGCACAAGCACAATCTACTACGTGGCTTTGTTTATTTTATGGATTTTCTGTGGGCCTTGAGTTGCTAGCCCCAGGTAAAAAAAAAATTCCTGGTTATTCGGGGATGGCAACTGACGAGAGGAGGAAGCTCAGTGAGAACTTGATGCCAGATTCATTCTGCCCTCCAAAGCTGCTATTTCCTGCAGCGGAATTGTTGGTTCTGAACCGATCAGCCGCAGTTCCCGGGAAAGTCCGAGCCCAAGCTGGAGACTGGCAATTCTGCACGGAGTAGGGTTGCCAATCCCCAGGTGGGGGCAGGGGATCCCCCGGTTTGGAGGCCCCCCACCCCCGCTTCAGGGTCGTCAGAAAGCGGGGGGAGGGGAGGGAAATGTCTGCTGGGAACTCTGTTATTCCCTATGGAGATTTATTCCCATAGAAAATCATGGAGAATTGATCTGCGGGTATCTGGGGCTCTGGGGGGGCTGTTTTTTGGGGTAGAGGCACCAAATTTTCAGTATAGCATCTAGCGCCTCTACTCAAAATATCCCCCAAGTTTCAAGAAGATTGGACCAGGGGGTCCAATTCTATGAGCCCCAAAAGAAGGTGCCCCTATCCTTCATTATTTCCTATGGAAGGAAGGCATTGAAAAGGTGTGCTGTCCCTTTAAATGTGAGGGCCAGAACTCCCTTTGGAGTTCAATGATGCTTGGCACAGCCTTGATCTTGGCTCCACCCCCCAAAGTCTCCTGGCTCCACCCCCCAAAGTCTCCTGGCTCCACCCCCAAAGTCCCCAGATATTTCTTGAATTGGACTTGGCAACCCTAGCAGGGAGGGCTGATACGGCTATTTACAGTTTTTCTTAAGGCTAATAGCTGCCGTTCTATCCCGTCGTCTCGTCTAGCCCAACCCGACAAACCCACGCCTTTGCCCTGTGCTGTTCTAGGCTTCCTTCTTCTCTATGGTCAGAACGCACACGACGCGTGAACCGACGTCACGCAAGGCTCTCTCTCATGACGCAGTGCGCTTCGACGTCTGGCGTTTCACGTGATCACACTTCCAACTGTTACAAGATGGCGGCGCCCGGCCCTTGTCCTCTTCCGCCTCAGAGCGGAGGCCGATATTGCCTGGTGAGCCGCATTCCGGCCCAGCTTCGGTCCACCGACCTCCGGGCCTACTTTAGCCAGGCCGTTGAGGCCGGCGCCTTTCTTCGTTTCCATTACCGGCACCGGCCCGAGCGCGGAGAAGGGCCAAGCCCCGGGCCAACCTGCTGTTGCCTGGTGGCGGTGCAGCCCGGTTGGTCTTGCCGTTTTGTCCGCATGTACTCGGGGAAGCGCTGGATCGACGCGCAGGGGGAGGCGATGTCTGGCCGCTGCCTCATTCGGAGAGTTCGAGTTTCCCCGGATGAAGGTACTGGCAGGGCGGATGAGGAAGAAGAGAGGCCCCGGGAGAGTTTCCTTTCTGAGACCGGGTCATCGAAGGAGGGCTAGAAACAGGCACTGGGGTTGCTACGGATAAAATGCCTGCCGACTGCGAGCAAGCGCATACGCGAATTCGCATTTTGGTTTTCTTGTGCAGAGCAGACAGTTGTGTAATGTGACTGTTATTCAAAATCCGTATATCTTATTTTTAGATACTGCATTATCATCTCTTTGTTTAGATTTTTATATCCTGCTTTTCTTCCAAGTTCAAAAGAGCTTCTCCCCCCCTCCCACCACCCCAATGTTTTGTTTTCACAATGATGACCTTTGACAGAGATAGGTTTGTCTTATTGCCCCAAGATCAGCCACCATCACAAGCTGTGGCAGAATGAGAATTTGAACCTGGGTCTCTCAGATACCTGTGGTGCAGTGTTAAAGCTGCAGTACTGCAGTCCTAAGCTCTGCTCACGACCTGAGTTCGATTCCCGGTGGAAGTTGGGTTTTCAGGTAGCCAGCTCGAGGTTGACTCAGCCTTCCATCCTTCCAAGGTCGGTAAAATGAGTACCCAGCTTGCTGGGGGGGAAGCGTAGATGACTGGGGAAGGCAATGGCAAACCACCCCATAAAAAGTCTGCCGTGAAAACGTTGTGAAAGCAATGTCACCCCAGAGTTTAAAACGACTGGTGCTTGCACAGGGGACCTTTCCTTTCCCTATCAGATCTTGATGTGACACTCTGTTAACTGTACTATGCTGACTCTTTAACACTACAGAATTTGTTGGAATCCAGGTGGTAGTTATTACTGCAGTCTAGTGACAGGCTGTGTGCCAAATACATCATATGCCTTCTTCACAGGATGCCTTATGTGGCCAGATAATTACTGGCATGCTTCATCTGTATATGAGTAAGATGACTCAACTTGGTGTACAGGGAAGTATGAGTGGCAGGGGCACAATTTCAGCAGAGGAGGGAAAGGGGCCCCCACATGAACTCTCTGTCCAAGGCCCATGGAGATCTGGAACTAGTCCTGGCATGTATACTTTGACAAAGGTTATCATCCCTGTTCTAGTTATCTGTCACAGACCTGAAAATTTATATTGAAGCTTTGAGAATAGAGGAGTGTTCCTGCTAATTTTTCTGGACTCTCTCAATTGCTCTCTGAATTGACTTGGGTTCAGTTATTCACTCAACTATGCAACCCATTGGGTGAGTTTGGGGGGGCGGGGCGTCGTGGTTGATGACGGACGCCTGAAAGAACCGCTCCTTCTGTAATCCAAACAAATTGTCCTACCTCCGGTCTCTGGACCTCTTCCTGCCTCCAAGACATGGTCAGACGAACCCTTGGTAAGTCCAAAACTGCTAGGGCTTCCCAAAATCTGACCAAATACCTTCGCTCAGGAGAACAATGCCGTGACTCTCTTCGGGCCCAAGAAGCCTCAGAGAAAACGGCGGGGGAAAACCCTCCTTCGGCTGAAGGGAACGCTGCTCTTTCAAGTCAGACTTTTTTTGAAGCCATCTCCAAACTTGGGTGAGTTTGGCCCAGTTGTACTCAAGCTTTTTACAACCACATGATGGGGATTTTTTTTAATAGTTTCTTATATATAAGTTCCTTGTTACAAAAGAAAAATCCAAAAAGCAGTGAGCGCAATCCACATAACATCTTTTATTAAGACTAATCTAATGACACAAAGCAGTGCGTAATCTTTGCCTGGCAAAAGTTGTACTGTATCCTGATCTTAAGATCACAGTGACCTGAAAAAATGGATTTCCCCTCTCTATAGAACATAAGAGAAGCCATGTTGGATCAGGCCAATGGCCCATCCAGTCCAACATTCTGTGTCACACAGTGGCCAAAAATTTATATATACACACTGTGGCTAATAGCCACTGATGGACCTTTGCTCCATATTTTTATCTAATCCCCTCTTGAAGCTGGCTATGCTTGTGGCCGCCACTACCTCCTGTGGCAGTGAATTCCACATGTTAATCACCCTTTGGGTGAAGAAGTACCTCCTTTTATCCGTTCTAACCCAACTGCTCAGCAATTTCATTGAATGCCCACGAGTTCTTGTATTGTGAGAAAAGGAGAAAAGTACTTCTTTCTCTACCTTCTCCATCTCATACATAATCTTGTAAACCTCTCTCATGCACCCCGCAGTCGACGTTTCTCCAAGCTAAAGAGCCCCAAGCGTTTTAACCTTTCTTCATAGGGAAAGTGTTCCAAACCTGTAATCATTCTAGTTGCCCTTTTCTGCACTTTTTCCAATGCTATAATATCCTTTTTGAGGTGCAGTGACCAGAATTGCACACAGTATTCCAAATGAGACCGCACCATCGATTTATACAGGGGCATTATGATACTGGCTGATTTGTTTTCAGTTCCCTTCCTAATAATACCCAGCATGGCGTTGGCCTTTTTTATTGCAATCGCACACTGTCTTGACATTTTCAGTGAGTTATCTACCATGACCCCAAGATCTCTCTCTTGGTCAGTCTCTGCCAGTTCACACCCCATCAACTTGTATTTGCAGCTGGGATTCTTGGCCCCAATGTGCATTACTTTGCACTTGGCCACATTGAATCTCATCTGCCATGTTGACGCCCACTCACCCAGCCTCAACAGATCCCTTTGGAGTTCCTCACAATCCTCTCTGGTTCTTACCACCCTGAACAATTTAGTGTCATCCGCAAACTTGGCCACTTCACTTCTTACTCTCAACTCCAAATCATTTATGAACAAGTTAAAGAGCATGGGACCCAGTACTGAGCCCTGCGGCACTCCACTGCTTACTGTCCTCCACTGCAAAGACTGCCCATTTATACTCACTCTCTGTTTCCTATTAATTAGCCAGTTTTTGATCCACAAGAGGACCTGTCTTTTTACTCCATGACTCTTGAGCTTACTAAGGAGCCTTTGATGAAACTCTCTTTTAGTTTGTAACATCTGACCAAATGAAAAGCTGTAGGGAATATGAAAGTTGCATATTTGCTATGTGTTATTGGGTTGGCCATTAAAAAAAAGGTGGAATGTGTTCCAGTCCCTGTTAGACTAACTCTCCTCACAGGACTAGGAGGGTAAAATGGGAGAGAGGCGAACTGAACCACATGCTGTCCCTGTAGAAGAACTGTGGGACATACATAGTCTGACTAGCTCCTTTTATCTGCCTTGTAAAGCATAAAACTCTGCTTAGTCACACTAACAAGCTGTCTAGTGACGTTTCAACTGGAGATGTGTGGAAGCAGTTCTCTGATGTGTTAAATTACTAAACTATGGTAATGGGGTGGTCTTTTTATTTTGTTATCCTGTTTTATTTGTCATCCAATTATATATTTTCTCATTCTCATAGACGTCAACTCATTTCCATATAAAACCCAAAAGGAACTCCATAAGAAAGCCTCAAGTGAAACTTTTACTGAGGATGATTTAAAGCAACTGCCTGAGTTGAACCCTCCTGCATTTATGCCCTATGGGAATGTGGGTACCCCTTTGAGAGTCTTTTTGGAACTTATCAGTGCCTGTCGCATGCCTGCCCGTGCTATCAGGAAATTGCAGTTGCAGTTCCCCATAACTGCCTCCTCTCGCAGATATGGAAACGTGCCCTTTACGTATGAAGAAACTGAAACAGTTGTCGAGGAGGAACGGGTCTACACGGCTACTGGAGAAGAGCTAACAGAAGGGGAGCCCCTGCTGCAAGTAGGAAGCGCTACTGTAAAAGATGACAAAGATGGCGGAGATTGGGAAGATCTAGAGAAAGAAGCAACGGAAGAAAACGACTGTCATTTGGATGAAGTAAGTAGTTATTTCTTCTGGAGATGAAGTCAACATTACTCATAGCTATTTCAGAAAGGGTATTTAATTGCATTTAAGGAGAAGGAAGTTATTTGCAAGTCCCTATTTGTCCTTTGGCATGCTGCCTGTAGGTGAGCACATGAAACTGCCTTCTCCTTAGTCAGGCCCTTGATCTATCAGTATTATCTGACAACAAGCAGCTCTCTAAGGATACGCCAGAGGTCTTTCATATCATGAGGTTCTTTTTAGCTTTTTAAGGATTGAACCTGGGACCTTCTGCATGCAAAACTGATCCTGTAACGGTGAGCCACCTCCCCACCAATACCATATAAATACCAACGTGTGTATGTGAAGCTGCCTTATACCAAGTTGGAGCATTAGTTGTTCAATATCTGAATTTTCTACTCTGGTTGGCAGCAGTTCAGGTGAAGGTCTTTCCTGTCACCTGATCCTTTCAGCCTACAGTGCTAGGGCTTGAACCTGGAACTTTCTGCGTGCAAAGCAGATGGTCATTCGCTGAGCCGTGGCCCCACCTTCACACAATTCTGAAACCTGTTTTAATCCCACAACTTCATTCTCCCATCCCTGCTGGCTAAATGACTTCTGGAGTTCTCTACCAGCTTTTCAAACTACCTTTCAGATCACCAACTGGAGGACCCCCGTCAGTCTATCATCTTCCTAACCCCCATCCCCCTCTTCATCCAAGGAGGGGGTTCTTCCCCTTCATTTCCAACAACAACTCTATGAGGGAGGGTAGGATGAAATAGTGTGACTTTGACATCCAGAATAGGTCTTAGAATGTAATGCAACCAGGAGAGTAATTGAAGGGGTTTTTTTACCTTTTGAGCACAGGATCTTCCTGACCTTGCTTGAAACCAATATTTGGGTCTTACGATTAAAGGAAATCCAGTTGGCAATACTCTATATGCTGTGAAAGGGTGAGGATGGAAGAAATAGTCCGCAAAATTAAGACCTGCTCCTGACCTGCCCATGCACAAAAAGTTGGTGGGGTGAAGAGGTGGACAGTTTAACAGTGAGCTTGTTCCAGTGGTTTTTTCAGAGCTCAGAACAATCAGAATGGAATTCAGTAATGAGAGGGAGGGGGATTGGGACAAAGCTTTCTGTCATTCATCTGTTTGTTTTCCCTCCCCCAATCCCACAGGACGATGATAGATGTGAAGAGTGGGAGCGGCATGAGGCTTTGCATGAGGACATCACCAGCCAGGAACGCACAAAGGAACGTCTGTATGAGGAGGAGATTGAACTGAAGTGGGAGAAGGGAGGCTCTGGGCTGGTCTTCTACACAGATGCACAGTATTGGCAAGAAGAAGAGGAAGGCGGTATGACATTGAGTCATTTTGGCTTGAGTTCTGCCACGGTGATCCTATTTCACTTTTGTCCTGTCTCTGTGGAGCCTCACCTAGGTTGAAGGGAAGCCTCATTAATGACATGAGCAGAAATATCAAAATAGGTCCATGCTGTTAGAGCCTGTCTCCTGCCCACTCTCTTCCTGCCATTTTTTTAGAGCTTGGCTGCTTTCCCTTCCCTCCTCCCTTCTGTAGATAACTTTCCGTGCATTTCCTTCAGCATCCAGCCTGCTATTATTCCTTTGCCCCTGGTGCCATTAAGATTTTCAAGATGGCATTGACAAGGGAAAACTATTTCCCTTGTTTATTTTATGTATTAGATTTTTCTCCCAGTTTTCCAAGAAGCTTAGGGTAACATGCATAGCTCCTCCCTCAGTTTTTTTTTTTCCTGGCAGCTGCCCTTTGAGGCTCAGCTAAGTGAGTAAATGACTCAGTGACCATCATAGCAAAGGAGGAGGATCTGTTCCCGAGGCTTCCTGGTCATAGTTCATCATACTGAACACTACACTGGCTCTGTCTGCTGCTGCAGCGGAACCTGTGAGGAGGTTACCGAAGGCAGTTTCAGAGCAGCAAAGCAAGGTCTTGTTCTCTGCTTGGCCCATCGACTGTATAGGTGGACTTTCCTCTTGTACCCAACATAGATGAGGCAATATGTATTTACACAAGGGCACTGCTGAAGATTGTCACCAAATGGGGTAGAAATAAGGAGCCATAGAGATCTACAGGATTATGTTTTTGTTGCAGAGAAAATGGATAAAAATAATTGTTTTTCTCCTTCTCCCGTAGTACTAGAACTTGGGGGAGGGGGTAACTCTGTGAAACCAATTGGCAGTAGATTCAAGGAAACAACAAGTGGCTGGCTTGTGGAACTCACTACCACAAGATGTAGTGAGGACCACTGGTTTAGATTATTTTAAAGTTGGCTGTGCAAATATGTGGAGACCAGGTTTGTCATTGGCCGTTAGATGCCATATCCATATGGATCTTTGGCTTCAGAAGCAGAGCGTTTTCCCTTGTCGACACCAGATGGGACTGCTGTCAGTGGTCTCTTCTTATGGGCTAACTTGTGGCATCTGAATGGCTGCTGTTGGAAACACTGGGGATTCGAACCTGGATCTCCAAGGTCCTAGCCCAGTGCTCATACAGCTACACCACACTGATTCAGTGTTACACCACCTAGCATCAGCCTCAGCAGTGTAAGGCTATATTCCCATCCGTAAGGATTAACGTTTTTATGAAGTTGAGATATGGAGGTGAATTCTGTAGAATTCACTTGTGCAGAATTTGCACAGCCATGGGTGTGTGAGGGCTTGACTCAACCTTGACATAAAACCAAGTCTGGTGAACCGAAATGTGCAAACATTTGACCCTTGGCCTCTCTTTCGGCAGATTTTGATGAGCAGACGGCGGATGACTGGGATGTGGACATGAGTGTCTACTACGACAAAGGTATTTCAGCCATCAATTTTTTGGAGTGAGAAGTTAAACCAGTGGTCATTAGACTGCGAAGCTTCAGAACTGCAGCTCTGAACATCTTGCACTGTTGTTCCGACATCTTCACTGGCTTCCGGTGGCCCCCCCAGGCACTGTTCAAGGTGTCATGTTCATTAGGAATTTTTAATCACTGCTTTTTATTATGGCTCGTTTCCCAAACTCTGGTATTTGGTCTGCATTTATTTACAGCTTTTCTCCAGATAGTGTCAAGGTGGATTAAAAAAGATGTTAAATAAGAATATAAAAACGGTATATAATAATATGAAAACTAATAAGGAACAATAAAACATCTGTGAAATGAGATTAAAAACAGTCCACTGACAAAAAGGACCTCTTAAGAGTTCTATCCTTATATATTCTGTTGACGGAGACAAGTAAATGAACTCTCCTAAATTCCTCTGGTAAGTTCTTCCGCTGAAACTGTCAAACTGTGAATTCTTCCTTCCAGCATGCCCTGTCCTGCAGGTCTGTGCTGGCTTCCCACACTTGAAAAAACTAAGCGCAGAACAAGTCCCAATAGGCTTCACTCTTTCTAGCTTGTCCCAAACTCATTTGCAGCACAGACTAGTGGAGGTCTTTTATGGACAGATGTTAAGGATTGACTCTGGGACTTTGGGCACATGTGCTTTTCTCTCAGTGGTGGGCTCTCCCTTTCCTGTCTCCATGGTATTTGTGACTTGTAGTACGAATGATGTAGAATTCCCCTTCTTTCCAGACGGAGGTGACAAGGATTCTCGGGATTTGGTCCAGATGCGGTTTGAACAGAGGCTCCGGGATGGTTTGGAAGATGGGTCTGTTTTGGGACAACAAATTGGAACCTTTGAAAAATATACCAAGGTAAGAACAGAGATTGGAGTTCTCATAAGTCCTTATCCAAACCCGGGGGAAGGACTTTTATCTATAGAAGGCAGTTGCAAAACAAATTTACAAAAATACTGCAATGAGACTGCTCTCCCTAGTTTTGGTACCAGTCCTTTAAGTCTATCTCAGCAGCTCAAGAGCAAAAGGACAAGTCTCCCAGTCTTTCAGGGAATTAACAAGAAAGTCAACCCTCCAGGGTGAGCCTGCAGACTGAGTTTGCAAACACAAATCAATTACCTGGTAGGTGGTCATCGGATCAAGGCTCTGGAATTAGATTTTAGGTCAGTGAAGGCAAAAACCACAACCAAAAAAAGTATTTAATTTTATTAAGGTGCAAAAATAGTTGAAAGACAAGACTGTGAGGGAAAATAAGAACGCTGATCGTTAAGGCACTAGCTAATACAGGAAGACACAGTTCCAAGTTACTAGATGTTATTCTAAGGCTGAAGGTTTCAGCAGCAAAGCAGCTCTCTTTCTCCAGAGATACCTTAGGGCCAGCAAACTGTATGCCACAAACAAGCAAGCAGTCCAGGTGGCTGCCAGAAGCATCGTAACTTCATGGTGCATTATCACCGTCAAGCAAAAATGGCTAAGAGCTGAAAGCTACTGACTGGCAACAGATAACTGTCTTTATTG
Organism: Heteronotia binoei; assembly: GCF_032191835.1. Classification (NCBI taxonomy): domain Eukaryota; kingdom Metazoa; phylum Chordata; class Lepidosauria; order Squamata; family Gekkonidae; genus Heteronotia; species Heteronotia binoei. The sequence continues at coordinate 8,929,930 of NC_083239.1, read as the reverse complement.
TAAGGGTCTCAAATGGGCTCCAGGCCTGTTGAGTGAATCAGAATCTCTGTGTTGCTGGGTGCATGATCTATGGCATGACTTGATCAAAGGGAAAGAAACAAAACTTACTGCAGGTTGCCTGCCTTGTTCCCACAGGTGAAGACCCATAGTCTCAATTGCTTGGAATGTGTTACTTGGTAATTGCTGCAAGTCACATCCTCCCTTACACCTAGCCGCATCTTATCTAGAAAGGTCAGGTTGTTTTGCTGTGTCTCTGTGGTCATTCTGGGCCTCTCAGCCTGAACCAAAGCTTTTTACAAAGACCAAAGTTTTCAAGGAACCATTTTCTTTATAGGGGTGTGTTTTGGTTTCAGTAGCAGAAGAAAGCCTAGCAGTTTTTGAAGAACCTTTTTAAAAAATTAAAATGTTACAAGGGCACAATTAAAAGGACATGGTGTTACGGTTTGAATACATGCTCATTGTATAAAGGGGAGGTCAGCATCCTGTTCTATCCCAGAAGAATTACAGATCCCATCTAGGTTTTAAAGCCAATAGGCTGTTTGACTAGAAAAGACAGCGATATAACAAAAATGTTATTATCAAAGATTTCAGGTTTTCACGGCTGGTAACATCATTAGGGTTTGTAGAATCTTTCGGGATCAAGTGCTGTGTTCTACTGGAGAAAGTTTTCCTTCCAGACGTTTCGTTCTCCACTGCGGAGAACATCCTCAGTGGCGTTGCAGCCAGAGCAGGCGCTCTGACCTTCTTGGCTGCTGTGCATTGAGTGGGGCCAGGGCTGCTGGAGAGCTGCTATTTCTAGGCTGGAGGGGGTGTGATGAAAGGGCAATTGGTTTGTGGATGTGCCCATTGTTTGGTGGGGCACATCCACAAACCAATTGCCCTTTCACCACACCCCCTTCCACCTAGAAATAGCAGCTCTCCAGCAGCCCTGGCCCCACTCAATGCACAGCAGCGAAGAAGGTCAGAGTGCCTGCTCCAGCTGCAACGCCACTGAGGATGTTCTCCGCAGCTGAGAATGAAACGTCTGGAAGGAAAACTTTCTCCAGTAGAACACGGCACTTGAGCCCAAAAGATTCTACAAACCCTAAAAATGTTATTGCTGTTTATAATTCATTAATACAATGTTTAATTGCAGCATATTTACACACATCTGATGTTGTATTAAAATCCAGGTCTGCTAACAGTCATTAACTGATAGAAGAGCGAGGAGGCTTCTTGTTCAGATCCAGAAATTTTCTTAGATCTGAATAAATTATACAGGGAAAAAGAGAAATCCTCAATATTCTACTGAAGACCTATCCCAGATCCAGACTGTAGATCCTCTTTCTTGGCCTGTAAATCAGCCACGCAAGACGGCAAATTGAAGCTGTATCGTTGGCTTTCTTTTTAGCGAATTAACATCACAACCAGCCTTCATCTAGTTGCTGCCCTTTTAAGCCTGTTTGGTGAAGAACTTGGTTCATGTTCACACACATACATACAGCACCAACCCCAAATCAGACTTTTCCCTGCAGCCACTGTGGCCGGATCTGCCTGTCCCACATTGGTCTTGTCAGCCACCAGCGAGCCTGCAGCAGACGTGGACTACTGCACCCTTCTTAAATCTTCATTCGCGAAGTCAAGCCGAGATATATATATATATATATATATATATATATATATATATATATATATATATATATACGAACATATGAAGCTGCCTTATACTGAATCAGACTCCCCTCGGTCAGTATTGTCTTCTCAGACTGGCAGCGGCTCTCCAGGGTCTCCAGCTGAGGTTTTTCACACCTATTTACCTGGACCCTTTTAGTTGGAGATGCCAGGGACTGAACCTGGGACCTTCTGCTTCCCAAGCAGATCCTCTACCACTGAGCCACCGTCCCTCCCCTGTCTTAAGAGATGTTTCTGTGCCCCCACCCCAGGGTATTGGCCGGAAGGTGCTGGAGAGGCAAGGCTGGACTGAGGGTCTCGGCTTGGGTAGCAGCAATTCAGGGATGGCTGAAGCACTTGACAATGAGGGCCAGAATCCCAAGTGCAAGAGAGGTTTGGGGTAAGTACAGCTGGAATCCCATCTTTCTCTGAAGTACAGCATGAAAACAAAGGTCAAGCCAGCATGTCGTAGTGGCGAGAGTGCCTGGGATACCTGGGTTCCTATCCCTGATCTGCCAAGGAAGCTCACTGTGTGACTCACTCTCAGTCTGCGCTACCTCATAGGGGGCGGGCGTGGTCTTGTGGCGATAAAATTGGGGAGAACAATGATGTAAGATGCTTTGGGCTCTCCGTTGGGGAGAAAAGTGGGATATAAATTTCTTAAATGTTTCAGAGCTAGATTTGAGTCCAGTTGCGCCTTAGACACCCAAATTTGGGTTGTATAAGTTTTGTTGAGTGTTAAACTCCCTTCATTGCATGCTAGTATCTGAAGAAGGGAGCTCAGTCTCTGGAAACCATACATCCTGAAAATCTTGTTAGTGTCTAAGGTTTTTGGTGGACTCAATTCTAGCTCATCTGCTGCAGACCAACATGGCTGTGCTCCTGAAATTAAAATGTCAGTTAAGGAAAATGAACATATGAAGCTGCCTTATACTGAATCAGACCTTTGGTCCATCGAAGTCAGTATTGTCTACTCAGACTGGCAGCGGCTTTCCAGGGTCTCAACCTGAGGTTTTTCACACCTATTTGCCTGGACTTTTTTGGAGATGCCGGGGATTGAACTTGGGACCTTCTGCTTCCCAAGCAGATGCTCTGCCACTGAGCCACCGTCCCTCCCCTGACTGGCAGTGGCTCTCCAGGGTCTCAGCTGAGGTTTTTCACACCTATTTGCCTGGACTCTTTTTTGGAGATGCCAGGGATTGAACCTGGGACCTTCTGCTTCCCAAGCAGATGCTCTGCCACTGAGCCACCGTCCCTCCCCTGACTGGCAGTGGCTCTCCAGGGTCTCAGCTGAGGTTTTTCACACCTATTTGCCTGGACCCTTTTTGGGAGATGCCAGGGATTGAACCTGGGACCTTCTGCTTCCCAAGCAGATGCTCTACCACTGAGCCATCGTCCCTCCCCTGTGGAGAGAGAGTGTTGTAAAACTTAGTTGCGATTTTCACAATACAACTGTGTATTGAATAGGCTTATGGTTCCAAATGTCAGCGCTGGCATAAGCCACGTGTTAAGGGCTGCCAGTTGACTAGACATATGTGACCCATGTTGAGTTACTCAGAACGTCACCCTGGCGGCCCTGAAGCCTTCAACATGACATTCAGCACAAACCAGGTGAATCAACACGCAAGTAAATTCATTGGGCTGTTTTCATTTGCACCTGTCAGCTGAGTCGTTGCAGAACTTGGAATCCTCTTGGCAGGGTCTGAGGTGATGGGTGGGCAGGGGGATCAAGGGAAAGGTGTTGGGCATACGGATAACTAAAAGAGCCAGGTCAAGCACCCAGTGACCCATCCAGGGCCCCAGAAGTTTCCCCTTATTCTGCTAAACTCCAAAGAACCCCCACTCAGTCCATTGATAGACAGCGTTTCAGCGCTGTGAGATTTCTTTCTGGAGCCCCAGGGACTGAATATTCAAAACTAGTTCAGGAATGTAAAATGCGTCCCTTTCCCTATGGGATTTGGTTAGGGAGCAATATGACATTGGGATGAACAGCCTTAAAGTGATGCCACCGTGTGTTTGAAGACTGTGTTCTCCTTCGTTACATTCTCTTTAGCTACCATGGCGAGAAGCTCCAGACTTACATCAAGCCCAAGAGACCCTGCCGGGATGGCCACGCTCTCATCTCCACCGTTTATGATGACCCCCATCCTGTGGATGCAGGGGAGCAGCTGCTCCGGCGCCCGCTGCCCATGAGGATGAAGTATTGGCAAGACGTGCCGTTTGTCCAGGCTGCTCACAGTGTGCATCGCAGCTCCAGTTCTTCATGAGACACACAGTAGCCTGTCAGCAAGGACTGGTGTTTTGGGGACTTTGTGTCTTTTTTTCTTTTTAATGATGTTTTTATTAAGGAAAGCGACACACATGGTCTTGTAGAATCCTGTGAATTTGTGGGCTCATTAAAAAAAAAAAACAACCACCATTTTTAAACACATCTGTTTCACACGATTCATGCTTTTCTAATAACTTCTTTTTGAAAACAGTGGCCGGTTCCAAATTCTAAGGTTGGATTCTTTGGTTTCCATAGCCTTGTCAGACATATTTGCGCTGTAGTCACTGAAAATGTGACCTATATTTTCAATTGCAATAGCATTCTTAAAGAAGAAGAAGAAGATGAGAAGAAGATATTGGATTTCTATCCCGCCCTCCACTCCGAAGAGTCTCAGAGTGGCTCACAATCTCCTTTCCCTTCCTCCCCCACAACAGACACCCTGTGAGGTGGGTGGGGCTGGAGAGGGCTCTCACAGCAGCTGCCCTTTCAAGGACAACCTCTGCCAGAGCTATGGCTGACCCAAGGCCATGCTAGCAGGTGCAAGTGGAGGAGTGGGGAATCAAACCCGGTTCTCCCAGATAAGAGTCCGCACACTTAACCACTACACCAAACTGGCTGATAGGTTTTTCAACAGAGGCTAGACGGCCATGTGACAGCAATGAAGATCCTGTGAATTTAGGGGGAGGCGTTTGTGAGTTTCCTGCATTGTGCAGGGGGTTGGACTAGAGGACCCTGGAGGTCCCTTCCAACTCTATGATTCTATGAAAAGGACCGTTGCATTAATTGATGATGGGAGGGGTCATGGCTCAGTGGTGGAATGTCTGCTTGGCATGCAGAGGGTTCCAGGTTCTATGAACCCTTTAATTTCCAAGATTGCTTCACATGCAAGGCCCTTTTTATTATGATGTGTGGTCCCCAAATCTGAGCAGAATGTTACTGCGTTGTTTTGTTTTGTTCTTTTTTAAGGCTAGGCATACAAATGTGTGGTTATTTATTTATTTTAGCCTCTGTAGGTTTTGCAGATTCTGCCCTGTAGCAGTTCAACATTAAATCTAAACTTAGCTTTGGCAATATCCTCTGTAATCCCTGTTTTGCAAAGACCCTCTTGTTCTCAGCATGAAATAGACGGAGAGTAATATGTGAAAATGATGGGTGTTACAAAAGGAACGGGAGGTGACAGTGTCTTTCCTTGCTGGGAAGCTCCCTTAGACCAAGGGTTCTCTAGAAAGCATGCTTGTAACCAGGGGTATAATTCTAGCAGGAGCGCCTTTGCATATTAGGCCACAACCCCTTGATGTAACCAATCCTCCAAGAGCTTACAAGGCTCTTTTTTGTAAGCTCTTGGAGGATTGGCTACATCAGGGGATGTGGCTTAAAACGCAAAGGAGCTCCTGCTAGAATTCCACCCCTGCTTGTAACCAGTTGCCACCACTCATGGGCCTCATGACAACATCCAGGGGTGGCCAAACTTGCTTAAAGTAAGAGCCGCATAGAATAAATGTCAGACGTTTGAGAGCTGCAAGACATGCTTATCAGATGTTTGAGAGCCAGAAAGTAGGCAGGCAGGCAAATGAATGGGGAAAGGGGGAGGTGGAAAGAAAGCAACTTTAAATGCATTCTCCAAGCCACTAGCTTGACTTAGAGAAGTGGTTTAAAGAGACAAATGTCTTCTCCAAGCTGCCCAATGGGGTGGTGGGGACTTGGAGAGCCACACCCTATGTGTGAAAGAGCCACGTGGAACTCCCAAGCTGCAGTTTGGCTACCCCTGATTTAAACTGACCTACTGAGAAGGTATTTTTCTAGCACTGTAAGACGATAATAAAGTGACAGGGTAGAAACCATAGAAAATACTTATAACCAACTATGTGGCACCTAGCATGTGGGAAAAGTTTAAGAGAAATATCCCGAAGAAGTAAATTACACTAAGCAAAACCCAAAACTGTTTTTGTACAAAGGTCTATTATAAAAAGGGGGGAGAGGAAAAGGGTAATTGGGGGGTCACAAAAATGGTGGGAAAGGGGCAAAACAAAATACAGGGAAGCACACAGCACAGATTTTCAGATAAAAAACAATAAATGTGGACAAAGAAGAGGAGATTGGATTTGTACCTCGCCCTTCACTACCTGAAAGAGTCTCAGAGTGGCTTACGATCACCTTTCCCTTCCCCTCCCCACAACAGACACCCTATGAGGTAGCTGGGGTTGAGAGAGCTCTCTCAGATCTGCCCTTGAAGCAGAACAGCTCTGAGAGAATTTGTGACTGACCCAAGGTCACATCAGCAGGTTCATGTGGATGAGTGGGGACTCACTGGTTCTCTAAGTAATTGGCTCAGCTAAGTAAGTACTACCTAGGCTATAGAGGGTTTCTCAACGCATTCAGAGTTCTTTGCAGTAACAAGATGCTGGAAGACTCCTCAGTCCCTACTAGGGTGGCCAGACCGTCCCGGGCACCCGGGAATGTCCCGGTTCTGGCCCCCTATTCCCGCCTCCCGGGCTGGCTATACCGGGACCATTAGAGGTCCCGGTTTAGCCAGCCCCGGTGGCGGTGGGCCGCGCGCGCCGGCGGGGAAGGCAGTGAGGGAGGGAGCGTCCCTGCGCGTGCGCAGGGACGCTCCCTCCCTCACTCGCCGCCTTTCCCGCCCACGCGCGGGGCCCGGCGGCGGTGGCGGAGGCCGGGGAGGCCGCGGAGAGGCCGGCGCTGGTCGCTGGAGGCCCTCCGGAGACTCTGGAGGGCCTCCAGCGACCAGCGCTGACCAGCGGAGGCCGCGGAGAGGCCGGCGCTGGTTGTTGGAGGCCCTCCAGAGACTCTGGAGGGCCTCCAGCGACCAGCGCTGACCAGCGGAGGCCGGGGAGAGGCCGGCGCTGGTCCCTGGAGGCCCTCCAGAGACCAGCGGAGGCCCTCCGCAGCCGCCAGCCCTGCCAGCAGCACCAGCCGCCGGGAGGAGAGGCCGCCACCCGCCCTGGATGAAGGTAAGCAGGGAGGGAGGGGGCCGAAAGCGGGGGGGGCGGCTGGCGGGAGGGGGCGGCCTTCCTTCCTTCCTTTCCTCCCTCCCTCCTCCCTTCCTTCCCTCTTTCCTCCCTCCTTCCTTCCCTCCTTCCTCCCTTCTTCCTTCTTTTCTTCCTTCCTCTCTCCTTCCTTCCCTCCCTCCCTCCCTCCTTCCTTCCTTTCTTCCTTCCCTCCCTCCTCCCTTCCTTCCCTCCCTTTCTTCCTTCCCTCTTTCCCTCCCTCCCTCCTCCCTTCCTTCCCTCCCTCCTTGTCAGAACTTGTATCTTTACTGCTGGTTCCCTATAATGTGACCAAGGCTGCAATGTATTTTTACTATGACTTAGAACTGCTTTGTTACTGAACCAAACTGACTCCATGTTGTAACCCTTGCTTGACCCAAAAGGCTTGAATAGTAATTAACCTTGCCCCACTGGTATCCAAAATATTTGGGGTTGTAGAATGAGTTATGTTATGTCTCTGCACATTCTCACACTGGGACCCTTTGAAGCCGAGTAACATGGCCTTCGAAGTAGGGAGGCATCCTCTCTACTGATAGTGATGGTGAGAAGACAGATGTGCCTGTAACGGGGTGAATTGTGGCTTTGTGAGATGTTTGTTTTACGTGTATAAAATTGTGCTGGTGCTGGCTCTCGCCATCACTGTTATCTTGCCTCTTCCAGTGCTTAGTTCTCTTCAATAAAATCCTAACTTTGTAACCAAGTATGGGATCCGTTTGAAGTTCTTAAGTTCTGACATTATAACAGTGATGGCGAGAGCCAGCACCAGCACAATTTTATACACGTAAAACAAACATCGTTGTGGGGCCCAGGGGGCCGGCGCAGCGGCACGCTGAAGCAGCCTGTCGGTCACTTCCGGGTTCCTGTCCTGCATCTCGACCTGTGTTATTAGTGACAGGCTGCTTCGGCGTGCCACTGCGCCGGCCCCCTGGGTCCCACAACGATGGGACCGATGCCACAGGGACGAGCTCGAAACACTCTATAACCCCTCAAAAGAACAGTAGTCTATTGCGCTTCCCCCGAGCCCTGCCGCCATAAGCCTCAAGGGGGCTCATTTTGCGGCATCTCCCGGCAGGAGGGTGGCACCCGCACGGGACACATATCAAATGAAAGAGGGGGCGCAGGGCTATCAGAAACAGCCGGCGGAGGGAGTCGGGAGACCACCCCACTGGGGGATCCACACCCCGAAAGTGATGAAGGTGGCGCAGATAGAGCCAACAGAGCAAACAGGACAAAATAAATAGGCTGCATTATGCAGCACAGTCTCACTGGAATCTCACTGGAATCTAACTGGCTTCTCAGCGTGGAACCCGTTCTCTCTAGTCTTCTCACTTTGAAAAAAGTAAAAAAAGAGTTTTATTTAACTTTATTTCCCCCTTTCCCTCTCTATAAATAATCTTGCTGTTTCCGGCGGTGATATTTGGGGGATTTTTGGGGACGTCACAGGAAGTGCTGTGAAGTCACTTCCTGTTTCCGGCAGTGGCATTTGGGGGAAATGATGTCATTTGGGGGAAATGATGTCACAGGAAGTGATGTCACTTCCTGCTTCCGGCAGGTGGCGCGGGGGGGATGATGTCACAGGAAGTGATGTCACTTCCTGCTTCCGGCAGGTGGCGCGGGGGGATGATGTCACAGGAAGTGATGTCACTTCCTGTTTCCGGCAGGTGGAGCGGGGGGAATGATGTCACAGGAAGTGATGTCACTTCCTGTTTCCGGCAGGTGGAGCGGGGGGAATGATGTCACAGGAAGTGATGTCACTTCCTGTTTCCGGCAGGTGGCGCGGGGAAATGATGTCACAGGAAGTGACGTCACTCCTGTTTCCAGCGGCGCGCACGCTTTGCGCACGCGCACCCCTACCTTCCCCCCAAAAAAGGTGTCCCTGGCTGGCCTTCAGACATTATGGCCACCCTAGTCCCTACCCAACCTCCTGTGGAGCCCAGTTTCCTTGAAGACAAGGGAAAGGCCCAAATGTCCAGATATTTATGGTCTATGCAATGGGATCTAAGCCAGCTTCCTTTCTAAGAATGATGGGCTGATTTAGCAAATCTCATTTAAAGCCCCATGTACCGCTACCAATTGGAGACTTATAAACTATAGTCCCACCTCCATCAAACATTTGGGTAATGGCTCTGAACTTCCATGACAAATAGGTAGTCTGACCCAAACCAGATTGTCTTTTGTCCAAACTGGCTTAACTCTGGCAAAACGGTCCAACTTGGAATGGAAATGATTTGGTTATTCTAATGTAATCCTGGGTATCCACGATCCCAGATGCTCTGTTTGGCACTCTTGAGTTCTAGTGAGGCTTTAGGGTTACTGTCATAGATAGAGGGGTTTGTAAAAATCTTGAGTGAACAAATATCCCAAGTTATCTGCTCTGTAGTTATAATTTTGCTTCTTGGGAATATGTACAAGAGAAGATTAGAATATTTATTACACTCACCCCATCCTCCGGCGAGCTCAGGGTTGCTTTCATGATAGTTTCCCCATTTTATTTCCCTGAGCTGTGTGGAATAAATCATTGTGTATGAGTGACTGGCCCAGAGTCAGCATGTGAGCTTTGGGGTTGAGTGTGAATTTGAAAACAAGTCTTACCTGGTGACGGCCCTGTGCTGTTCACTAATACTGGCTCCTTGAGCTGATGGTAGAATACTGTTTCAAAGGAAGTGGGCCGTCTGCATAAATTCTTGGAGTACCTTACGTGTTCATCATCAGTATTGTGTACTCTTTCCTTTTGTGGAGCTGACTGAAGGCTTTGCCCAGAATCCTGAAGCCATCATCTGTGGTCTTTCAGGTGTCCATCTAAAGATGTCGTTATCATAACTTCAGGACACTTAAAAGCTCTTCGATGAAACACTGAGAACTAGAAACATTAAGTCGTCGTATCCAGTAACACAACGCTCTCTCAAAACAAAGGTCTGGGTTTCTTTATATCTCTAGTGAAGCTTGTTTGGAAAAGTAGATTACATTTTACTTTTCAAATTCTGGGCTATGGCCTGAACAGTGCTTGTGATGCCCTAAAAATGGGGTGCGGGGGTGTGTGTGTCCCATTAGCAGTACTGTTATCTCCCCATCCAGTCACTGGAAAGACTGCCTAGCTATGTTATGAGCAGCTTTGAGCTGCAATTCTAGAAGCCTCCTGGATGGTCATTTCAGACGCCCAAGTCTGCACCGCCTTCTCTTGAGCACGGCGGCTGCCATCGGACATCAATTTTTAACATGTTAAATGTGAATGTGCTTGAATCCAGCTTCTTTCCAGGCTTGTGTGTGCACGTTGCTCCTTGTGGCAAGCACGGTGCAGAAATCCTGGCTTATGAGTTCCGTATGATGTATGAATGCAGGCAAAGTTAAGGTTCTCCGCAATTTCTGAATTGGGTTTAATCCTTGTTTAGAAGCTGGTGGCGGAGTGAGAGAAAACTGCCTGCTGCATGTGTTAAACATGTGAAACCAGAGAGCTCACGGGTATGAGTAAGGTATATAGGAGAACACTCTGTGAGAGCTTTAACTAATAGATATTGGAAACAATATTTTAAACCACAATATTTCCACAGTAATTTTAAATTATTTCACAGTCCATTTTACAATATACAATGTTTTTCTTCATTTGTAGGACTTCCTGAAGTCCAATTCACCAATGCAGGTGCGATTGTGGTTCCCAAACTGGTGTGGCTGCAACTGAACTGCTGCTTCTGTCCCCTTTCAGAGAATCCTTCTTCAGGCAGCTCACCGAGGGATACAGTTTCAATTTGGCTCTGCTCTGCTTATCTCCAGGGATCAAGCACAACTCCACATTTCTCTTTGACCTTAGCTTCCTGATTTGGCCCTTTCGAAGGAGATAAGCAGAGCAGAGCCAAATTGAAACGGTATCCCTTGGTGAGCTGCCTGAAGAAGGATTCTCTGAAAGAGGACAGAAGCAGCCTTCCAGTTGCAGCCACACCCGTTTGGGAACTACAATCACACCTGCATTGGTGAATTGGACTTCAGGCATGTGTTAAACATGGCAAGCTAAGGTTTCTTCATGTGTTAAACATGGCAATACAAGCATGAGAGCAAACGGGGTCGTTTTATTTACATCACTTTCAGGCTTAATGTTGGTTTAGTGTGCTGTGCTGTTTAATGTGACAAGCATCTTTCAACTTAGCAATACTCCCTCTACTTTGTGCAAAAATTCTACTTTGTGAGCTACTGTATAAATTAGTTTTCTTTGGGGCCTTTTCCCCCCCGAGCTAAGGCAAAAATGTGTGAGCTTGAGGCTAAAAAACTGTGAGCTAGCTCACACTAACGCAGAGGGAACACTGTTTACATTATTCAGGCAGTTCTTTGCCCCTCAGCTGTTTTCCCACTCTGATTAAATAGTTTTTGCAAGGTAAAAAAACGGACTTCATTTAAAGTATTTGTGGTACCCAGGTTTTTGTTCAAAGCTCCTTTGTAAAATAACATGTATGGGTGTGAAAGTTGACAGGAAGAAAAGTTGATTCATTTGAAACGTGGTGTTCGAGAAGGGTTTCACAGATACTGTGGACTGATAAAAAGACAAATAAGTGGGATCAAATCAAGCCTGACTTCTTCCTAGATGCTAAAATGAGTAAATGGAAGCTATTGTACTTCAATCCCATTATCAGAAGACAAGAGTCACTGGAAAGGACACTCCTAAGAAATCTGAAGGAAGCAGGAAAAGAGGAAGCACCCGTGCGAGAGGGATTGACTCAATTAAGGAAGTCGCAGTCCTCGATTTGCAAGACCTGAGCAAGACTGTTAATTATAAAACCTTTTTTGGAGGACATAATTTATAGGGTTGCCATAACTTGGAACCAACTTGACAGCACTTAACGCAGAGAGAGAACCAACACACGCAGAGACGCTCTTATAACAACTTGGATGTGGATGCTTAAAAGAACATAATGTATAGGGTGACCAACCTCCAGGTGAACTCCGGAGCTCTCTTTGAATTACAGTCTCCAGACTATATACATCAGTTCCACTGGAGAAAATGGCTGTTTTAGAGAGGGAACTTCATAATATTTATACCCTGGTAAGGTTCTCCCTGGGCTTTACTCCCAAGCTCCAGGAATTTCCCCTAGGAGATGGTTCATGTAGACAACAAAATGGCAGAGTTTATTCCATTAATTGAAAGCAGGACAATTTCCATGCTAATTTGCCTACACAGGATTCGGAAATAGTTGTCATTTCATAAGAACATAAGAGAAGCCATGTTGGATCAGGCCAACGGCTCATCCAGTCCAACACTCTGTGTCTCATAAGAACATAAGAGAAGCCCTGTTGGATCAGGCCAACGGCCCCTCCAGTCCAACACTCTGCATCACATAAGAACATAAGAGAAGCCCTGTTGGATCAAGCCAATGGCCCCTCCAGTCCAACACTCTGTGTCACATAAGAACATAAGAGAAGCCCTGTTGGATCAGGCCAATGGCCCCTCCAGTCCAACACTCTGTGTCACATAAAAACATAAGAGAAGCCCTGTTGGATCAGGCCAATGGTCCCTCCAGTCCAACACTCTGTGTCACATAAGAACATAAGAGGAGCCATGTTGGATCAGGCCAGGGGCCCCTCCAGTCCAACACTCTGTGTCACATAAGAACATAAGAGAAGCCCTGTTGGATCAGGCCAATGGCCCCTCCAGTCCAACACTCTGTGTCACATAAAAACATAAGAGAAGCCCTGTTGGATCAGGCCAATGGTCCCTCCAGTCCAACACTCTGTGTCACATAAGAACATAAGAGAAGCCCTGTTGGATCAGGCCAGTGGCCCATCCAGTCCAACACTCTGTGTCACATAAGAACATAAGAGAAGCCCTGTTGGATCAGGCCAATGGTCCCTCCAGTCCAACACTCTGTGTCACATAAAAACATAAGAGAAGCCCTGTTGGATCAGGCCAATGGTCCCTCCAGTCCAACACTCTGTGTCACATAAGAACATAAGAGAAGCCCTGTTGGATCAGGCCAGAGGCCCCTCCAGTCCAACACTCTGTGTCACATAAGAACATAAGAGAAGCCCTGTTGGATCAGGCCAATGGCCCCTCCAGTCCAACACTCTGTGTCACATAAGAACATAAGAGAAGCCATGTTGGATCAGGCCAATGGCCCCTCCAGTCCAACACTCTGTGTCACATAAAAACATAAGAGAAGCCCTGCTGGATCAGGCCAACGGCCCCTCCAGTCCAACACTCTGTGTCACATAAGAACATAAGAGGAGCCCTGTTGGATCAGGCCAGGGGCCCATCCAGTCCAACACTCTGTGTCACACAGTGGCCAATAATTTATTTATATATATACATATATATACACACACTGTGCCCTCCAAAGGAGGTACAAAACCGGTACAAATCCCATCACTGCCACTTCTGCCCTGAAGAGGGCGCTCCCTGCCTACTTTATACAGAGGCCCTTCAGCGTCCTCAAGCGCGCTTGGGATCTTTGTAGCTTCGGCCTGCTGTTTCTGCACGGACCACGATAACGCTGGCACGTTAGGGGGACAGAGACATTGAAGGCTAGAGCGGTACCATTCCGCTCCTATGGAGACTCATGGCCAGTCGCCTGAAGCGCGCCCTATATAGCCTTTTTTTTTTTTTGCCTTCGTAAATGTGTGTTAGTAAAACAAATCTGTGTTGCAGCTTCTTGGTAGGTGAGTTATGTTTGTTCCTAGGGTTGCCAATCCCCAGGTGGGGGCAGGGGATCCCCCGGTTTGGAGGCCCTTCCCCCCCCCTGCTTCAGAGTCGTCAGAAAGCGGGGGGAGGGGAGGGAAATGTCTGCTGGGAACTCTATTATTCCCTATGGAGTTTTATTCCCATAGGAAATCATGGAGAATTGATCTGTGGGTATCTGGGGCTCTGGGGGGGGGGCTGTTTTTTGGGGTAGAGGCACCAAATTTACAGTATAGCATCTAGTGCCTCTCCCCAAAATACCGCCCAAGTTTCAAAAGGATTGGACCAGGGGGTCCAATTCTATGAGCCCCAAAGGAACATGCCCCTATCCATTATTTCCTATGGAAGGAAGGAATTGAAAAGGTGTGCTGTCCCTTTAAATGTGATGGCTAAAACTCCCTTTGGAGTTCAATTATGCTTGTCACAGCCTTGATCTTGGCTCCACCCCTAAAGTCTCCTGGCTCCACCCCCAAAGTCCCCAGATATTTCTTAAATTGTACTTGGCAAACCCTATTTGTTCCGGTTTCTTCTTGCCGCCTCCCCGCCCATGTGGTCTTTTATTTGTTTCCCCGTCCATTTAATGGCAACACGCCTTCCCCCGTATTGTGTGTGCACAGGTGGGCCTGTGTGGAATACATTTATTTCAGCTCACGTGTCTTCCAGAACTTTCATAGGGTCCACACACACAGCTGTAAGCCTCATGGAGCCGCTTAAGCAGCTTCAGGAACAAGCTCAGAAGCAGCTCTAGAAAATGCCAAAGAAATCGCAACTCTCGCAGCCAGAATCAAGCATCGCAACAATAGAGATTATACTTAGGTTATTGTTTATTTCATATATATTGTGCTACTATGACAGCACCCAAATGTTGTTCTTAGGTGGGTCAGAAAGCCAAGGAGGAGGAGATGGAAATAGGTGAACTGTGAAAAATTCGGGTCTTGGCTACTGCATAGAGAGACGACCAGGGCATTGCAGCCTGTTTTCAAGAATGAAACGTGTTGATAGGTTTCAGCAGTGGAAAGTTTATACTTTGTAAAATTTATAAATGTGTTCTGCATTGTTAGATGTGAAATTCTCTTGTGTTTTATGGCGGAGAGGTAGGAAGCAACATGAAGGAATTTTGCATGCGGTTTTGTAAAGCGGAGTAATCTTATGAGAAAATCCGATTTTCAAAAATTTAGTGACCGCTGCTGCACTGCTTCAAATGGTGTTCCGTGTTAGTGTGAATTAGGAATGGTGCCTGATGAGAATAGTGCATTATACAGCCCTTTCAGTCCCAGTTCATTATACAGCCCTTTCAGTCCCAGTTCATTATACAGCCCTTTCAGTCCCAGTTCATTATACAGCCCTTTCACTCCCAGTTCATTATACAGCCCTTTCACTCCCAGTTCATTATACAGCCCTTTCACTCCCAGTTCATTATACAGCCCTTTCACTCCCAGTTCATTATACAGCCCTTTCACTCCCAGTTCATTATACAGCCCTTTCACTCCCAGTTCATTATACAGCCCTTTCACTCCCAGTTCATTATACAGCCCTTTCACTCCCAGTTCATTATACAGCCCTTTCACTCCCAGTTCATTATACAGCCCTTTCACTCCCAGTTCATTATACAGCCCTTTCACTCCCAGTGCAATCTGAAGCAGAGTCACACCCTAATAAAGACCTTTGAAGTTGGCTTAGGACTGCAATATTAATATCCTGGTTGCCAAGCAGAGAGGGACTGGATTGTTTAGCTTTTTTTTTTTTTTTTAATAAAAAATTTTATTGTTATGTATTCCACCACCAATCCACCTCTGTGAGAGTCCCAGGCCATAGATACATTATAATATTCCATAAATTTATAACTATTAACATTTCGTCCAAATACAACTCCGTCACTCTATTTAAACATCTTATCCATTCATTTTCTTATTAACCAACCAATCGTCTTAAATTGTTTAAACTTTTCCAAATATCTCACCATCTTCCTAAACCACCCCTCCTCCTGTTCCCTAACCTTTAATCCGTTCATTCTTCGTATCTTCATCGTTAAATACTCCAAAATAATTATATTATTCATTCTATCCCTCCAGTGATTAGACTGGATTGTTTAGCTATCTAATTGGTGGCATCTTGTATGTATGAGCCTTTTTTGGTTTCCAAAACACATCTTCTTTATTAGTGTAGGCAACTTCCCCCACTGAGCATTGTGTGTATGTATGTCTAAGATGTTTTGAATGTGCTTCTTAATATGTAGAGTAAACGTAGCTCCACTCTGCAGGCCAGAATTGGCTGTTATCTGAAGCAATGGAAAAACATGTATCAGAATTTTCTGGACAATCTTGATGCCCTAAATAGAGTGTTATGATGTAGCGTGTTTACTTGGACTTCTGTTTAGTAAGCAACATTTTAAAAGCATCAGTGTCCATTTGATATGCTGTGAATATGGTTGTTTATTAATCTATTTCAATGCTCTTGTCCATGGATGTCTCTAGAATATCTCTTCATGTGCATTACTTGTTCCATATCAGATCAGAGGTTTCCATCATTTGAAGGGGAACATATATGTAAGAATTTTAGCTTTGGTTTTGAATTCACCTGAACAGCCAATCCGGTGAGATCATATCTTGATTTTTTAAAAAATTGGGGTTGTCTTATGAATTTGCAGTTTTATCCTGCCCCCCATTCCTATTTTGCAGATCAATATAACATACATGTACTCTCTCACACAATTTCTGGGT
This sequence comes from Heteronotia binoei, assembly GCF_032191835.1. Taxonomy (NCBI): domain Eukaryota; kingdom Metazoa; phylum Chordata; class Lepidosauria; order Squamata; family Gekkonidae; genus Heteronotia; species Heteronotia binoei. Next base: position 8,913,628 of record NC_083239.1, on the reverse strand, counting down.
ATAATCACCTAGAAAAAAAAAACTCATTGCAGCTTGGAAACTGCCAAGATTGCCAAATACTGTATTAAGCAGCGGCAACCATTCATTGTTGTTAATTTTATGAAATTACAAATCTTTAGAAATTAAAATTTTTCCAACTTGTGTCTCTAAGCTAGCTGTGTGTTTTTTTTTTTCCTTTTGAGCAGTGTGTGAAATGATCCATGTGAACAAATGTTCTTTGTGTTGCTGTTTTATAGGAGGGGAGAGAAACACTGATCATGTCAGAAAGCCACAAGCAGTCTTCACTGGCCTTTGGGCAAGCAGTGATTGGTCCTCCTGGCTCAGGGAAAACAACATACTGTCTTGGCATGCAGGAATTTCTTTCTGCAATTGGGCGCAAGGTCGCCGTGGTGAATCTGGATCCAGCCAATGAAGGGATTCCCTACCAGTGTGCTGTGGACATATCTGAGCTGATTACCTTGACTGATGTAATGGAGAACTTGAAACTGGGACCCAACGGTGGCTTAATCTATTGCATGGAATATTTAGAAGCTAATTTTGACTGGCTGCAAGAAAAACTGTCCCAATTTAGGGGTCATTACTTCTTGTTTGACTGTCCAGGACAGGTGGAACTTTTCACCCACCATAGTTCACTGAAAAACATCTTTGCCCAGCTTGCCAAGTGGAACTTCAGGGTATGTAAGGCATGAACAATACAATAAATTAATCCATTAAGACTTTTCAGGGTGGAGGGAGCAGGAAGCTAAAATCTTCAGGGGCCTAGCTGCAAGGTAGAATTGATCTTAGTACACCTTGCTCTTTGTGGTGTGCGAAACTGCAAGCTGTGTGTACAAATTTATTCAGAGTACATGAATCATACCATTGCAAATCCTGTTTTTGGGGATTGTGTCGGCTAGTGAAAATTGCCACCAGTTGTGATGGTGAGATTGTGTTTGCCAGTAGTACCTTGCTATAGAGATTCATATGTAAACTGGAGCCCCTTGAGGGTTTTGTCTTCCGTCTTTCATGTCCAAGGGTGAGCTTCCTTTGTAAATCTTCCATACCTGTTCTGGTGTTGGGTCTTCCTCAGATTCAGCCTTAGTTGGCTTGGCTGCATCCACTCAGGCAGCGCAAGGCCTTGCAAACTGTTCATCACCAACAAGCAGTTTCGAAAGATAAGCTTATAAATTCAGCAGAGGTACCTTTTGTGTAGTTCAGTTTTGCCTCCAGAGCAAACAGCAGGTCAGATAAGGGGGTCCAGGAAACTACCAGCCACAATGAGTAAAAGGAATCTACATAAGAACATAAGAGAAGCCCTGTTGGATCAGGCCAATGGCCCATCCAGTCCAACACTCTGTGTCACATAAGAACATAAGAGAAGCCATGTTGGATCAGGCCAATGGCCCCTCCAGTCCAACACTCTGTGTCACATAAGAACATAAGAGAAGCCATGTTGGATCAGGCCAATGGCCCCTCCAGTCCAACACTCTGTGTCACATAAGAACATAAGAGAAGCCATGTTGGATCAGGCCAATGGCCCATCCAGTCCAACACTCTGTGTCACATAAGAACATAAGAGAAGCCATGTTGGATCAGGCCAATGGCCCCTCCAGTCCAACACTCTGTGTCACATAAGAACATAAGAGAAGCCATGTTGGACCAGGCCAGTGGCCCATCCAGTCCAACACTCTGTGTCACATAAGAACATAAGAGAAGCCATGTTGGATCAGGCCAATGGCCCCTCCAGTCCAACACTCTGTGTCACATAAGAACATAAGAGAAGCCATGTTGGATCAGGCCAGTGACTCATCCAGTCCAACACTCTGTGTCACATAAGAACATAAGAGGAGCCATGTTGGATCAGGCCAATGGCCCATCCAGTCCAACACTCTGTGTCACATAAGAACATAAGAGAAGCCATGTTGGATCAGGCCAGTGACTCATCCAGTCCAACACTCTGTGTCACATAAGAACATAAGAGCAGCCATGTTGGATCAGGCCAATGGCCCATCCAGTGCAACACTCTGTGTCACATAAGAACATAAGAGAAGCCATGTTGGATCAGGCCAATGGCCCCTCCAGTCCAACACTCTGTGTCACATAAGAACATAAGAGAAGCCGTGTTGGATCAGGCCAGTGGCCCCTCCAGTCCAACACTCTGTGTCACATAGGAACATAAGAGAAGCCATGTTGGATCAGGCCAATGGCCCCTCCAGTCCAACACTCTGTGTCACATAGGAACATAAGAGAAGCCATGTTGGATCAGGCCAATGGCCCCTCCAGTCCAACACTCTGTGTCACATAGGAACATAAGAGAAGCCATGCTGGATCAGGCCAATGGCCCCTCCAGTCCAACACTCTGTGTCACATAAGAACATAAGAGAAGCCATGTTGGATCAGGCCAATGGCCCCTCCAGTCCAACACTCTGTGTCACATAAGAACATAAGAGAAGCCATGCTGGATCAGGCCAATGGCCCCTCCAGTCCAACACTCTGTGTCACATAAGAACATAAGAGAAGCCATGTTGGATCAGGCCAGTGGCCCATCCAGTCCAACACTCTGTGTCACACAGTGGCAAAATTTTTTGTATATATATATATATATATACACACACACACTATGGCTAATAGCCACTGATGGACCTCTGCTCCATATTTTTATCTAAACCCTACATGTTCAGTAGCACTAAACCTCTGAGCACCAGGGGTAGGAGGCAACATCAGAGCAGGGCCTCAGCCTCTATACGCTGTTTCTTGAGCGTCCAGGGCAACTGGGTGGCCGCTGTGTGAGAGAGAATGCTGGACTGGATGGACCACTGGCCTGATCCAGCAGGGATCTTATTGTGTAGTTATAATGTTGTCCTGGTGTGTTTGCATAGCAATTATATAATCGACAGCTTGAATTTAGACGGAAAAGTAGAAAAACGTGTGGGAACTGACATCCGGATTTGATTTTAATTTTTTTTTTTTTAACCTGTGGTCTTGAGACTGGCTGGCATCCTGCACACCCTTAAAGATTCTCAGACACTAAAGAATCTAGCTTCTCTCAGCTGGCTTTCTTTGGCTAGATTGGTGGAGCACACCCAGCGGCAGGGGGAGGAGTTGCCTACAGTATGGGTATGCTTTGCTCCAGTGGGTCACAGATCTGATCCAAACGAAAGGGCCTTTGACAGGCCAGGCTGTTACTCTGTGCCTGAACTGGCAGCCCCCCCAACTCAGAGAGGATAAAGTTTGGCTTCACGGGCAGTTCTGTTTTGACTGATCTGCTGTCTTGAGGGGGTTGGGGGTGGGTGGGATGCAGTAACCTAACTGTAACAACTCCATCAATCACATTAGCCAGTGTGGTGTAGTGGTTAGAGTATTGTACTAGGATCTCAGAGACCCAAGTTCAAATCCCTACTCTACCATGGGAGCTTGCTGGGTGACCTTTGACCCGTCTTAGCCTAATCTGCCTCACAAGGTGAGGATAATATGAAGAATGTTGTAAGTCACTTTGGGTTCCCATTAGAAAGAAAAGTAGTCTATGCTAGACTCGCAACACTAATGTACTTTCTGTGTCTGAAAAGGAAGGCACAGCAGTCCAAAAAGTTAGTACAAATCACAGCCATTTCCCCATGGGGAGGGACAGTGGCTAAGTGGTAGAGCATCTGCTTGGGAAGCAGAAGGTCCCAGGTTCAATCCCTGGCATCTCCAAAAAAGGGTCCAGGCAAATAGGTGTGAAAAACCTCAGCTTGAGACCCTGGAGAGCTGTTGCCAGTCTGAGAAGACAATGCTGACTTTGATGGACCAAAGGTCTGATTCAGTATAAGGCAGCTTCATATGTTCATATGTTCACTTTGAAAGACACACCTGTTGTTGGCTCAGGATACACAAATCACTTAGCTAGAATCAATTGGGGGAAAATTATGTGGACTGGATGCCTTGGCCAACCACTGTCAATGAGGCTGTGGGCACCAAATGCTTTGTTCACTTGCACTGAAGAGCAGCAGTGAGAAACCAGACCACTATCCTGAACCCCCTTGATCTGCAACAGGGAGAGTGAGACAAAGTTGCACCAGAAAGTAATTTGTAGCTCTGCGTTCCTGAGAAATCATGGTTTGCTTGATAACATCCTTGCTAGAGTTTAAGCAAAGGAAGTTGTATAGAATTGTGGGTTGTCTCTGTGTGTGCATCCTTCGCTGTTCTGTGGTAACCAGGTAGACAGCTCCAAACCAAAAATATTGAATCCTCTGTCTCCTCTCCCCCACTGCCTCATTTATTTTTATTTATTTATTTTTAAAATTCCTTTCAGCTGGCTGCTGTTCACTTGGTGGATTCTCATTACTGCACGGACCCTGGCAAGTTCATCTCCATTCTCTGCACTTCCCTCTCCACCATGCTGCACGTGGCACTGCCCCACATTAATGTCCTCTCCAAAATGGACCTGATTGAACAGTACGGGAAACTGGGTAAGGACTGGCGGGAGGTGGGCGAATAGCCCAAAACAGGTGGATGTATCTTCTTAACTAAAGCGGCCTTGAGAGGGCAGATTTTCTTCAAAATGGATCATAGCTCAGGGGTGAGGCATACCTTTTGTATTCCCAAAGTTCCTAGTTTTGTTCCTGACCCCCCAGTTTAAAGGCTCTTGCCACAGCAGGTGGTCGGCCAGACCTCTACCTGGGATGAACAGAATGACTGCCGATCGCAGAAGACAGTCCTAGAATAGATGGACTATTGGTCATGTTTGGGAAATGATTTCAGAACCTTTGTGCAGTCAAGTGCTGTAAAGTGACAGCTGTAATGTGATACCTGGGGAGGGACGGTGGCTCAGTGGTAGAGCATCTGCTTGGGAAGCAGAAGGTCCCAGGTTCAATCCCTGGCATCTCCAACTAAAAAGGGTCCAGGCAAATAGGCGTGAAAAACCTCAGCTTGAGACCCTTGAAAGCAGGGGAGGGACGGTGGCTCAGTGGTAGAGCATCTGCTTGGGAAGCAGAAGGTCCCAGGTTCAATCCCTGGCATCTCCAACTCAAAAGGGTCCAGGCAAATAGGTGTGAAAAAACCTCAGCTTGAGACCCTTGAAAGCAGGGGAGGGACGGTGGCTCAGTGGTAGAGCATCTGCTTGGGAAGCAGAAGGTCCCAGGTTCAATCCCTGGCATCTCCAACTCAAAAGGGTCCAGGCAAATAGGTGTGAAAAACCTCAGCTTGAGACCCTTGAAAGCAGGGGAGGGACGGTGGCTCAGTGGTAGAGCATCTGCTTGGGAAGCAGAAGGTCCCAGGTTCAATCCCTGGCATCTCCAACTCAAAAGGGTCCAGGCAAATAGGTGTGAAAAACCTCAGCTTGAGACCCTTGAAAGCAGGGGAGGGACGGTGGCTCAGTGGTAGAGCATCTGCTTGGGAAGCAGAAGGTCCCAGGTTCAATCCCTGGCATCTCCAACTCAAAAGGGTCCAGGCAAATAAGTGTGAAAAACCTCAGCTTGAGACCCTTGAAAGCAGGGGAGGGACGGTGGCTCAGTGGTAGAGCATCTGCTTGGGAAGCAGAAGGTCCCAGGTTCAATCCATGGCATCTCCAAAAAAAGGTCCAGGCAAATAGGCGTGAAAAACGTCAGCTTGAGGCCCTGGAGAGCCGCTGCCAGTCTGAGAAGACAATACTGACTTTGATGGACCAAGGGTCTGATTCAGTAGAAGGCAGCTTCATATGTTCTTTATGTGCTTCATATAAGTGCTGTCAAGTCACAGCCAATTGATGGCGACCCCCCTCAAAGGGCTTTCAAGGCAAGTGAGAAGCAGAGGTGACTGGCCATTGCCTTCCTCTGCAGAGTCTTCCTTGGTGGTCTCCCATCCAGGTACTGACCCTTCTTAGCTTCTGAGATCTGACAAGAACAGATTATACCATGCCTCCTTCCCTCGCTTCATAAAAGGTGGCCAAATTGAGTAAAAGCTGTGGATTCCTGAGCCGTTCTATTACAGGAGTGGGTAAGCTTAGCTCAGCAAAACTGCATTAACTCCAGCTGCTGAAGTTGTGACTGGTCTCTTGTACTCCTCTTAACTGCATTTGAAATTTTACAGCATTTTTTTACTGGATTTTTTTGCATTTGGGGTCTTTTTCTGCATCAAGTGTCTTTGTCAATTAAGGGTCCACCTTCATGCATCTGTGGAAGTGAGCTCTTGTCTGTGAAAGTTTATGCAGGAAGAAAAAACACGTTAGTCGTCTCTGTTTGTCACTTTAACGGGAGACCACTTGCTCATGTCTCATAGAATTGGCAACTCCCCCCACCCCAGCCTTTAATGTCTGGACACAAGGCAAAAAACATGGAGCCAGTGCAGTATTTCTCATACTGAGCAAAGATTGAGCTGTACATGTTCTACCTGTGGGGTGTTTGTTAAAGATGCGAGAGAACCGCTTATATGGATTGCTGTGTGCCCAGCTTCCCTTGAGGAGACAGAAATATAGCAGTCAAATAAAGATAAAATCTGTACCTTTAGCCCTTGGGAAAATGCAGCTTTAGCAATTAAACAAAATATTTCTTTTCCCCTATTCACCTGCCTTGTAGCCTTTAATCTAGATTATTACACGGAGGTTCTGGATCTTTCCTATCTGTTGGAACACCTGTCTTCAGATCCCTTCTTCAAGAACTACCATCGGCTGAACAAAAAGCTCGTGGAAGTGGTTGAAGATTACAGTTTGGTCTTCTTTATTCCCCTCAACGTGCAGGTAGCCGAGTCTGTTTTGGGAACGTGTATCTGCTTAGGCCGGGTTTCGTTTGTGGATTTCTGGTGGCCCTCTCTCTCTCTTGCTGGAAAGCAAATAAGTAATTTTTGGATTCTGTCTTCAGCTCCTTCTTACGTTCTCTGTAGTATGTTGCTGCAGCACTTAAACGAGCATGGTTTGGATTCCGTTTATACAGTGATATTGCACCCCTCCTTCGAGGAGCTTAGAGCAGCAGATAGGGTTGCTTCCTCCTTTTTTGCCATCGCAACAAACCTGTGGGGTAGGTTAGGCTGAGAGAGGTTGACTTGCCCAAGATCAAGAAGCAAGGTTCGTTGCAGAGTGTAGTTCTGAACTTGACTCTCAGGTCTCAGTTGGATACTGTAACCCTACCCCGCACTGGCTCTTGGCTTTCTCCTGGGAATCCGTTTCACTAACAGGGGAGGCCTCAGCTGGCCCAAAGGAGTCTCTGATGGAATCGGTGTGTTCTGCCAGAGGAACTAATTCATCAAATCTGGTCCGGTGGTGGTGGAAAGTGTGGTCAAGTGGCAAGCCCATGGGGGTTCCTAGGCAAGAGACGTTCAGAGGTATCTAGTCCTGTAGGTTTTACTAAATTAAATAAACATATAGTCAGCCGTGAAGTAGGATGTCCCCAGTTCAAATCCTTCCTCTGCCGTGAATTTGCTAGCTGGCCGAAGGTGAGCCTCCTCTCTCTCAGCCTCGCTTTTCTTCATCCATAATATGGGATAATAATAGTGATCCATCTTACGGGGTTGTTGTAAAGACTGCTATTATGGGAATAATTTAAGATGATATCTATTTGAAGTCATGTGGTGTTTTAAATTAAAACTCAGGATGTGGTAAACAGATTTTTTTTATTGCTGAAGGTAGGCGAGCAAAACCAAAGAGAACTACATAAGGAGCTGCAGAGTTAAACATACTGGAAGAATTTTTTAAAAGGGTTCCTTTTTGAGGCATTGTTTCCAAGGAAAGAATTAAGGCAACATTACTTATTTAGATATTTATACTCTCGCTTTTCTCCCAAATAGGGGATCCAAAGCAGCTTATGTATCATTTTCCTTCCATTTTAACCTCACAACAACCCTGTAAGTTATGTTAGGCTGAGAGAGTAACTGGCCTGAGGTCGCCCAGCAAGCTTCCATGGCATGGTGGGGATTTGAACCTGGGTCTCCCAGATGCTAGTCCAATCCTCTGACTGCTACACTAAGCTGGGCTGTCTAGAAGAGTCTGGCAGAAAACATCATGCTGGTGCAGAACATAGAGAATGCTCAATATTTAAGAAGAAGTGGGGGACTTTCAAGGACTCGTGGGAGGTGTCTAATTTTCCCTCTACCACTATTTTCTATTTTCCTTCCATGGAAGGCCCCATGAACTCACCCCTTTTCCTTCTTCCTTTTCTCCTTCCCACCCACCAGCCAACTTACCTTTATTTGCCCCCTTATCTTCAACTTTCCCTTCTGCAGCAGCTTCTCCCTGGGAAAATTCTGTGTAGTGCTGGCTACTGAGGGCAGGCCTTACTGTGCGGTGGAGAACCTGCAAGAACTTGTAGGGGGACACCTCACTTTCCCTGGTGTCCTACTCTCCCACACTGTTTCCTTCTTCCCTTCACCTGGCACCCCCAGTATCTCCATCTTTCTTTGTTTCCTTTTTTTCCTTCCCATCCACCAGCTTTCATTCCCACCCCCACCCCATCTTCAGCTGTGTTTACTGCATTCATACTCCACTTTTCTCCACAGTGGGGACCCAAAGCAGATTTACAGCATTCTTCTCTCTTCCATTTTATCCTCACAACAACCCTTTGAGGTAGGTTAGGCTAGGGTTCTATGAACATATATGAACATATGAAGCTGCCTTATACTGAATCAGACCCTCGGTCCATCAAAGTCAGTATTGTCTACTCAGACTGGCAGCGGCTCTCCAGGGTCTCAAGCTGAGGTTTTTCACACCTATTTGCCTGGACCCTTTTTTGGAGATGCCGGGGACTGAACATGGGACCTTCTGCTTCCCAAGCAGATGCTCTACTACTGAGCCACCGTCCCTCCCCTAACTGGCAGCGGCTCTCCAGGGTCTCCAGCTGAGGTTTTTCACACCTCTTTGCCTGGACCCGTTTTAGTCGGAGATGCCGGGGATTGAACCTGGGACCTTCTGCTTACCAAGCAGATGCTCTACCACTGAGCCACCATCCCTCCCCTGGGTTGCCAGGTGAGGCTCCAGGAAAGAGGAGGCAGGCTCCAGGGGAGGGGAGGGAAGACACACAATTGAGCTCTGAAGTGAGTTCCGGCCATCACATTTAAAGGGACTGCATTGTTTTTAAATGTCTTCTCTCCATTGGAAATAATTGAGGATGGGGGCACCTTCTTTGGGGGGCCCCTGGTCCAATCTTTTTGAAACTTGGGGTGGTGGGGCAGCAGCAGTTATGCTGAAAATTTGATGCCTCTACCTCAAAAAAACAGCCCCCTCTCCAGAGCCCCAGATACTCAGATTGATTTTCTATTATACCCTTTGGGGACTTGTCTCCATAAGGTATAATGGAGCACCAATAGCCATTCCCCCCCCCCCCGCCCCTGCTTTCTGTTAGTCCTGAAGGGGGAGGCTGCAAACTGAGGGATCCCCTGCCCCCAACTGGGGATTGGCAACCCTAGGTTAGGCTGAGTATATGTAACTGGCTCAAAGCCACCCAGTGAGCTTCGACAACTATATGGGAATGTGAACCTGCATGTCTTAGATCCTGAAACTGGCTTTTGTAGGATGGCCACTGTTGAGCAATACCAAGCAGGCAGGTCTAGGTGACATGCAAGTCACATGGTAGCAGCTGGCCAGTGGTTGTTGCCTGGCTCCCGTGAGTTCTCCTTCAAGGGCCATTACTGTCCTTTCCCTAGGTGGAGGTTGCAGGGAGGGGAAAGACAATGGAAAGCTGAAGTCAGAGGGGCAGGTAAAGGGAAGGAGGTTAGGAAGTTCTGGGAGATTTAAGGGGTGGGGCATGGAGAGGGCAGAGTTTGAGGAGGGATGGGACTTTAGGTACAATGGGGAACCACTGTTGTGAATCTCCAGGTGAGGGCTGGAGATCACTCAAAATTACAGCTGCTCTCCAGATGGCAGAGATCAGCTCCCCTTGAGGTGGGAGGGGGGGGTGAATGCCTTCACTTAGGTGTGTAGGAAGACAGCAAGGGGGGGGGGGCAATCATCCAGAGTCTTCTTCTGGAGCCCATTGTATTCTTCTTCACAACAGGCCTAATTCCTTTTGTGTGTGTGTGTGTTTTCACATTTTTCTGCAAAGTTGAGACCTTTGAACTTTGGAGTAAGATCTGTCTTGTCTTTCCATGGCCTCACTCTCCAGATTTAAGTATCTGCAGATGGGGCCATGCTGAAATTAAAATATTTTGATAGAAATACAATAAGAACACAAGGAAGCATCATTGAAACTGACTAACTGATGTAGTTTGAAAGGGCGAGCTAATAAAAGTAAAGTCCAGCTGGAGATCTTTTTCTTCTTCTCCTTCCCCAGTCAGCACAGCAAACGGGGGTGGGGGAATTAAATAACTGTGACTGAAAAGAAAGTAGTTATTAAATAATGGGGAAACAGCTTGGTAATGGGGATCTGTTGACAGTTTGCATGTCTGTGTTGCTTTGCACGAGGACTGCAGCATTAGGAAGGGGTAATGCAAATGGACAAATGAGCCATCACAGCCCAGGCTCTCCAGACTGAGATTTCCTGTCCCATCAATAGAATGCCTTTTTAGTGACATCTTTTCACGCATTATAAGAAGCTAAGTCATAGCCTGTGCCGATGAGCAATTGGATGGCACTTTGGGGAAGTCATGCAGTATTGTGCATGAGAGCCAGTTTGGTGTAGTGGTTAAGTGTGCGGACTCTTATCTGGGAGAACCGGGTTTGATTCCACACTCCTCCACTTGCACCTGCTGGCATGGCCTTGGGTCAGCCATAGCTCTGGCAGAGGTTGTCCTTGAAAGGGCAGCTGCTGTGAGAGCCCTCTCCAGCCCCACCCTCCTCACAGGGTGTCTGTTGTGGGGGAGGAAGGTAAAGGAGATTGTGAGCCGCTCTGAGACTCTTCAGAGTGGAGGGTGGCATATAAATCCAATATCTTCATCTACCTCACAGGGTGTCTGTTGTGGGGGGGTGGGGAAGGGAAAGGAGATTGTGAGCCACTCTGAGACTCTTCGGAGTGGAGGGCGGGATATAAATCCAATATCTTCATCTACCTCACAGGGTGTCTGTTGTGGGGGAGGAAGGTAAAGGAGATTGTAAGCCGCTCTGAGACTCTTCGGAGTGGAGGGCGGGATATAAATCCAGTATCATCTTCTTCTTCTGTGTATCTGTCCCTCTGCCCAGGACAAGGACAGCATGCAACGTATGATGCAGGCGGTGGACAAAGCCAACGGCTACTGTTATGGTGACTTAGAGCAAAGAAGTCTCCAAGCCCTAATGTCAGCGGCGATGGGAGCCGATTTCCACTTCACGTCGTATCCTTCTCATCATCCTTTTCCCTCCATTGCTCAGAAGCTGGATTTCTTTCTTTTTTAAAAAAAGAAAAGTGTGCTTTGGGAATTAGCAGTCAGAGTGGGTTGGAAGAAACTTCCACACAACGTTGCATTGCTGTTTTTGAGGGCCCATGTGTACCAGAAGGGGCAAGGGCATAAGCCCTGTGGTTGAACAACTGCTTGGCAGGCAAAAGTCTCAGGTTCGATCCCTGGCGTTTCTGGTGAGATGGTGCTGAGTTTCATGACCCAGTCATTAAGTACTGCAGAAGGCAGGGGTCATGTCTCCTGACAGCAACTGTGACGACATGCTACGATACCTTTAATAGTGGTGGGGAAGGGGAGAAATTTGGGCAGCTGCACTTTGTCGTGTCAAGTTGTGAATGGGCAAATGGTTTGCAAGCAGAAGGTTCATTCCCTGATCACCTCAGTTAAAGGATCTAAAGGCACAAGTGCTGGGAAAGACCTTTCTCTAATGGATACTAAGGAGAGCCGCTCCCAGGCAGCAGAGACGATATTGAACTAGATGGACTGGCTTGACATAAGGTATTTAGGGAAGGGTAGTGGCTCAGTCGGTATGGCGCATGCTCTTGACTGCAGAAGGTTCCAGGTTTGAGGCCCAGGAATCAAAAACAAGCACCTCTTTATTAAGGCTAGCCAAAATTACACAACTCTGTGTGCAGGCTTTTGAGTTCCCCAGAACTTTTTTTTTGTCACACTACATGTTTTGCAGCTCCCGCCAGGTGTGCCAAATGCCCTTTTGCGACTAGAAACTGGGCAAATGAGAATTGAGGCCAGAATTATGTTATCTTCGGCATACCAATGGCTAAGAATCTATACAAACAAAAAAAGGCCTCTTTCCTCTAATAATTCAAGACTCCTATAGGCCAAGGTGGCTGCAATTGGTTGAAAGCAATTTGGAAAGTATAGGATTCTCACTTGAAAACCTCTCGACGCAGAGTAATGCCAAAGCAAAAAGTATTATCAAACAAAGAATCTGTGATATAGAGAGGCAAAGGGATCTAGAACAGGCCCCTTCTTTCTTGGCGTCTACCGAGACCAAATATGTCATGAGGATGGCCAAGTACTTTTCTTATTTGGAGGTATCAGCTCACAGAAGAGCCTTTACATTGGCTCGATGCGCAGCCTTGCCCTCAAAAGTGTTAGAAGGGAAATATAGAAAAGTTCCGTACGAAGATCGACACTGTTCTTGTGCTACGGGAGAGGTGGAGTCGATGACTCATATGTTTTTTCGATGCCCATTCCACCAAGCATATAGGGACAGGTTTGTTTCCCTGTTTGTAGTCAAACCAATAGCAGATGCGGACAGGGCGTGTTTGAAGAAACTTTTGGTGGATGCAAGTCCATCTGTCTCTAGACAGATAGCTAAATTCTGCCATTACCTTGTGAAGTTCCGTACTAAGAAACAAGAAATTGTAGGTTTTGTATGATCTTTTTGAATTTTAGGTTATAAACGATTTTATATATTCTGATTTAAAGGATTTTATATTAATTTGAACTGATTCTGGATTTTAAAATTGGTTCAATTATATTTTAGTTATCCCCGATCTGTATAGGTGCGGAAAAGTTTTATGTATTTCATTGTATTTTATGTAGTTTAGGAGGGTTTTTACATGATGTGTTATAGTTTTTATATTGGTCTATGACCGTAATAAAAAGTTCGTTCGTTCGTTCGTTCATTCATTCATTCATTCATTCATTCACAACTCTGTGTGCAGGCTTTTGAGTTCCCCAGAACTTTTTTTTGTCACACTACATGTTTTGTTTAAAAGGAGGAGGAGGAGAGATCTTTCAGGCCATGATCCCAAAGCTTTTTTATCCGTATCCTGTGCAGAGTGCTTCACTGGCTTCACTAGGCCCAGGGTGCTGTTAACTGGTGTCAAGCTGTCCCCCCGGAAGGTGCTTAGCTGAAAACAGAACAGGCCAGTAGTTGATGTAATTAATTGTATCAATAGTAGCACTGATTGTGTTATTAATACCGTGCTCTTGAATATCAATGCAAGAAAGAATGCTGACTCTCTCGTGCAGAGTGCCCTCTATACTTGCTGCTTTCTCCTTAATGCCTGAATAACCAGAACCTTGGCAGTCCAGGAAAAATACATCCCACCGCAGGAGAGCACTGTGAAGCAGGAAGACACGGACATGTAGCAACGTGCTTGCAGCTGGCAGCAGGCCACTGAGGAAGGATAACTCAGCCCAGCGATGATGTGCTTCTTTGCAACGTGGGAGCAATTTCAGCCTGGTCCTCAATGTGCAAAAAGTCAACCAAACTGGCTGTCACCAAGTTTGGATACAGCGCATCCCCTTTTTGGGCTCCGTCCAGATGACAGTCACAACCTCTAGGTGTTTCTGGTGCAGTCAAGAGCCTTTGCGAGCAAGAGCAGGCAAGCCCAAATTTTCCTCTCAGGAGAATGCTAGAACTTGGTGCATGTTTGTAGCTGACCAACGAACAAGAGAGAGTATGGCGAAGTTTTTGTGAGGCCCAGAGGGAAGTTGGAGGGGGCTGCAGGCCCAATCAAATCTCCCATGAAAGGGAAAGCAGCCTTGGTTGCTTAGAAGGACATTTCTGTCAGAGGCGACCCAAGTGACGTCTCTGCTGTTAAGCAACATGGAGACCTCAAAGAGGTTGGCCGCTTTTCTTTTCCTCTCACTTCTCTCTTGCTGCCAGAAATGCTCCATCTCCTTTAGGCCTTGCAAAAGTGAAGCAAAGAAAAGCACTTGATAGCACAACGGAAAGCAGATTCCATCTCCCCACCACCACCACCACATCTGTGCCATTTTTTAAATACAAAAAAGCTGTGTTGGCTGCTAAATAAAGCAGTTTTCATGCTGTATGCTCCTAACTGGTTATGTGTGTTTGTCTGGATAGTAAGCCTTTCAGTATTTGGGTTGCCACCATGCTTGTTAAATAACACTGTAAAAAAAGAGAATTTCTGAAGGTAGACTCACCCGTTCGATGTGCTGTTATCAAAATCTGTGCTGTTATTAAAGGCACAGAGCCCTGATGCTGAAAGTTGGCCTTTTTATAGGAGTGGGGTTTTCTGCAGTCCTTCCCTGTGTTTGGTTTCCTTTTGCCTTTTCTGAGCTCTCCCACTTCTTTCCCTGCTCTGTTATTTCTTGCCGAAAGTATACGATGGAAGGAGACTCTAGGTGGAGGTAGCTGGTTCTTATTGCAGCAACTGGAAATACTCATTAAGCTTTTCTGATTCCTGCAGCTGATATGTGAAGGTCTGGATTACAAAATCTGCTCTCAATCCCCGGCCCTAAGGAGGCCAGGCTCATGACAACGAGAGCTAGAGCCTTCTCTGTAGTGGCCCCACGCTGGTGGAATGAGTTGCTGGATGTAGTTAGGGCCCTGCGAGAGCTCATACAGGGCCTGTAAGACAGCACTATTCCACCAGGCATTTGTAAACTAGACCGTTGGCCACTACAATTTTTAGGTAACACATCTTGCAATTTACTTTAAAGCAGCAGCAGAGAGGACCATTTAAGATCTGCTTCACAGAAAACATCAATCTGAAACTTAAGATCATAGCACCAAAATGTCAATTTTCTATGTTTTTAAACTGTTTTATGGTTTTTATGTTTTATTATATGTTTATACTCATGCACACGCATGACCGTGTAAACCACCCTGAGCCCGCCTCGGTGGGAAGGGTAGGATAGAAATGGTATTAAATAAATAAGGGCTAGTCAGCCCATAACTATACATGGTTGGCAAGGAAATGCTTGTAGCTTTGCATGATACGGGCAGCCATCTCTCTCGTTGGGGGAGACGCCTACCGTGGCATGCAGATGCCGCTTGTAAGGCAGTTGTAAGCCAGAAGCGAGCATCATCCTGCCGAACAGGGAGGAGAATTATATCATCTCTTTGCACTTGTTCAGAAATCTAGGAGAGACAGAAAATGCTTCTTGTGTCTTTTAGGTTGACAGCCTGTCTAAGAGCTCTTTTTTTATTACAGAACACTCAATAAAGAACCCAAATTAATACAGATCCTTGGAGGTGCTAAATCAGCTTCTCATTGACTGGCAGGAAATGCTTGGTGCCCCGCCTAAATGTTCTTTATTGCAGAGACAGTTTGGACTGCTTTCCTGTTACTTTGGCTGGGTGGGGCACAGAAGAATCTTCGATGCTGCAGGCATACAGGACAATTCCCCAAAAAGGAGTGGGGGGAGCAGCTGGGATAATTTTTTCCAAACTTTCCTGCCAGCAGTTGCTGACTCAGTGGCATGGCACTTTCTTCTCAAAGGGGGTGCCTTGCCGTGCCTTTCCTGCTCAGGATTTCTTGTGGTGCCTCATGGGGCTGCTGTTGGGGCAAGGATCACAGTCTGTCCTTACAGAACTGTTGGTGGACAAAGTCAGCGTAGGCCTCTCTGCATTTGGGGGGCTATGATTAATGGGGGGGTGGGGTTTGCCACTCAGAAAAAGAGAAATACCCACCCTTGCAGGGCACTATGCATTTTGCGATAAAAAATAATCAGATGCTGATGAAATTGGTTGAAAGCACTTCCCAACAGTAACAGCCTGCTTGATGTGACACACTTAGATATTTTCACACCTGAAACAGATGAAGAAAGGACTGTAGAAATATCCCTGCTAAAGCAGACCAAGATCTGTTGGCTGCAGTTTTATAAGCTGCTAGAATTTCATTTTGGAGAGCCAGTTGGGTGTAGTGGTTAAGTGTGCGGACTCTTATCTGGGAGAACCGGGTTTGATTCCCCACTCCTCCACTTGCACCTGCTAGCATGGCCTTGGGTCAGCCATAGCTCTGGCAGAGGTTGTCCTTGAAAGGACAGCTGCTGTGAGAGCCCTCTCCAGCCCCACCCACCTCACGGTGTCTGTTGTGGGGGAGGAAGGTAAAAGAGATTGTGAGCCACTCTGAGACTCTTCGGAGTGGAGGGCGGGATATAAATCCAATATCATCATCATCATCTTCTTCTTCTTCTTCTTCTTCTTCTTCTTCTTCTTCTTCTTCTTCTTCTTCTTCTTCTTCTTCTTCTTCTTCTTCTTCTTCTTCTTCTTCTTCTTCTTCTATTGTTTCCTGGATTGCAAGTATTAATGCAGATAGTCTTGTCTGGTATAGAGGTTGGAATGTTAGGAAACCCAGGTTCAAATCCCCACAGAGCTTAGGGTTGAATCTTGACTAGCTGTATCATGGAGTGTGGTTTTCCTGCCTCCCCTCTCCCATGGAAGTCCCAAATGTCCCCTAAAGAGGACCACCTGGAACAGGAATGGGCGGGGGGGGGGGGAGACAGGAAAATTGCATTCCTCAAATGAAAATTCTTGGAACCACTACTCAGGATTTAAGCCCTAGTAGTAACCTTTGGCCAAATCCTGCATCCCCAGCCTTAATCTATCTCACTGGGTTGTTGTGTGGATGAAAGGGCAAGCTACTTTTTGGGGGAAAGAAGGGTAAAATGTAATCAGTTCATTTTAAATTTAGAAGAAGAAGAAGATATTGGATTTATATCCCGCCCTCCACTCCGAAGAGTCTCAGAGCGGCTCACAATCTCCTTTCCCTTCCTCCCCCACAACAGACACCCTGTGAGGTAGATGAAGATATTGGATTTATATCCCGCCCTCCACTCCAAAGAGTCTCAGAGCGGCTCACAATCTCCTTTACCTTCCTCCCCCACAACAGACACCCTGTGAGGTGGGTGGGGCTGGGCTCTCACAGCAGCTGCCCTTTCAAGGACAACCTCTGCCAGAGCTATGGCTGACCCAAGGCCATTCCAGCAGCTGCAAGTGGAGGAGTGGGGAATCAAACCCGGTTCTCCCAGATAAGAGTCCGCACACTTAACCACTACACCAAACATGTAATTAGATAGATAGATAGATAGATAGATAGATAGATAGATAGATAGATAGATAGATAGATAGATAGATAGATTGTCATTGTTCTCCACAAAAAGAGAGCAACAAAATGAGGTGCTCTTCCACAAACATACCAACACATCAAACACACATATTCATATTCATACCATTTAAATACATCTAAAACCATTTAAACCATTTAAATACATCTAAAACAGATAAACATTCATAAAACCATTAAAACCATTTAAATACATCTAAAACAGATAATCCTTCATAACCCTGCATTTAACCTAACCACAGCACTTGGATAGAAACTGTCCTTAAATCTGTTTGTCCTAGCCTTCAACACTCTATATCGTCTACCTGACAGTAAGATCTCAAATAGCAAATGGCCCAGATGTGAAGGGTCCCTTAGGATCATTTGTATCTTCCTTTTACATCTCATATTACATCCTATATCAAGAAGAATATCCAAGAAATGGATTACTTGAGCACATGGTCTCATGCCTACAGAGTTTGCTCTCTTTTTTTGTATTCCACCACCAAAATTGCTGCCTTCCTATGCTTTTTATCTAACAATCCCAAATTATTTTTTAGCTTGCTTATCTCATTTGAAGCACAGCCCACTTACGAAGGGAAGATTTAGAAAGACTCCTTACACAGACGGCCTTTATGATTTGTGTTTTGCCTACATTATGTGAGCAGTAGTCCAATGAGGCAGGCCAGGCCTCAAGCACAGATGAGATTTGATGGGATCGCCCAGATCGTCGTTCCCTCAAGGCTGGCCTCCACATGGGAGCAGTCAGCCTGAAGAGCTCAAAGGTAAGCAGGTTGAGCTGCCCAGATGCGGCATATGTAAGGCAGAGGTGTATGCTGGTGTGTAAGCAGGGGAGGCACTGTCAGCTCAGATGCGCAAAGACCTGCTGTGCGAGTAGAAAGGGACAGTGCTGAGGGTGCCGTAAAGTCTGAGGCCACCTAGGGAAGTGAAGGGTTTCCACTTCGCACCTCAGCGGCTGAGTATCTGTGCTTGAGGCACTGGGAGTGGAAACAAGAAACAGCCCAGGGAATGAGGGAAGCCCAGAATGAGGGAAGGCAGTTCTCAAAGCTGAGAGGAACCAAGGATAGATATGAGCTGTTACAATCTGCCCCGTGGTTAATAGGGTCAGTTTTTTTTTTTCTTTTCCAAAGGGAACTTCATTCAGCGATGTGAGAGGAGGTTAAGGAGCAGACTCAAAACCCTTGCCAAACTACAATCCCCAGGATTCCTTGAAGAGACCACAACAGTAACTAATACAAAACCAAGAGGGGTGGGGGTTCTGTGGTTCAGTGAGCAGAAAGGTGAGCCCAATAGGGGAGGGAGGGATATAAATATAATAATAAAAAATAAAGGAGGGCGTTTGCTGAAGGCTACCGGTTAGCAATAATTGCCATGGCATGCTCCCTTGGCGAATCGCCACAGCACCTTCCCTTAGCATGGAAGCTCAGTGTGGTGACGGTAGAACTTTCCCCCATTGTGGCAACTAATGTGGGAGATGTGCTAGATGCATGCGCAAAAAAGTAAAGGGACAAAAACAGGCAAGACCCAGTGTTCAAGGCAGGGGGGGGGGCAAGGTGTAGAGTGACCCTTTATAAACCCCACAAGGCCCCACTCTGCTCTCAGTTTTAGCCCTTCCTGCTGGTGCTCATAAGCCCTGTTTCAGCTCTTTTCCTACAAGGAGAGGTAAAAATTATTGATAATAGAATACTTTCTATTATCGAAAACAGTAGGGAGGCATCTAGCTGCAGCAATCACCCTCCTCCCCTTTGTCCTCACAGTAGCTGTAAAAAGTGGGGGTCCACGTCTGGCGCCATTTCCCCTCCTGCTCACCATTCCTTCCCCCCTCACATCACCAGGGGGTTTTGTGTAGTTTGTTCTTTAGATTACCAATAAGTAGGTATATCGCTATAGCGTAGTTAACACACTTCATCATTATAGCATTGGAAAAAGTTCAGAAAAGGGCAACTAGAATGATTAAAGGGCTGGAACACTTTCCCTATGAAGAAAGGTTGAAACGCTTGGGACTCTTTAGCTTGGAGAAACGTTGACTGCGGGGTGACATGAGAGAGGTTTACAAGATAATGCATGGGATGGAGAAAGTAGAGAAAGAAGTACTTTTCTCCCTTTCTCACAATACAAGAACTCGTGGGCATTTGATGAAATTGCTGAGCAGACAGGTTAAAACGGATAAAAGGAAGTACTTCTTCACCCAAAGGGTGATTAACATGTGGAATTCACTGCCACAGGAGGTGGTGGCGGCCACAAGCATGGCCACTTTCAAGAGGGGGTTAGATAAAAATATGGAGCAGAGGTCCATCAGTGGCTATTAGCCACAATGTGTGTGTGTGTGTGTATGGCCGCTGTGTGACACTGAATGTTGGACTGGATGGGCCATTGGCCTGATCTAACATGGCTTCTCTTATGTTCTTATGTTCATCAGTATACCAACTACCCATAATTGTTTTTAAAACTGCAAGGAGCCTGTTGGGGGGAAAGCCAGGTTGTGGGAAGAACATGGGCAAATCCCTGTGCGGAAGCAACGTGGTCGCTGCCAACGTTTTGCATTCAGAATGGCAATCTGAGCAAAGCAGAATCATCCCAGTGGGGAATTTTACTCCATTTTTTTTTAACCATCATGCTATGCTTTATCTAACAAAGCTGCTGTAACTTTTGGCATAACTTCCAGCTTGCCTCAAGGATTCTCAAGAGTGTTTCTCACATGGGGCGTTTCCTTTCTTGATGGCTACTGAAAGCACTCAGTACCACATCCATCACTGCTGTGGGAATGTGCAAAGAGGCATTAGGCTGCACAGCCCCATTAAGGAGACAGAAAGCTCATGGCACAGATTTCGGACCAGAATTTGGGAGTCTCAGTGTGGTGTAAGGGAACGGCGGGTATCAGCTCAAAGCTTCCAAGCAGCTGTCGCCTCTGCAGTTCCCATTTATGAGCTTGGCACACTGTTCTGCGTGCGGCTTGTTGGCTTTAATGTCATTTTGGTTTCCTCATCCAGTGCCTTTCATCTTTCCTCACCTGCAAGCAAGGAGGTTGTTCTCACACCTCAGAAACTTTGCCGGGGTTTCTCCACTTTTAACATGAGGCTAGGCAGAGCTCCAGCAGGGTAGGAAACTGGGTTTTTCTTGCTCCGTTTTCTCTTTGGACCTCTCCTGGGTTTGTGGCACAAAGCAGGGTGGGCAGATGTCAATGGTTGGATGAGGAATGCCAGGATAACTTTGTTCAAAGCCCGCTTCCTTATTCTGAATCAGACCCTTGGCCCAGCAAAGTCAGTACCGGCTACTCAAACTGGCAGCACCTCTCTGGAATCTCAGGCAGAAGTCTTTCCGTTCACCAGCCAGAACTGGAGATACCAGGGACCTTCTGCATGCCCAGCGGACGCTCTACCACTGAGCCACGGCCCCTCCCCACTTTGGGCCATTCATTCTTTATCGACCTCAGAAAGTCAGTGTGAGAATAAAATGGGGAAGGGGATACTTCTTGAAAGCAGTACAAGATAAAAATGACAGAAAAGAAAGAGGCCTCCGTACAACATGCAACTTCTGTAGACCGCTTGCAAGCAACAAAGAAAGGGAAAAGAAAGATGATGGTCCTGAAATTTGATTGTAAAATTGAACATATGAACATATGAAGCTGCCTTATACTGAATCAGTCCCTGGGTACATCAAAGTCAGTATTGTCTTCTCAGACTGGCAGTGGCTCTCCAGGGTCTCAAGCGGAGGTTTTTCACACCTATTTGCCTGGACCCTTTTTTTGGAGATGCCGGGGATTGAACCTGGGACCTTCTGCTTCCCAAGCAGTTGCTCTACCACTGAGCCACCGTCCCTCCCCTGCTCTCCAGGGTCTCAAGCTGAGGTTTTCACACCTATTTGCCTGGACCCTTTTTTTGGAGATGCCGGGGATTGAACCTGGGACCTACTACTTCCCAAGCAGATGCTCTACCACTGAGCCACCGTCCCTCCCCTGCTCTCCAGGGTCTCAAGCTGAGGTTTTTCACACCTATTTGCCTGGACCCTTTTTTGGAGATGCCAAGGATTGAACCTGGGACCTTCTGCTTCCCAAGCAGGTGCTCTACCACTGAGCCACCATCCCTCCCCAATTGGAAGTAGAGTAATTCTAAATCCTATATGAGCAATTGTCCCTAGTTTGTCTTCCTCGGCCCTTTAAAGGGGCATTGTCATGCCATTGCATCACTTTAATACATTTCTTTACCACATGCTTAGTTTTAGAGCAGTACTGCCATCTGCTGAGAGGTGAAGGTATAGCCACACAATGTGCTTCACTGCAGTTTAGTGCTGTGCCATTAAATCTAACACACTACATGTATTCATAATCCATCCATGCAATGTTAAGGACTCTGGTGGAAGTATGGATGGTGAAGAGATTTAAATGGATGTTCCAAAAGTGCTACAGTGCAAAGGAAAGGAGAAAGAATCCCAAATAAAGCCATATACCCAGGACGAGTATATTGCAAAGTATCCTTAATGACGCCACCAAATTATTGTGAACTAGTACATATATGAACATATGAAGCTGCCTTATACTGAATCAGACCCTCGGTCCATCAAAGTCAGTATCGTCTTCCCAGACTGGCAGCGGCTCTCCAGGGTCTCAAGCTGAGGTTTTTCATGCCTTCTTGCCTGGACCCTTTTTGGAGATGCCGGGGATTGAACCTGGGACCTTCTGCTTTCCAAGCAGATGCTCTACCACTGAGCCACCGTAACCTCCCTAAGGGTTTCCACCAGCCTTGGAGCTGGGGAGGAGCTCCATTTCTAATTAAGCACTGCATTGTGGGTAACAGAAGTAATTTGGCCATGGTGGAAGGTTGGGTGGGCAAGAAACAGGAATCTTCCCAAGGGTTCAGCCCTCTTCAGAGCCATACACTCACCAGGTCCCTCCACTGGATGGAAACATTTTCTCAGACACAGCCTCACTTTGCAGTCAGGTTCCACCCGCTTCTATTCCCCAGCATCCCGCCTCCTCTGCCCGACCCAGCCAAGCTGGTCTCTTGGTGCAAACAGCTGTGTTAGCAAGGTTGCTGGTTCTTTGTTGGCCTGGGTGAGGAGGTGCCCCATTCCTCCACCCTATATAAACTGCTTAGTAACGGCTTTTTTTGTGTGTGTGGCAAGCTCAAGGCCTCCCAAGCACATCACTTGAGAAGCCGTTAGACTGGCTTTGCGGCTCGACTCGTGCTCCCCATGGCGATTCTATCCTTACAGCTCACTGTGTCTTGCAAAACTAGTCAAGTCTGCACCCAGCTGCTCCCTGTTAACCCTTTGAAGAGATTGATGTTTTCAGCCTAATAGAGCCATTAACAGAGTCTAGGGGCCAGAAAAGACCCTCCCCCTCCCAGGATGTGAGACTGAAGAAGATGAAGAAGAAGATATTGGATTTATATCCCGCCCTCCACTCCGAAGAGTCTCAGAGCGGCTCACAATCTCCTTTACCTTCCTCCCCCACAACAGACACCCTGTGAGGTAGATGAAGATATTGGATTTATATCCCGCCCTCCACTCCGAAGAGTCTCAGAGTGGCTCACAATCTCCTTTCCCTTCCTCCCCCACAACAGACACCCTGTGAGGTGGGCGGGGCTGGAGAGGGCTCTCACAGCAGCTGCCCTTTCAAGGACAACTTCTGCCAGAGCTACGGCTGACCCAAGGCCATTCCAGCAGGTGCGAGAGGAGAAGTGGGGAATCAAACCCGGTTCTCCCAGATAAGAGTCCGCACACTTAACCACTACACCACACTGGCTCTTCTGGACCTGATTTGGATGGGGGGTGGGCAGGGTTGCAGTTGGGAAACCCTTGAAGATTGGGGACAGAGCTCAGGGAAGACGGGGACCTCAGTGAGGTACAGTGTCTTGCGGTCTACCCTCCAAAGCACATATTTTCTCCTCAGGAACTGATCCCTGTGGTCTGGAGGTTCTGAGGGATCTGCAATGTCAGGCAATGGAATATAACTGTGATGGAATGCTTAGCCTGACTGACTCCATCTTTCAACCTGTGCTACTAACCCTGGGAACAGCCTTGCATATCAAAGTGGAGGCCCAGAATGTTACTAACAGTTAGTGTGAACATCCCTTTTCCTGAAACTAACAAAAGCTACCTTCCTTTGAAGATAAGCGCCTCCAGGGATGGCAGCTCATCCATCCCTGTGAAGCGGCAATAACAATGAGATAAGAAGGAATGACCCTATGAAACCTTGCACCTCGAACTAGTAATGTTTAGAAATGTGGGTTTTTGCATAGTAACCTTTGATGTAGAATTCCTTAAGACATGCTCTAGTATGCAACAATGTATCAGTTCCGATCTTTCTTCCTTCAGATGCTATGGACTCTCCAATAAAGCCTAAACTTTGTATCAACTCAAGGCCTGGTTGATTTGAAGTTCCACTGTCTGACACCCAAGTCCCGCCTGAAGGCTGGCGTCCCTGCATTGCATGCTGGGGAGATTCAGTGGAAGAGGCTTCCTCCATCAGTTGAGACAGGGCTGCTAACCCTGGGAAGGTATAACCTGGCACTGTGGGCCTCACCCAGTGGTGGAGCCTGGCCCCCCCCATCCAGGGGCAAGACCAGTGGGGTCTAGGGGGCGGGGCCTGTATGCTGAAGGACAACAGTGGGGATCCAAATCAAATAAAACAACAATAAAAACAACTTCTCAAAACATCTACTTATCAAGGTTTCAGACAGCGATCTGAATGGTGGTTAGCCATTCTAAGAGCTCCTAGGATCGCAATAACTTGAAGAGGGAGACCATCGGTGATGTTTCTATGGGCCAGTCCGGCTGCTGCAGATGTAGGCTTCCCGATCCCCAGGTCCCAGAGGGGGATCCCCCGGTTTTACAGACTTCCCCCCCTCCCCCAGCCAGCTGGCCGGCGGGGGAAGCCCCACCCCCACAGCCATCATGCACCACCATGAACGATTCCCTTAGGGAATGATGGGGAATTGATCCATGGGTATCGGGGGCTCTAGGGGGCTCTTTTTTTGAGGCAGAGGTGCCAAAATTTCAGTATAGCATCAAGTGCCTCTCCCCAAAATACCTTCCAAGTTTCAAAAGGATTGGACCAGGGGGTCCAATTCTATGAGCCCCAAAAGAAGGTGCCCCTATCCTTCATTATTTCCTATGGAAGGAAAGCATTTAAAAAGGTGTGCTGTCCCTTTAAATGTGATGGCCAGAACTCCCTTGGAGTTCAATTATGCTTGTCACACCCTTGTTCCTGGCTCCACCCCCAATGTCTCCTGGCTCCACCCCCAAAGTCCCCAGATAGTTCTTGAATTGGACTTGGCAACCCTACCCTGGCTCCGCCCCCAACATCTCCTGGCTCCACCCCCAAAGTCCCCAGATATTTCTTGATTTGGACTTGGCAACCCTATGCAGATGTTATCATTATAAAAATGCATGGCGGAAGAGTGCCGTTTTGCAGGCCCTGCGGAGCTGTGGAAGCTCTCGCAGGGCCCTGATCTCTTCCGGCAGCTCATTCCACCGGCTAGGGGCAGCAACGGAAAAGGCCCTGGCTCTTGATGAGTTGAGCCTCGCTTCTCTGATGCTGGGACTGTGAACAGGTTTTGAGACCCGGACCGAAGTTCTCCCTGGGGCATGTGCAGGGAAAGGCGGTCCGTCCCTAAGGTATGCAGGATCCTGGCCATATAGGGCTTTAAAGGTAATAACCAGCACCTTGAAACGAATCCGGTACATTATCAGTAGCCAGTGCAGTGCTTTCAGCACAGGCTGAATGTGCTCCTGTAGAAACTACAACGTGAAGCTGATGAGTTGGAACTCTTTTTACACTATTTGATTCTATCTCAGAGGGGAAGGATAAAGACATCTTTATTAATATCTTTATTCTTTAAAGTTTGCTTGAAGAAAATGTGTGCCCTATCTGGATTAGGGTGAAGTTGACGCCTTGCCCTTAGCGTTACTACAATTTGGAAATACCTCATTAATAGCAGATAGCAATTAATTCCTTTTGAAATTCCTATTTAGAAGACCCCTTGCCTATAGGGCAGGGGTGGCCAATGGTAGCTCTCCTGATGTTTTTGCCTACAACTCCCATCAGCTGCAGCCATTGGCCATGCTGGCTGGAGCTGATGGGAGAGCTACAGTTGGCCACCCCTGCTATAGGGAATGACCCACCTCAGGCCTGGGAGTGGTTTGCTTTCTAGAGAAAGTCCTTGCTTCTCTGCAGGTGTTGATGCTGTTTCTTACTTCTTTCCTAATTCATTGCAAATTCAATCACTGATAGATTGTTTTATTGGCTTGACTGGATCTTTTCATTGGTGCTCTACATGATAATGCAACACAGCTGCCTCTTGTGTTGCTTATCTTCATTTTAAAATGAAATCAGACATATGCCTGCCAGCAGAAGGTTCATCTACCTAAAGTGGGCTCTAACGGATTGACGTTTGTGTTCCGCTTGTCCGTCTCGATGGTGCTACAAGAGTCTCTAGTATTTTGCTGCAGCACACCAACGCAGCTACTCTTCTGTAATCTCCAGGGGTGAGTTGGCTCTTCAGTTTATTGAGAACGTTCCTGGTGGGTTGCAACCTTGGTGGGCTTCTAATGACTGGGAGCAACTGAAGGTAAGCTGTGCAATTGTGGCAGCATTGCAAGGGGGGGGGGGGATGCTGGATTTTGGAGCCAGCCCAGATGGTGAGGATGAGCGTAGGGTCACCATTGTTGCTGGCCTGTCAGTGGCAAAACAGGACAAGCACACCCATTCTGCTTACCCCTGAGCCGTTTTAACTTCCCAGTTTGCCCCTTGAAATCTTACAGAAAGGAATGAGAGGGTCTTCTCTGGATGGAGATGTTCAAAAGCACTCCTGGCCTCCACCTCTACCTCAAAGGCTCTTTATAAAGGTGGAGGTGTGGTGGGAAAAAGGGGTTAACTGGTAGCTTTGAAGTTGCAGTGACAATTACAGGGAAGAGACTAGGTGGAGCTGAACCCAGGGTGTTGCAAACAGGGTGAACAGGTTTGGGCTTATGCAAAGTGACCTCCCACGGCATTACCTGCGACATAACTTTGGGACAGGGCTGCAAGATAGAAGGCAACTGCTCCCATGGAAGTTGCAGTGAACACCAAGAACCTGCAGGTTACATCATTGAGAAGGATGGCAACTGGATTGTCCTCCCAAGATGGGTGGGACAGTCAATGTAGGAACCATTGGATGATCTGGATAACTTTCCAGGAAGGTATTAATTGGCCAAACACAGTCACCCCCAGGGGCCCAGACAAGATTCCTTCAGGAAATCCATTACGCCATCAGGCTCAACTCAAAAAGCATAAGGTCAACTAGCTGCCTTACCTGACCCCCTGGGTATAACCAACCCTCCAGTCCTATGTCTTCCTATCCTGGGCCCGCCCCCTTGGTAGCCCTGGCTAAGTGAATTGGGATAGGAAATCTCAACCTTTGAAGGAGTATAACAAAGGGCCCTTTTACATGTTATCAAGATAATGGGATACATATCTGTTTGTAGACACAGTCTCCTATGTACTAAGAGACATTTTTATTAATTGCATTCGCGCTGGGCAGGTGCCTGCAGAATTTGCAGGGAGAGAGCAATCCTAAAAGGATCAGAAGCCTACTCAGCTCTATTTAATCGTGCTTACTCCCAGGAAAGTGTTCTCAGGAGTGTATAGATCAGAGGGGTTGAGTGCATTTGTTATGAGGAACGGATCTGACATAAATGTCACTTTATCAAAGATTTCAGGTTTTCACAGCTGGTAACATCATTAGGGTTTGTAGAATCTTTCGGGCTCAAGTGCCGTGTTCTACTGGAGAAAGTTTTTCTTCCAGACGTTTCGTTCTCAGCTGCGGAGAACATCCTCAGTGGCATTGCAGCCGGAGCAGGCGCTCTGACCTTCTTGGCTGCTATGCATTGAGTGGGGCCAGGGCTGCTGGAGAGCTGCTGTTTCTAGGCTGGAGAGGGTGTGGTGAAAGGGCAATTGGTTTGTGGATGTGCCCATTGTTTGGTGGGGCTTCCTGGAAGGGTAGTGATAAGGAAACTGGCTGTTGAATGTGACCATTGTTCTGTGTTAATTGCTGGGAGGGTTGGAAGGGGTGTGAAGATAAGGAAGATGGTTGTTGACTGTGCTGATTGTAGGGTGGCCAGACCGTCCCGGTCTCCCGGGACTTTCCCGGTTCTGGCCCCCAATTCCCGGCTCCCGGGCTGGGTATACCGGGACCATTAGAGGTCCCGGTTTAGCTAGCCAGAGAGCCGGGGGCCGCGCGCGCGGGGAAGGCGGCAAGTGAGGGAGGGAGCGACCCTGCGCGTGCGCAGATCGCCCTGCGCACGCGCAGGGACGCTCCCTCCCTTACTCGCTGCCTTCCCCGCCCGCGCACGGGGCCCGGCGGTGGCGGCGGAGGCCCGGGAGGGCGTCGGAAAGGCCCGCGCTGGTCGCTGGAGGGCCTCCAGCGACCACCGCGGGCCTTTCCGAGGCTTCCCCGGCCTCTACCACCACCCCCCGGTGCTCCTCCGCCCGGGAGGGCGTCGGAAAGGCCCGCGCTGGTCGCTGGAGGGCCTCCAGCGACCACCGCGGGCCTTTCTGAGGCTTCCCCGGCCTCTACCACCCCCCCCCGGTGCTCCTCCGCCCGGGAGGGCGTCGGAAAGGCCCGCGCTGGTCGCTGGAGGGCCTCCAGAGACCACCGCGGGCCTTTCCGAGGCTTCCCCGGCCTCTACCACCCACCCCCCGGTGCTCCTCCGCCCGGGAGGGCGTCGGAAAGGCCCGCGCTGGTCGCTGGAGGGCCTCCAGCGACCACCGCGGGCCTTTCCGAGGCTTCCCCGGCCTCTACCACCACCACCACCCGGTGCTGGCGGAGGCCCGGGAGGGCGTCGGAAAGGCCTCTCCGCCGCCGCCGGACTCGCCGCCGCCGCTGGACTCGCCGCCGCCGTATGTAAGGGGGCCGAAAGCGGGGGGGGGGGCTGGCGGGAGGGGGTGGCCTTCCTTCCCTCCCTCCTTCCTTCCTGCCTTCCCTCCTTCCTTCCTCCCTCCCTCCCCCGTTCCTTCCTTCCTTCCTTCCTTCCTTCCTTCCTTCCTTCCTTCCTTCCTTCCTTCCTTCCTTCCTTCCTTCCTTCCTCCCTCCCTTCCTCCCTCCCCTCCCTCCTTCCTTTCTTCCCTTCTTCCCTCCCTTCTTCCCTTCCTTCCTTCCTTCCTTCCTTCCTTCCTTCCTTCCTTCCTTCCTTCCTTCCTTCCTTCCTTCCTTCCTTCCTTCCCTCCCTCCCTCCCTCCCTCCCTCCCTCCCTCCCTCCCTCCTTATGTTCTTATGTGACCCAGAGTGTTGGACTGGATGGGCCACTGGCCTGATCCAACAGGGCTTCTCTTATGTTGTTATGTGACGCAGAGTGTTGGACTGGATGGGCCACTGGCCCGATCCAACAGGGCTTCTCTTATGTTCTTATGTGACGCAGAGTGTTGGACTGGATGGGCCACTGGCCTGATCCAACAGGGCTTCTCTTATGTTCTTATGTGACGCAGAGTGTTGGACTGGATGGGCCACTGGCCTGATCCAACAGGGCTTCTCTTATGTTGTTATGTGACGCAGAGTGTTGGACTGGATGGGCCACTGGCCTGATCCAACAGGGCTTCTCTTATGTGACAATACTTACTTTGGTGGACCCAAGCACTGATTCAGTGTAAGGGAGCTTTGTGTTTGTGACTGGAGTAGACAATACTGACTTTGGTGGACCCAAGCACTGATTCAGTGTAAGGGAGCTTTGTGTTTGTGTCTTCTAGTGCAATTTTGTTCTCAGATCCTGTATTTACTTCATCAGTATATGGGATAAGGCACTTTCTCAACTGTGCTGCATAATGCAGCCTATTTATTTTGTCCTGTTGGCTCTGTTGGCTCTATCTGCGCCACCTTCATCACTTTCGGGGTGTGGATCCCCCAGTGGAGTGGTCTTCCGACTCCCTCCGCCGGCTGTTTCTGATAGCCCTGCGCCCCCTCTTTCATTTGATATGTGTCCCGTGCGGGTGCCACCCTCCCGCCGGGAGATGCCGCAAAATGAGCCCCCTTGAGGCTTATGGCGGCAGGGCTCGGGGGAAGCGAGCTAGACTGCTGTTCTTTTGAGGGGTTATAGAGTGTTTCGAGCCCGTCCCTGTGGCATTGGTCCCATCATTGTGGGGCCCAGGGGGCCGGCGCAGCGGCACGCTGAAGCAGCCTGTCGGTCACTTCCGGGTTCCTGTCCTGCATCTCGACCGGTGTTATTAGTGACAGGCTGCTTCGGCGTGCCGCTGGGGGTGTGGCAAAGCTCCTGATGGCTGGATGGCTGCCTCTTCTCCTAATCCAGGGATTGTTATGCAGCTGCACCTACTATTCAGTGGGCAAGGTAGGTGGCGAGGAGGAGGGGGAACCCTCAGAAAGGTTCAGGAGCTGTGCTCCTGTGAGCTCCTGCTGAATTCAAGGTCTGTATACAAGTGTGCTCACCTTGAAGTCAGAGACAGCTCAATTAATGGCTCAATTAACGGCTCAATGAAGTCAGAGACAGCTCAATTAAAAATTAGCTTTTAAAAAAAAAAAATAGTTGCTCAGAATGGGTTTAATAAATACGTTTCTTAAATGTTGTGGTCCTGTTGATTAATAAAGGCAAATTCCAGGAAGCCACAGGGAGGATCTGGCACCGGGCCGCCCAGAGACCTGGCAGGGCACGGGGATCTCAGGAGCATCTTACCAAGCTCAGCATTTCTTCCTGCTCTTTGCAGAGAGGTTCTGCTGCCTTCTAGCACACCCACGGCAATGCCTGCCTTGCAGAGAGCGCCTTCCAAGCAAAATGGTAAGAAGCACCTTTCCAGGTAACCAACGAGACCACTTCACCAGGGCACTCTTCTAGTCGCAGAACACTCGCAGTAGATCCACCTGAGCAGATGGGGGTCTGTAGCAAGACCTAGGCAGTCTCAGGGGGGGCGTGGAAGAGCCAAGCTCGCAGCTGGATGCACATCCAGGGCAGGCACAGCTAGCAAAGCTGAATGCCATCTACGTTTGGTAAGGCAGCCAGGAAAAAAGTAGCAAATCGTGCGCCTGTCCCTTTAATGGAGACTTGTGTGCGCTGCAGAAAGTATTTCATAGCAGTGAACTTCAAATTGGCTCTTGGTGATTTCTGTATCATGTATAGGGTTTGTAATATATGATTCCTGCCAGGCTCATTGGAGCCAGGAGAGCAGAGCTTAGGGAATAGAGAACAATGGACAGTAGGATCCAAATCCCTGCTGCCTGATACCAATCACAGACCCCTGCCTGTTTGAATGAACCAATGGTGTGCTTGCGTGGGAACTTAAGAGTTGTACATAAGTTTGGCCCGTAGGGTCTTGGTCAGACTTGTTGGGAGCAGCCTTTACCATGCTGTCTCTAATAAAGAGCTGTTATCACTCTTCAATGCTGTGAACCCACTATATTATAGTATCACTTAAAGAAACAGCTGGCATCCTGAATGGCTCAGTCACACCATCCGCTCCTAGTGGTCCTGAAAGCAGCAGCACATTCAACTGGGTGGCAGTGATAGCTATTTACTTTTCAAAAACTGGGCTATGCATTTTGCAGCAGTTTATTTTCTGAAATTTTCAGCTACAAGCTCTCAGGCAGCATGCGCTGCAAAAATCTTTCACAGGCTGCGATAGAGATCTGCTGTGGATCGGAACAGGCAATAATGAGCTAGCTCAATTCTCTCCAATGCGGTGCCTGTGGCTGCCATGGCACCCCCAAATATACTTCCTAGATCCCCCTTTCTTTCCCCTCCCCCAAAGAAATTGTTCCCCAATTCAAAGAACCAAACCTGGTTTTCTTCCACCTCGTTGGAACAGAACGGACTTCAGAATATCCCAGGAATAACCACTGTGTCTTCCAGAGGGCACACATTCAGGAATATCTGCTCTACTCATGTCTGAGAAATAGAGCCATGACTCTCAAATGCTTAATACCCTGAAACTCTTTTTGCTCTTTAAAGTGCTAATTGTGCTCGCGTTAGAGGATACTTGGTTTGGCACTTTCCAATACACTGATTGGCCCCATGGTAGCCATTTTGTTAGGGTGTAGTCTGCTGCTGATTTTCAAAACTAAATGGGAACCCCTGAGTTAGATAGGTCAATTATTTGACTTGGTATAAGTTAGCTTTGTATGTTCATCTTTTTTTTCTGGTAAGGCTCTTATCCATTAGCATATCAAGTCTGTTAACCATGTTATAGGCTTGAAGCTTTTAACTCTTAAAATTATGTATTAAATATATTTTGTATTATTTATTTTAGATTTCCCCAATGATGTATGTGCAATATGCAAGGATTGTATAACTAATAAATATTCCATTTCCCTCTGCACCATTTTGTTTCTCCATGTTATAAGTGAAGCAGAGAAATAATGAGGTCCGCACATATTGCTGGTATGAAACGAAATTTACTTTGGAACCAAAGCAGAACTTAGTCGGCCACAAGCCCCCGAAATGACTAAGTTAAAATTATTCCCCATACAGCCAGTTTTTATTCACATCCAAAACGAGCAGGCCGGTCCCCCAGGCTTATCTGACTCAACATTCTCCACCCCCTTGTAACTTCTAGTATTTTTCCATACCTCCTGTCTCCATGCATTATCAGCTTTAACAAGAAGCTTCTCTAAGGCCTCTGTTATCTAATACACATCCAGAGGCCTCAATGAGGTCACTGTCTCTTTATCTAATTTACAACCTTGAATTCGCACCCACTTGGGCTGTGTGGCCTCTAACAAAGGGTTGCATCAGACATCGGGGTATTAATTAATTATTTAGGGGTCCCCCCTCATTCTTCCCTTTCAGTCTTCTGAGAGCTTATTTAAGTCTGAAGGAGACGGATCATTATCATCAAACCAATTAATTCTGTATGACCACTCAGGAAGGGCAGCTAGGTGACAATTTGGTTTTGACATTCCCAGGAAAGACTGAAATGACACTACAATGGGGTAACGAAATAGTATATTGACAGAGATGGGGTAAAGATGGGTCACGGGAGGAAGAGAGACAGTGATGAGATTATCCATTCACACTGGCACATCCCTGTATTTTCCCATCTAGAGAAGATGTGTATGGGGGGGAGGGAGGCCAGCATATTGAAATGCTGGGCTTGGCTATGCAGCCCAGCATTTCAATATGGAGTTTTCCTGGTCTCCATCATGGGGCCTTTCTGGGCACATAGACTAGCTTGAGAGGCCCCCCCATGTCTTTTAAGGCTACCCTCTTTATTTGGTAACACTCTGGTATCAATTTCCCACCTTTGGCACTGCCCAATCCTTGGAGGGTGTGTGCCACATTTCATGGTGCGCTGCCGATCAGACTTCAAACAACCAGGGTTGAGGCACAGTTGGGACAAAGGGAAAGGGTACAGGAATGTCAACTACCAAAAATAGGCTATACATGAATTAAAAATATAAAATAATCCATTCATGGTATATGCATTGAATAAATACATATGTCCAGTCTAAATCTGTGCACATAGATCTTGGAAGGATCCTAGAGAACTTATTTCTTTATCAATAAAACATTACTAGCTATGATGAAAGAATACAAGAACTCATCTCAACTTCTAAAACGCATAAGGGACGTATGCAACTGACATACTATAAACTGAATCAACTCATGTGCCTTTATGGCAAACACCGTGTTGTAGCCTAGGTGATTAAGATACACACATTCGGACATACTTGGAAACATTGCCAGTTGCGGGCAGTCCACATTTGGCCACATTATTTACAATACAAAAACCATTTCCTGACTAATTCCTTGTCCCCCTCCTCCCTTAGTCTAACAAAAAGGTCTTCTTTCTTGAGTTCATGGAGGGTTTGCGTGCTCTATGCATGACAATCTTTTCACAGGGAAATCTGTTTCTATTGCAGCCAAAAAGAATTCCTTTTCCTGGAAGCACAACTTGGAAGTGGCAGCGGGGCTGCTGTTGCTAGGCGGAGGAATTTCCCTGGAAACGAGTTTTCTCCACAACTCAGTTTGGATGGGGTCCTGGGGGAGGCCTTCCTTCCAACATCAATGAGGCATGACCAGGCAAATTTCAGGACCTTTGGGTAGATATGGAAGAGCCTGGAAAAGATACTTCGAGAAACAAACAAACAAAACAACAATAATAGGTGCTTTTTCCTTTTAAAGCTTTCCTTGGTTGTCCACAGATTGCCATAACTTGAGCCTAACCCTGTTGAGATAGGGTTGCACACATTAGCTAAATTACCACACTTGCTTTGGACTGGAGAATTCATCCTCCTCACATGGAGTTTCAGTTTGACAAGGTGTCTACCTTTCCAATGTTAAAGGGCAGATTTCATACACCATACATTATGCGGAGCACAAATCCACAATATAAACCTAGGAATCACTTCTCATGATTCAGGCTAGTGCACTTCCATATAGAAAGCGAGCACCTAGAGGTTCGTGAGAGGCTTTTTACTTTGTTGCAACAGATATGAATCTTTTTTAAAAAAAAGAAACATAAAATTGTGCACAAGATTAGGAGCTCCAAAAAGAGATTACCAGAGTTGGGGTTACCCCTGGTTTATGAAAAGGGTCACAAAAAGGGAAGAAACCCTTTTGCTATAGCTTCGGAATATATGAAATTGTCAAAAATAAGAAAAACTTCAAAAACGAACACACAAAACAAAACTGAGGCCTCAATAGAACAATGCCAGCATTAACATACATGTATACGAGGGATCAGACCTAAAATGATTAGAGAACTGGATTAGAGAATTTAAACCATTGGAAATCAGTGGGGTGTTCAAGTCCCACTGAACCCCATTTTCCTCCATGTCAGCTCATCCAAAATTTGCTCTGTGGGTCTCACATAGATGTGAGAGTGGGTTTCAGCATGCACTAAACTTGAATTGCAGATCTGAGTTTCCTTTATATAACAAAACAATCCTGGAAAGCAAATTCTGGTTAATTCACCTTGACAAAGAAGGCTGAAATAACGGAGAGGCAGAAACTTAAAACAAGCAAATGGAAATGTGTTATCCAGTGGCAAGCCTGACCAGGACTGGAGACTGGATTGAAACACAAAATCAAGCAGGATTGGAGTCCTACCATGGTAAGAACATGAAACATGGAAAGGATTTTCTGAACAAAACACTCAGAAAAGGTCAAGCTCTAACAAGATACTATAGATGGAGGCATAAAATATGATAAGCATACAGATGCCTCTTTCCACAGGTAAGAGGTTCACCAAATAGCTGAATAGGAAGACTGATATGCACAGTTCATAGATGGAACATAACTATAAATGACATTAAGAGAGCAAATGAAGATATACATTTTGAGGAATGCAGAACATTATTAAAGTCCAGATTTCTAATGAAGACCAAGAGTTTTCAGGAATCCTGCCTACCGAATTACCAACAAATCCAGAGAAGGTATTTCTGTGGGAAACACGACGCTGAGAATAACTGGATCACTGGTAAAACAAAGTATTAGTTTCTCAAGACTTAAGAGAGAAGCCGCACCGTGAGAGGGTAGTTTTACCCAAGGAAGGGTACAGATGTTCTTCTATAACACATGCTAGAACTTCAAATGAAAAGAGGTCTTGTAGAAACCAAATTTTTTAGAATTTTAAAACACTGTTCTTTTCAGAAAATAAAAAATTCAGTATCAACACAAAAGAAATTTTCAAATTTAAACGAATGAAAAATTGGGAAGCAGTTCAAAGTAAGATAGAAAAGCTGTTAGATGTAACACTCGAAGACCACATGCTTCTGGTATGAGATGTACTTAACAAAAATCACGAGAGAAATAAAATTTCCAAAAGGTTTGATACTGTATTGCTTTAGCAAAATAGATGTTCCATATAAACCCAAAATTGCAAATATATACTTTTAACCCATTGTCTCAGATTTAAAAAACTTAACGAAAGATCTGTTAGGTGCATCATTTCTTTAAAACAAAGGAGACTACAAGCTAAATATCTTAAAAGTATTCCCCTTAAAATTAAAGCTACAAAATCTAAGTACAAGGGAAACTGATAACGGCCACTAGAAAAATATTTTCAGACTCAAAAGGTAAAGCAAAAAAAAAAAAAATTATCAGAAGAATAGCTTCTAATCTAGAAGAACTCTTCGCCTCAGGGCAGTTTACAGGCAGGGTCTTTTCTCTAGCAGAGAAAGATTAGCTGTAAGTGGAACTTTGGGATGCCAGCTCCAGGCTGGAGATTTCTGAATATTTGAATTAAATTTGAAGATTACAAGGCATGCAGTCCATTTGTTTGGACACTTGCTCTCCCAGAGGCACTGGCTTTAATGTTCTGGGCATTACATTATATTTTTGGGAGTGATCTCCAGGTTCCACCTGGAGACTGGCACCCTTGCAAAACACAGTGTTTTGAGCAAGCCAAGAAGCTTACAAATTGGCTTGCTTCTTTCAACATATGCTCATCTTTCCTTCCAGGCATCTAGAACTACTCATTTTGTTTGTGGAGACATTCTTGCAGAATTTCAAAAGTTTGAATTTGTATCTTTAGACCCAAAATCAGGAGATGAGAATTCAGAAATATATCTCAATTGTGCCTCCCACCTTAGATACCATGGGGCATATATATATAAACACAAAATGGGGAAGGTGATGAGAGATCTGCCTGGTGGGGGGTTCAGATTTTATACCTTATTTCTAAAGACTAAATTTCTTCTTCCCTGGCTTAGTTATGGATCTGATTTATAAAAGAAGATGGGTCTCTTTCTCTAAAGGCATTTGGTTGCTTGTGCTCTAAGAGGAGAGACTTGAGGTGAACATTTTCTTTCCTTCTTAATGTCTCAGGGCACTGCATTCTAAACAAAATTATTATTCCTTTTACCCTTTTCTGGTTCTGTTAAAGATTTCAGATTGAGTAAGGAGAAGAAGATTAGCATTCCTTCCCTAATGTAGGAAGGGCAGGAAGGGAAAGATCCCCTGTGCAAGCACCAGTCATTTCCGACTCTGGGGTGACGTTGCATTCACCACAATGTTTTCATGGTAGACTTTTTACAGCTTGGTTTGCCATTGCCTTCCCCAGTCATCTACACTTTACATCCTGGCTGCATTTTAAAAGAGCTGAACCTAAGTTCTTCTGGGCTAACTGTAATGCAGACATGCACCAACTGAATTTCAGTGCTGAGATAGCTGAATAGCTTTAACTGGCTACACCACGAGGGTCTGGGAGGCATAAAAATAACATGAGTACATTTCTTTGCCTAGCCTAACCCAAGACTAGAGCCTATTATACTGAACAGCCTCCTGACGTGATTCCATTTGGGGAACCCCTTGGATTCCATCTTGACATTTGGACTCTGTATGATAATATCTAGCTATAGTGCCATATTGTGTGCAAAGCTTTGGGTTCTAATTTTTGTGTATTTAACCTTTGCAAAAGGGAAGAGAAGACTAGGACTAGATTTTAGCATGGACCACCCCCCCCCCCCTTTTCTGATAGGAAGGGAGGGGGGGAAATGGTAACATATGAACATATGAAGCTGCCTTATACTGAATCAGACCCTGGGTCCATCAAAGTCAGTATTGTCTACTCAGACTGGCAGCGGCTCTCCAGGGTCTCAAGCTGAGGTTTTTCACGCCTATTTGCCTGGACCCTTTTTAGTTGGAGATGCCGGGGATTGAACCTGGGGCCTTCTGTTTACCAAGCAGATGCTCTAGCACTGAACCACCATCTATGGCACTGGGGGGGGGGGAGTAGAAAAAAAGGCAATTAGGGAGCATCTGCCATGGCTCCAGTTGGGAAGATGACCAGAGCAAAAGCAGGTAACACCAGCCCACTCACCCACGATTTTCTTGCAGCTGCCTGGGCCTCTCTTCCACCTCTTGGCACGCCCTAGCCCTGTTTTGCTGGCTTAGACGAGTTTGTAGCCCTAGGAGGCATGACTCGCTTCTGCTACAATTATCAGTCAAGTTGAAACTAGTGAGAAACCCCAGTACAGCTGAGATTGCTGAGCTACACCCAATTTTAGGGAGAAATTAAATGGGAAGGGGGCCAGTTCAGGAATTTTTTCAGCTTCCCCATTCCCAGAGGAACACAGAAAAGGGTATGTGGTTTGGAATATTCCGAATTCTTTGATGTAGGTTTCTTTCTGACTGGAGAGGTTACAGTTTTTGCTTGGAATTGCATCAATTTCTGGCCCACCCTTTTGCATGATGCGTGTTCGAGTGCATCAGAATGAGGCACGTTCACAGGCTTGCCAGCTCCTTCCCTTGCACAGGCGCTTGCGTTTTTGACAGCTTACATGGCTGGAAGGCTTTCGTCAAGTGTAGCTTTTCTCCCCATTGCTCATTGCGCTTTATAGAATTTCTGTCTGTCCTGCAGCCCTTCAAGGACCAGGAGCTGGCTAACAGAAGTGTTAAAACTGTCAAGTTGAAGAAATCTTAGTTGATGAATCATAGATGCTCACCTGATTCATTCATTAACCACATTCAGGAAAATCAAAATCCATTTCCACACTTGAGACTCAATGCCTTTCAATATTTGCATCATCCCTAGTGGCTTCTCCCAGCAGGTATTCAGAGGAATTCTGCTCCTTCACATGGAGACTGCTAAGAGGGGTATTCTGCTTTTTTTCACAAGGAAGTTTCCTTGCTAATTATCATGGATAATAAAATCACTCACATCAAAGATTCCCAACAACAGCCAGCCAAAAATAAGATTGAGATGCGTCTTCAGCAGACTAGGCAGAAAGAAAACGGGGGGAGGGAGTGCCAGATTTGTATTAGCTTATAGACACACCCAGTGGCAAGTGGGAAGATGCTGACTAGCTTCAAACACACTCTGTAGATTTGATTTAGTTTTATTCCCTGCCTGAATGTACCAACAAACAATGACTGTTTTTAAAAAATTCACAGCAACCTGTTACACAGAACTTAGCACTATGGAGACAAGTGGCAGTGAAATGCTCCAACTTTTCCGTTTCTTCATTCTAGGCAGCTGTCAAAGGGAGGAAGAAAGCTGGCAACCCCAGTCCCAACTTGTTGCCTTTAAAAAAAACCTTTGCTTCTGTTTGAGAGCCAAGGCAAAGCAAATCCTCCATGTGGAAGCAGCCCAGTTAAGCAGAGGGAGAGGGAACAAACTCTGCTGCAGTGACTTGCCTGCCTTTGCAAGTAACTGGAATTAGTGCCGAACTACAGTATTTTGTGGGAGAAGGGAAAGGAGTCAGGCCACACATCAAAATGAATGCATTTTTTAAAAATAGAACCAGTTAAATGTGATAACCAGGGCTTTTTTAAAAAAATTTTTTATTTTTATTTTTAATTTTTGAGCAGGAACGCACAGGAATGCAGTTCTGGCTGGCTTGGCATCATGCAAGTGAGCTCCTGCTGGGTTTTTTCCACAAAAAACCCTGTGTGAATCAATAGTGACATCAGGGGGTGTGGCCTAATTTGCAAATGAGTTCCTGCTGGGCTTTTTCTACAAAGAAAGCCCTGGTGATAACTAAATGCTTGCTGTCTTCCAGAACTTTTTCAGCCCTGCTACAAAGCTTCCGTTTGGGTTCTACCACCAAAGTCTTCTCAAAGAAAGCTGTCTGATACCAAGTCAACATGATTGGTCCATCTGCCTCCGGTCTTGTCTACTTTGATGGAATTTCTCCAAGGGTCTTTAGCAGGCAAAGGTCTTCCCCAATATCACATCATTGAGATCTTGTAACTGGGGCAACCAGGGACTTATGCAAACACATGAAACTGCCATATATTGTCTCAGTACATTGCTCCAACAATCTCAGTATTGTCTACTCTGGCTTGCAGCAGCTTTTCACATCACCTTCTACCTAATCCTTTTAACCAGTGATTGAACCTGGGACCTTCTGCATGTAACACAGGTGCTCTGCCACCGAGTTTAGGTCCCCTCCTGCAATTTCATACAGCAGTTATTGAAGGCCAGCAAAACAAAAAACAAGAGGTTGGGAAATCAGACCACAGATCCCATCTTTGTGAGCTGCCAGAGGACAAAAACTGGTGGTTTTCAGACGGTGATCCATAGATGAAAGATACTGAATAACAAGGACCTACCTTACTGGGTTGTGGTGATAACGGTGACTTAAAGAAGAGGGATTACTGTCCCACCCAGAGCCTTCTGGATCACATTTAAACAAGTGAGTTAGTAGTTGGTTGGTCCATTCTACAGATCAAGACTCTTAAGGCAGTTCCTTTAGACCCCTTGTAAACATGATTCCAATCACTTCGATCAGTTTTCATTAATGTTACCTGTGAAAGGTATCAACAACCCCAGGAACTACCCAGGATGCCCCTGGCTCTGTTAATGCTATATTAATACTCAATTAAATACCATCTCTGTTAGTTCACTTGAGTCAGCAGCTATAACCTTGTGAAGAAACCTTCTCTACTTGTCTTCCCTGGGCAATTAATCTCATTTGATAAGCGCGTCTGCATCTCTAACATTCTCGAGAGGTGGTGAAATCAACTGCTCTGACAACCACCTTCTGAATGAGCATATGACTCTTTGACATTTATGGGCTAGCTTCTAGAAGCACATCCCAGTTAGCATGTTTGTTTTGGTGTCAGAAATTCAGAGGCACCCTCAGGCAGTGGACATTAGGGACTATAAAGGACAGCCTGAGCAGGTGGTGAACAGATCTGAGCCCCACAGCATGGGATAGCACTAGGATCGGCTCCAATTTATTTCCAGTCGACTCGCACGGGAGAATCCCTCAAGACAGAGTTAGGATGGCGTAGTAGTTACCGCGTCAGGCAAGGATCAGAGTAACCAGGATTCAAACCTGCTCTCATCCATGAAGCTCACTGGAGTGAGGAGGGAGGGCCCCCGGGCCATCTTTTATTAGCGCACTGGGCCAGTCATCCTCTCTTAACCTCCCTCACAGGGCAGTTGCGATGATCAATCCGAGGAGGGGGAGCCATGCCTACTGCCCTGGGCTCCTAGGGTAGCCAGAAATTTAAGAAGCAGAGAGCAGCCTCATGGTATAAACCTCTGGGCCCCGCATCTTATTAGGAATCAACAGTTATTTGAAAGGGTTTAAGGAAACTGAGGGGAATTTGCAGTGGGTGTGACTTTAATGATTCCTTGGATTCCTGATTCTGAAAGGCAGGGAGGAGAGCGGCATTTTGTGCAACCAGAGAAACCTGCAAGCATAGCACTTTTGAGTATTCAGAGCATTTGGCAATCCTTGCCTAGTCTAACGCAAACACTTAACTTCATGCTGTTGCATTTTTTGCGGATGAGGTAAATTCTGAGTGTTTGGATTGTGTGGAGAAAATGGGAATGAAGAAGATAATGCCGTGTGGCAGTAAAGAGGCCTAGTGCACGTGGGGGCGATGCTGCCCCAATGCTCCACAGCCTGGTAGCATGAGGTGCCTCAGACAATGTAAGAGACACTCACACTGGACAGCAATTTGTAACAGCACTGCCCCAGTTTCTGGAGAAACAGTGGGAAAGCCACAGTGTGGACTCCTCCTGCATGGCCCAGGCTTCTTGAGCAGCATGGTGGAAAGAATGACACAAGAGCAGCTCCCTCCCCACCGTGATAATATTAGAACTGCTGTGTGGAGAGGAGACGTTCTGACAGCTTCCAGCCCAAGCCGCACCCTTCCCAGTTCCACTTCTATCTGAAACTGCCAACATGGTTTCAAGGGGGTTGCTTAAGGCAAGAGTGAAGATTCACAAACCACTCGCTTCTTCTTAACAAAAGAGTTAAACCTTAAGAGGCTGGGACAGTCTGTTGATTATCTAATCTCCAGCAGTGAATCGGGACGTTAAAATACCAAGTCGAGCAGTTCCCTGACACACAGGCAGCCTCGCGGGGGGCCTATGGCGTCAATGAAGGTCATATGCTTATCCATCCACCTCCCCTTGTTGGTGTCCGAGAGGCAGCTTGATTCCACTTGCAACCGGCTGGCTGTAGCTCTCCTCGGCAGTGGCCCACCAGGATATTTCCTGTAAGTTAAAGAGGCCACTGCCTCTTTAATCACGCCCATTCCCAGCCATGGGATAGGAGTAATGGAATTTCCTGGAGTTGAAAGCCTGGAGTTACATTTTGATGAGACTATTTGGAAAAGAAGACCACGGGCATTCGGGGTGGGGGCTTCAGGGCTTCTAAATTTAATTTAATTTAATTTAATTAAAGGCTCCTCCAAGAAGAAAACCACTACTGGGGAAGAAGCATCTCTGATTTTCCACTGCACCATGTGTAGCTTACAGTGACACAAGAGGAATGATTCTGGTTAGTTCTCACCCTTGTACCACAGCAGGCAGATCCAATAGGAAATGGAGCAGATTCTCTTGGACAAGATATCCCAGTCTTCTGCAACATGATGTTTATGGGGAAAGACTGGATCCCGTTATCTTTTCTATTCAATACCACCTAGTTCCATCCTCATCACAGAGCCTGTTTTGCATGGAAGAAGAAGAAGATGATATTGGATTTATATCCCGCCCTCCGCTCCGAAGAGTCTCAGAGCGGCTCACAATCTCCTTTCCCTTCCTCCCCCACAACAGACACCCTGTGAGGTAGATGAAGATATTGGATTTATATCCCGCCCTCCACTCCGAAGAGTCTCAGAGCGGCTCACAATCTCCTTTACCTTCCTCCCCCACAACAGACACCCTGTGAGGTAGATGAAGATATTGGATTTATATCCCACCCTACACTCCAAAGAGCCTCAGAGCGGCTCACAATCTCCTTTACCTTCCTCCCCCACAACAGACACTCTGTGAGGTGGGTGGGGCTGGAGGGCTCTCACAGCAGCTGCCCTTTTAAGGGCAACCTCTGCCAGAGCTATGGCTGAACCAAGGCCATTCCAGCAGGTGCAAGTGGAGGAGTGGGGAATCAAACCCAGATAAGAGTCCTCACACTTAACCACTACACCAAACTGGCTCTCCACAGCTTTGTCCGTTGTGGGTTCTACACTTCCCAGCACAGCCACACCAAGGGTCAAAAGGATCCGGCTCCTTTCTCTTTTGGCTCTGGAAAAGCAGTTAGGATCCAACCCCAAGATCCCTGTAGCTAGATGGTCAGGAAGCCGCTGAGATAAATAGCTGATCAGCGGCACCCTCGCTGCATGATCTGCAAGAGAGACGCTCTGGCGACGAAGAGAAAAGGAGCACACACATTCTCCTGAGTAAGCAGCATCCTCCCTTTTTCACCCAGATCAAAGCCATTCCAGTCACTGGCAGCCTCTCCCCTTGGAGCATCTGCTGCTCCACCCTCCCCTCTTCCTTTCCCAGGGAAGGCCCAATCATGTTTTCGTGTTGCACTGCTTTTTTTTTGCTTCAGGCATAACCTTTCCCCCTGCAGCTCTCAGGAGCGCCTTGGATTTCGGAAGAGCTAAAAAGCTGCCTTGCGTGCGTCAACCTGCTTTCTGTAGTCCTTGCTGAGACTTGTGAATTTCAGGATTCTCCTCTTCCCCTCCTGCAGTGCTGCAAGAGAGCAGGAGTTGCAGGATACAACGTGTACCACCCTAGCCCCTTGGAAAAACTAGAGACCGAAACTACAAAAAAGGCAGGCATGAAAGTGAACTTTTATTGGGGAGGAACACGGTAGGAAATCACCATGAACAACAAGAGGCCCTCTTGAGATCACTATTGTTAACCCATTTCGAAGAGCCCCCTCGAGGCCCACCACCCATTTTCTTACAACAGTAAGAAAACTCCCCCTTCAGAATAAGAAAGAAGCTTAACTCTGCCCAGCTGTTGTTGTTTTTTTGAGATCTTAGCAATTTCAAACACTTTTACATTTCCTGTGATTTTACGTTCCCCACCCACCCCCCTCCAAAAAAAAGTGCAGTCCTCCATGACAGGTCAATAAGACTTTTGTGCTAAGCATGGGCTGAACTGGAAACAAGAAACTATACTAAGCTAGAAGTGTTCAATTGCAGTAGAGGTCACATACCAGGAAGAGCAAGGGACAGTGATGCCCCCCCCCCAAAGCTGCCACACAAGGAGGGGTAAGGTAAGCACTTGAATCCCATGCAAATTAATCAGTTCCCTTGTGTTGCTGAAATCCAGCTGGAGCTTCCAGGAGTTGGAGCTGCCTCCTTATTAAAAATAGAATGAGTTTGGAAAAGAAAAAGAGAGAAGGGTGGACGAGGAGTTACGGGGAGTTATTCAGTGGTTTGCAAAGTTCAGTTTCTGGGTTCTTCACCAGCTTCTCCCCCTTCTTCTCCCGCGCATTCTGCTGTCCATAACGTGAGGTTGTCTCTGAGAAGCTGCATGATGAGGGTGCTGTCTTTGTAGGAGTCTTCGCTGAGCGTGTGGAGATCCCCCATGGCCTCGTCGAAGGTGGTCTTTGCCAGCTTGATGGCCTCTTCTGGGGCGTTGGCGATCTCATAATGGAAAACTGAGAAATTGAGGGCGAGACCCAGGCGGATGGGGTTGGTGGGCTGCATCTCCTTCTTGCTGATGTCCATGGCCTCTTGGTATGCTTTCCGGGCATTGTCAATTATCTGCTTGCGGTCGTCCCCGGTAGCAACCTCAGCCAGATAGCGGAAATAGTCGCCTTTCATCTTCAGGTAGAACACTTTGCTTTCTGGGTCACTCGCTTTCTTTATGAGATGCTTGTCCAGGAGACTTAACACAACATTGCAGACGCACTTCAGTTCATTTTCAATCTTCTCCCGGTATTCATTGACCAGCTGTGCTTTGTCATCCCCTCCTTCGGTCTTGTGCTCGATGCTGGATATGACCCTCCAAGCAGACCTTTGGCAGCCGACCACATTCTTGTAGGCAACGGAAAGGAGGTTGCGTTCCTCGTTGGAGAGCTCAGCTCCATCCTCCACCACCGTTTTCATGAACTCAGCCATGTCCTCATAACGCTCAGCCTGTTCGGCCAGCTTAGCTTTCTGTACTTGGTGGTTCCTTGCCATTTTGGGGGAGCCGCAGAAGGGAGAGCTGATGGGGCAAGGAGGCCGGCTATGAGAAGGATCAGGCAGCTGCTCCAAGAGCTGTCAGAGTGTCTGCCGAGTTCAGCTCTTGGGATCAGCTTTTGGCTTGGCGTCTCAGCCTGGAGCGAGAACAAGGCGTGGCGAAGAAGCTCTTAGTGAGCCCTCCCCCCCACTTCCTTTCATTCGGCCTCTCCTTAAAAGGAAAGTTACAGTGATTCACCTTGGAGCAAGAGAGGAAACTGAATGCTTACCTGCTAAGGGTGCAGAAACGCAGCCTGCTTGAAGACCTCTTGGGCATGAAGTCACCACCAGCCCTGGCACAGGCTCCAATAGAAAAGATGGGCCGCAATGGAAGGCGCGCAAAAGTTTCAGTCCCCTCCAGGGGGCAGTGTATGTACACCTGTCCCGTCCCCCTTCTTGTCCTGCCGTTATTGTTGGAATTCTCTACCCTGCATTTCCTACAATTCCAGTTTATCTCATCAAACCCTATTAATTTACTTCCCTTTCTAAATTTAAGGCCAATCATGATTTCCTGGGCTG
Source organism: Heteronotia binoei (assembly GCF_032191835.1). Taxonomy (NCBI): domain Eukaryota; kingdom Metazoa; phylum Chordata; class Lepidosauria; order Squamata; family Gekkonidae; genus Heteronotia; species Heteronotia binoei. The sequence continues at coordinate 8,869,190 of NC_083239.1, read as the reverse complement.
TACTACTTCGGGCTGTCAGCCGAAATGTATGATGTTTGAATGATGTTCAGTTGGGAGTATTTATTTCTCAGCTTGACTTGGATAGCCCAGGCTAGCCCAATCTTGTCAGATCTTGGAAGCTAAACAGGCTCAGCTCCGATTAGTAGTCGGTTGGGAAACTGCTGAAAAAGTCTACGGATGCTATCCAGAGCCAGGCAACAGTAATCCACCTCTGGAGGTCTCTTCCCTTGAAAACCCCACAGGGTCACCTGAAGTTAGATGTGCCTTGACATCAGCAAAAAAATAAATAAATCATCAGGGCTGGGAAGAAGAGTTCTGCCTGATTAATCCAGATGTTTTCTGAGGGACCCTAACAAACATTCTGTGTACTACTCTGCTCGTGGCAATAATATTTCAGCCCATGCACAGTCACGGTGAAGTTTCACTCTCAGAATGAAACCTGTTTCCACTTGCTAAGAGATTATTCTATCCTTCTGACACAGTTCCCTCCCCCACCCCCCCACAGGCTTCATGACACATTTCTTGTGCTGCTTTGTGGACCTTTGGTGATGCATCCCAGGTTAGCACAAAAGGAGGCGACAGGTGGGGCTGATAACTCAGCCTCTCCAGTTTGAGAGTGAATTGTTTCATCGGGTGACTCACTAATCTTTTTTTTTTTTTTTTTTGGTGTGGGCAAAATTCCTTAGTCGTTTTGCATTCCAGTGACACACTGCTGTATTCGGAACCTTTCTTCTCAGCCCAAGAGACTGGGTGGGATGAGGGAGGAGGGGACGCTGGAAGAAGGCGTAAACAATGGGGCACGCCCAGACCTTCCCAGAAATTCCAGTTTATAACACTGATAGCCATCTGCTGTATTCACAGGAGTGTCACACTACTTCTCTAGGCAGTGATCAATAGGTCAGAAGCTCATGATGCCAGACAACCGTCTCTATCTGTTATTGGGTTCCCCCAACCTTAGGCTTCTCTGCATTGGGTTTCTTGTAGGTTCTGGCCCCATGCTGCTTCAGATTATCACATGATTTCTGTGTTTTCTTGTGCCTTCAGTTTTCATGTTGTTTTGTTGTTGTTTGTTTCTTGGAATTTTTCTGGTTCTCCTGAGACCACTTTTACCCCAACTTTCCTCCTGGAAGCCAATTTTGAGTTACCCTTTCCCTCATGCATCGTCTCTGACAGTCTTCTTTGTCCTGCCCACTCCCACCTGCCTCCAAACCACTCCCTCCCCCCGCCCTGAAGATGCGTTGTTTCCATTTTGATTTTTTAAAAAACTACGCAACCCTTATAGCAACATAAGACTGCACATACACAATATAGGCTTAATTAAGTCTCTAGCCCCTCCCATTGAGGAGATAATGCCTTTTTTTCCTGATATCTCTGTGAGGTAAGGGACTATGCACTTACTTTTTAAAAATGAAAGCTGGGAATTCAGAAAAACCTGATAAAACCGATCTGTACAATAGTATATCAATGTAAGAATATTTTAATGTGTTTTTTTTAAAAAATGCAGAAGTCCTGGTGTGTGTGTATGTGGGCTGGTGGCCACTTTCAGTGCCAGAAAAGAAGTGTGCTCCAGAAACATACAAGCAGGAGTTACGGTGCCCATGAGCACCATGCTGGGGATCAGAGATCCCTCAGATTTTTATCCCCTCCTTCTTCCAAACTTAAAGAAGCATACTTGGTTTCCCTTCCTATTTCATTCTCACAACAAGCTTGTTAAGTAAGCTAGGCTTTGAGGAGGACTCTGGCTCATGGACACCGAGTGAACTATACGGCAAAGGAAGAATTTGAATTCAGGTTCTCCATTTTAATCAATAATCCCATTCATGAGTAGATCAAGGCTTTATAATACCCTCAAGCGCAGCGCTGAAGACAAAGATGTACACATTGTATTTACATCTATGTACACCTCCTTAAAAAGCTTTAAAAGATTAGGATCCCGCTACGGAATGTATCCCTTACAACTTGAAAGCATTTCTTCCTTGTTCTCATTGGAGAGAAGCTTTGAGAATTTTTTTTTTTTAAATTTTTAATTTGATCCCAGTTTGGTCAGGCCCCACCTGGCTCCTCGGGGGACAGCTCTGGCATTCCAGGTTTATAGCGTGCACACAGAGACATTTATCCTCAAATATATGGGCTCTGCTACAGGGATGAGGCATTTTTCTCACCTCCGAAATCATAACTTATGAATCCTTTCCCCAGCTAGAAGGGCTATTAAGAGTTGAAATGGGGCGTGAACCGTGGTTCTGCTGCGTATTACAGGCACCTATTGTGTCTTTATTGTCTCACTGACATGGCCTCGAGTATTTCACTTCTTTTTTTTTTTTAAAGGAGACATAGGAATGAAACAAACAGGCATGTCACCCAATTACAGAAACCTTAGCCGATCAATCATACATGTTTTAATAAATGAAACGATTTAATCCGCATGTATTTCCCAATGAATAAATCACAACTGTGTTTTAAAAAGCACCCTTTTAAAAACGGTGCGTCTACGTGTATCAGCTTTATATTAAGCGTTCCCTTTTCTAAAGGTGGGATGTTCCTCTTCAAAAATTATGAAGCATTCAAGCTGAGTCTGCGTCCACCCCTAACCTTGTCTCAGTACAACCGCCTCAGTTCCTGCACGTGCACTGTACTAGTGGGAATCGGGACCATGATGCCCTTGGAGAAGGGGTTTCAGCTTTCTCTATGCTGTTTTCCCTGCCTGGAACAGTACTGGGGAATGCTATTAGGAAAAGTAGTTTTCTTCAAATGGAGAGCCAGTTTGGTGTAGTGGTTAAGTGTGCGGACTCTTATCTGGGAGAACCGGGTTTGATTCCCCACTCCTCCACTTGCACCTGCAGGAATGGTCTTGGGTCAGCCATAGCTCTGGCAGAGGTTGTCCTTGAAAGGGCAGCTGCTGGGAGAGCCCTCTCCAGCCCCACCCACCTCACAGGGTGTCTGTTGTGGGGGAGGAAGGGAAAGGAGATTGTGAGCCGCTCTGAGACTCTTCGGAGTGGAGGGCGGGATATAAATCCAATATCTTCATCTACCTCACAGGGTGTCTGTTGTGGTGGAGGAAGGTAAAGGAGATTGTGAGCCGCTCTGAGACTCTTCGGAGTGGAGGGCGGGATATAAATCCAATATCTTCATCTACCTCACAGGGTGTCTGTTGTGGGGGGGGGGGAGGTAAAGGAGATTGTGAGCTGCTCTGAGACTCTTCGGAGTGGAGGGCGGGATATAAATCCAATATCTTCATCTACCTCACAGGGTGTCTGTTGTGGGGGAGGAAGGTAAAGGAGATTGTGAGCCGCTCTGAGACTCTTCGGAGTGGAGGGCGGGATATAAATCCAATATCTTCATCTACCTCACAGGGTGTCTGTTGTGGGGGGGGGGGGAGGTAAAGGAGATTGTGAGCTGCTCTGAGACTCTTCGGAGTGGAGGGCGGGATATAAATCCAATATCTTCATCTACCTCACAGGGTGTCTGTTGTGGGGGAGGAAGGTAAAGGAGATTGTGAGCCGCTCTGAGACTCTTCGGAGTGGAGGGCGGGATATAAATCCAATATCTTCATCTACCTCACAGGGTGTCTGTTGTGGGGGGGGGGGGAGGTAAAGGAGATTGTGAGCTGCTCTGAGACTCTTCGGAGTGGAGGGCGGGATATAAATCCAATATCTTCATCTACCTCACAGGGTGTCTGTTGTGGGGGAGGAAGGTAAAGGAGATTGTGAGCCGCTCTGAGACTCTTCGGAGTGGAGGGCGGCATATAAATCCAATATCTTCATTTACCTCACAGGGTGTCTGTTGTGGGGGAGGAAGGTAAAGGAGATTGTGAGCCGCTCTGAGACTCTTCGGAGTGGAGGGCGGGATATAAATCCAATATCTTCTTCTTCTTCTTCTTCTTCAAATAGCACATCCCTGAGACTGTTTCAGATTTGAAAAACTGGTGATCTGAGTGCCCCTTCTCCACATGCACTATGGTCCTGATCTTAATCAGAAATGGTGAGTTCAGGAATTGAGCCACAACCACTACTCATATGCGACTGAGTTACCTCCTCCAACACAGGTTGGAAGACCCAAACCTGGCCTGTATACTCCGTAATGTGCGAGGAATGGTAATGCACAGCTAGCATATTTTGTAGATTAGGTGCATCTATCATGGATCAGAGCAGTCAATCAATCCAGCGTTGCAGCCCATGTTAGGAATCAATGGTGGAATAATGCCTATGGTATAATTAATCATGAAGGATGTAAGTTCTCCAAACTCCAATAGGGAAGCTCAGTGTACTTGAGACGTGGGGACAGGGATTATCATTACTTCGGGCTGTCACGCCCCCAGGCTGGGCAGGGGTTCCCCCGCCCTGGAGGTTCCCAATCCATTGGCCCACATTGGGCTGGTGGGGGGAACCTTCCCCGATGTTGGCGGCCGCTCTAGGCATTTCCAGGAAAACTCTATGGTTTTCACGGACGCTCTAGCAATCTGGGAGGGAAAACTATATGGTATCATTCCACAGAGTTTTCCTCCCAAATTGCTAGAGCGTCTGGGAAAACCATAAAGTTTTCTCGGAAATGCCTAGAGCGGCTGGTGCATGGCATTGCCAGCCAGATAACGTCACTTCCGGGTGACATCATTGTGCCACATGCGTGTTGCACACATGAAAAAAGTCCCCTGCCAGAGGCTGTGGGGAGTTTGGCAACCCTATCATTACTTCTTTTCTGTTCTCTTTCTGCTGTTCATCAGGTATTTCAACAAGCCTTCAACTACAATCCCACCTGTTTCTCTGTTGTTAGTTGACTGTCTCCTAATTATGGATGGGTACGGAACAGGGAAATGGCAGTTTGTTTTGGTTCATGGTTCGTTTGATTTCCTGAACCAGTTCATAGTTTATTTGGTTCGAGAGGTGTAGAACAACCCCATTGCAAGTTAGAGATACCAAACTCACTGAGGATCTTCAGCAGGCTCTCCAGCACCCGCTCCCAAGTTTGGCAATAATTGGATTTGGAATGTCCAAGTTATAGCCCTCCAAATCAGGTGCTCCCAGAAAAGCTCAGCTTCAGCTCTCCTGACAAAAACTAACTCTTCTCTCTTCGTGCTATGAAGTGAAAGCAGCTGAATCAGGGAGTCTGCTCCCTTAGAGCAAAATGGGAGCTCTGTGATTGGCTTCCAGAGCCGCCAATCAAACTATGGACAACTGCTATGGGCATTTCTAGGGCTCTCAGAAGTCCACTCCCAGTGTTGCCTAGGAACTGACTGGATCGGTGCCAGGCTGTCTAAGAAAATGAACTGCAAAAACGAACCAAATGAAACTCCAAGGAAAAAGAGTGGTTCATTTTCCAGTTTGGGCAAAGATGTTTGAAACAATCCACAAATTGGGATGATTCATGTAGGAAATGTGATTTGTGGAACGATTCATGCCCATCCCTACTCTTAATCCATCCTGAAGACTCACTACTGATACCAAACTTCTGTCCCCTCATCCTGCACTGGATTATTTTGTCCATCTCATGGCAACGCAGAAGGCAGCTTTGTGTGTTCATATGCTCACCTGACACCCTAACTAAAAAGATATGCCAGTTGTTTGCAGTGGTAGGAACAGAAATGTAGCAGTGTTCTAAAACAAGGAACATGGAAAAAAAACAGTATCACACTTACCTGGAACTGTTCTTCATTGAGATGTCTTCTGTGCAGTCCCACATTGGGACTACACATATGCAGTCCAGTCACTGGAGGCTCTCTACAGCTATTCTAGTATATTCTAACAATTTGAGGGGAGCCCCTCCTAGGCAGAGATCACTAGAGGCTGTTTTCCAGCCAATGGTTACATGCTCTGCAGAGAAGAGTCCCCCCCCCTTTCCCTCAGTCCTTCTGAGCCGCAGCAAGTATCACGACTCTAACATCCTATGAATTCACAATGGGGTGGGAGGGAGGGAATGTGAGCCCATATATGAGAGAAATGTCTATAAGTCTCTTTGGGTATCTCCAGGAGGACTTGGAACCAGACCTGCCTGGGCCAGAAAGGTGTGATTAGAATGTACCATGTGCGCTTCTCTCTAATCTCGTTCAGCACTTTGGGAATAAGAGAGAGTGGTGTAAAGCAATTTTTAAATAGGCGCTAGAAAAAGGATGGAATGCATCTCCTACGGAGAGGAAATCTGTGCCTGCCCTGGAACAGAACAATGGGGTTTTCATGTTGGCATGAGTGGCAAAAAGCTCTACCCTTGGGAAACCCCACTGCTGAAAAACTAGGAGGATATATTTCTCCTTTGGTACCCATTAGTACTCTGATTGCCCCATTCTGCTGAAGTATCTGCTCTTGTACCGGCAGTGTTTGCTACATGCACTACTTGGAGGGAGGATCCTTGGGTCATCACCAATTCCCTAATACATGTGGCCTCCCTGCAAAGGGTTGATGATGCTGTGCCCCCTTGTTGATTTATGTAGGTCATAGCCATTGCGTTGTCCATAGTAACCTGGACGACAGTCCCTTTGTTGGGTTCTGTGAATGAGGTAAGGGCACAAAATATTACATGAATTATAACCGATTAATATGAAGGCCTAGCTCTTCTGGTGACCATATACCCTGCACTGAAAAGCCTACAGTGAGCTCCCCAGCCCTGTACAGAAGTATCTAAAGTGGGGATGTCAAACTCATTTGTTATGAGGGATGGATCTGACATTAATGGGATTTTGTTGGGCCAGGCCAAGTGTGCCATAAAATGTAATGCCAGGGAACAGAGATTTAAACTTTATAAAGAACGCAAACACAATTAAAGAGAGTATTTTTTTTACTTAAAATACAAACGTGCTTAAAACAGTATTTTGTTTATTTAACAGGCTTTGATATCTGACACGTCCCAAACCGCCCCTCCCTGCCCATAAAAGATGCCTGCCTAAAATGGAAAGATGGGGAAATAGTAAATAAAACATCGAGAAAAAGCACAAGGATCACAGCAGAAACTAAAAATATAAACTAAAAAAATATAAAATGGTCTGAGCCTAGGAGAACAAAATGGCTGGGCATTGCAAGCTCTCCACCCCTGTCTATTCAGAGTGGCAGTGGCTCTCCAAAGTCTCAGGGTTTTTTACGGGATGGTTTGAGATAATACATTTGGTTGTCCTCTTCAGCATTTGTTCTGCATTGAAGCCCCACATTAGGAGGATGTGTGTGTTAAAACTAATATTTCTCTGCAAAACTGAAGTTCCTTGAGTTTGTAGAAATCTATATTTTAACTGTGGTTGGTCCCAAACCCCTGACCTTTACAGGTGTCTGCCTAAAATGGAGAGGTAGGGGAATAGTAGTATTTGACAGTGCAACACACTTTGAGAATACTTGTGAGTCATCTGCCAACCCAAACAGGGGAGCTATGTACTGATACGATATTTGGTTATTCTTAAAGCGCAGGAATCCGGATTGACCAGGGTGAATGGCAATATGAAAATAAGAATCCTGAAGGTAAAGTATGCAAAACCAACAGTTTAATGTTTTTTTTACAACAGTTTACAACATTTGCAAAACTGATTGCAACGACATTTTAAACTTCCTAACCTCTAAGGAAAAAAATTAGATCTCTCAGGTCCATAATTGATCTGAGACTACCATCCTTTTTGGATACTAAAAAGAAATGCGAATAGAAACCCGTAATGGGGTCCAAATCAGGGACCTTCTGGATTGATCCTTTCTCTATCAGGGATCAAAGCTCCTTTTTCTAACTCAGGTATAGAGTTATTCAGAGCCTCGTCTGAGTGTTGGAGGGATGGCTACTGCCAAAACTCTAATCTATAACCTATATCAACAATTCACAGAACCCATTTATCCTTGGTGATCTGCCATTTCTCCTTGAAGAAAGCTAGGATCTCCTTTTCTTTAAAAAAAAAAAATGCCTGATCTAAAACCTTTTGAAGCCTGCTGCTGCTCTTCGAGGAGTGGTTGATCCTGTGAGCCTGAATGCTCAGTCCTATAGCTAGGGTTACACCTGCCTTGATTCACGAGCCCTGGAAAGGATCTCTGCATAGGATACTATGACACCTCCAACGCTGATGAGGGTATCTGACATATGGTGATTGCAGCTGATGATATCTATATATCTGCTGGGATCAATATGGAGCAGCTGGACCTGGTGTGATGCTAAATGTCTGGGCTGTTTGCTTATTCTTTTTAATTTGAGATAAAAGCTCATTGGTTGAAGAGGCAAACAATGTTGTCCCTTCAAATAGTAGGTCTTCTATTTTTTTTGTCTGCTGTCGGGGGAAGAGCTGTGGAATGCAGCCAAGCCTGTTTCCTTAGCAGAAGTGCTGAAGCCATAGCTCTAGAGGAAGAGTCGGCAGGCTGACTGCTTGCATTAATTTACTGCTTGGAAAGGCACAGTGCCTCTGCCTGTAAGAGTTTTGCAAGGGCTAATTGTTCTCAGGTTGAAGGTCCATGTAGGTGGCCGTCTTCTCCCAGAGAAACAGCTGATACCCTTCTACGATTGCCTCACAATTAGCGATGTGCAGATTAAGAGCAGTAGAAGAACAGATTTTCCTGCTAAATGCGTCAATCTTTCACCCTTCTTTATTGGCTGGTGATTAGACTCCTGTGCAGTTTTACCTTCATCTCCTTTGCTATTAGAGATGAGGCTGGAGGGTGGCAGAATAAATAGAAATCTCGCTCCTGCTGCATCCCGTAAAGGTTCTCTCCTTTCTTGGATACGGCCGTCACGGTCACTGGCTTCTGCCATAAGGTCTTGGGAGATGTCATCGATCCCTTCTAGCGTCGGAAAGGCAACTACACCCAATGAGTCAGTATAAAGTTTGCCTAAGATCTTATCCCGAGGTCTTGGGTTGGTGGATGTGACTTCCAACTCCAATAATTTTGCCATCCTCATCATTTGTTCTGTATTGAATTTTAAGTCTTCATTAGGTGACACAGGGTCAAAATCTCTTACCATGTTGTCAGGGGAAGGTTCTAATGGGAAATCTGAGTCTGATCCCAAAGGCAACTCTTCTCTTTGCTCCTCCTCGGAATCTGAATGGCATCTCTGTGTATGAGATGGCATTGCTGCAGGATACCCCACTGGCGGACCTGCATCCTCATAACTCGATGTAGAGGAGTGTCTAGACCAGGGGTCCTCAAACTTTTTAAATAGGGGGCCAGTTCACTGTCCCTCAGACTGTTGGAGGGCCGGACTGCCGTTATTGTACAAGGCTGCGGGCCGTCAGTTCTCCGTCTTCTGCATCTCTCTCCCTTCCCCACACCACACACCCCGGCCTGGGAACTCACCTCACCTCGGTATCACCTCACACTCTGTCTCCGCCGCCTCAGCCCAGTGCCGGAAGTATGCGTTGCTAATGCGAGTTTAGGTTGAACGTCACTTCCGGTCTGATTTTGCCATAACCCGGCGGGCCACATAAACGTCCTCAGAGGGCCGCATCTGGCCCGTGGGCTGTAGTTTGAGGACCCCTGGTCTAGACTCAACCAGCGCTTTCCATTGATGCTAGTCGTCCCATTCCTGAAGCCTAGGGGATGGCAAATAATACAGGTAACTTTGCCATGGAGAAGGAGGCATAGAACCTTGCCATGGGGCTGGTGAGGATGGTTCCGAAGGCTGGTTTGGTGCTGGAAGCGCAAATGCACTCTGGCCAGGCTCTAGCTCCCCTTCAGGCAGTGAATGATTCTGGATAAATCATCATTGAAGAGCTTGGCTCTGTAGGTATCTTGGAACCAACGCACTGTTTGTCCTTGTGCTTGGGCTTGGGATGTGCCTTTTCCGGTGGGGGTTCCGATGCACAGCATTCTGCAAATTGGATTGCACCCAACGTTTCAGATCTGTCTCTGAAACTGACAGAACCAAGCCACTCAGTGGCAGACTCATAACAGAGCCAGTTTTCACTGGTGATTTGGAGGGCAACAGTTGCCTATGCACTGCTGGGGGCAGAAGTTTTAGTTGCTGGGCTATTGGAGCAGGAAAGCACTTTCTCCCATAACTGGCTTTTAAACATGCTGCTCAATTAGAGTGGGCTTTGGGAGTAAATTGAAGACACGTGACATGGCCATGTTATGGGCTTCACCAAGACAAAGGAGGCATGAAAGGTGCTCATCTGAGTAATTTTGGTACCACATTGGGTACATTTTTTAAACAGCGCCTTCTATGACATAACTGAAGCAAGAATAGCTCAAATAAAGCAAAACTTGGAGGAAAAAACTCATGAACTTGGTAGCTGTAGAGAAAATGCCCTCACAATGTGGCAGTGAATAAATGACTGAGGGAAAGGGGGGGGGCTCCTCCCTGCAGAGCACGTGAATATTGACAGGAAAACGGCCTCTAATGAGGTCTGCAGGGGAGGGGCTCCCTTTGGAGTGTTAGAATATACTAGAATCGCTGTAGAGAGCCTCCAGTGGCTGGCCTGTACAGAAGACTGAAGATGAACTACCAGTTAGGTGTGGCCTATATAAGTCACCATTACTCTGCTGATTTACTGGAATATCTCTCTGTACCTTCCAGAGAGCTATTTAGTTATAGGAAAACAAAATAGGAAGTGCCAAGAAAAGCTGAATGTGTATAAATTATGCAAATCATGAGAGTTGCCTCTGGAGCTACATTGACTGTTTCTGCTTCTAACGAGTCATGCTATGAAATGGAATGACATGCAGCACTGATGACTGGACACCTTAATCAGCCATCCTTTTGAGGTTGCTCCAGACATTACCTCACCACTTTCCTGTCTGTTTGAGCCATGAGGGCTAGAAACATTTTAAAAAAACCACAATGAAAGTCAAGATGTTGATTGTGGCAGCCAACATCAAACTCAATCGTATGCAGTATACATGCAGCCAACTCCTCAAACCATCAGTATTTTTTTTTAAATTATAACCTGCCTTTCTTCTGTGGCTCAAGGCAGCTTACAATTCCTAGATACAATTGAATTCCATTCCCAGGTCCCATCCTGGAACATACCTGAAGCTTAAACTCTATTAAAAGGCCTCATCAATAAAACTTCCTTATAGAGCGCCCTAAAAAAAATCCCTAAAGATGGTACTCCCGGCACCTCTCAGTGAGCCCACTTGTCAAGATGGCAGCCAGTCTACCGAAGGAATGGGCTCTAGCAGAGGGCAGGCAGGCCTCCTTCAGCAAAGGTACTAGAAGGTGACAATCAGAAGGCAGTACACGGGATGTATGAGGACACTCCTTCAAGAACTGAGGCCCATCCGTTTTCAAATGTTTGTTTCCAACCATGGAGACTGCTAACTTAACTGAAAAATAATAATAATAAATCCTTCGTAGTCAGCACAGCCATCAGGTTTTATGTTTCGAACCAGAGCACCATCAGCTGCCTGTCAAGTCTGTGTAAAACTCTGGTCAAGTCTGTACCTAGTATGGCTCAGGCAGAGAGCATCCTGGGTAAAGCCAAACTGTATTTAGCTGCTGCTAGCTTGAACTCTCCCTACCCCCTCCTTTCCTTTGTTATGTAGGACTGCTTTGAAATGGGAATATGTGAAAGTTTTATCTGTGCCTTCTCAGGCTCTGCTCAGGGGGAGTCTGGAGCCTGCAACGCTCAAGGCCAAAGTAGGTCTGAGAACGAAGTGGTAACATCAATGTGTGAATGTGCCCTGCATAGTCCCCCCTCCCTAAAGAATCCCTTTGAAGTGTACCTATATGATTGCACTCTACTGTATGATCTTTAGTCTTTCAATACTATTCTAGTCGAGAACAACAGCATCAATAAACTAGTTATTTTGTTTCGACAACGACTTGTTCTTGAATCTGCCGACTTGACACTGCCTCTTCAAATCTCTGTAAGTTCTCAAGGGAGAGTCTTATATCTGAACAGAGAATCACAGTCTGCTTAATTATATGTTTGCGCTATGCCTTTCATGTCAAACACATAGCTTGTGACCACACCACCAAGAACATTGACAGGCCACACAAGGAGGCCTGCAAAGGATCAGTTCTGCTAGTCCAACATTCTTTCTCCAAAAGTGACAAGGCAAATGCTCTTTCGGCAATCATTTCATCATTTGTCATCCCAGCACCTGGTAACTCCCAACCTTTGAACGTGGAAGTTACATCTACCATAACTAACAATTCTAGGGAATCAATACTTGTATTTATAATACCAGAGAAGTAACCATGTTGCAGACTCTGTGCAACACATTTAAACAGAAGTGCAGCAATATCTCAAAGACTAAGGAAATGTATTGCAGCATCAGCTTTTGTGAGCCAGATCTCACTATTTATTATTTACTTAATGTATATTCCATCTTTCATCCCAGTTGGGACCCAAAGGAGGTTATATTGTTCTCTTCAATTTCATCCTCAGAACAACCCTGTAAGAGGGGTTAGGTTGAGGGTGTGGGACTGGTCCAAAGTTGCCCAGCAAGCTTCCATGGGGATTCAAACTTGGGTCTCTTAAGGCTGATTCCGCATTTGCCGTTTGCCTTCCTTTCGCTCCGGGGTTGTTCCATGCGGGCCTGATTTCCCGATTCCGCACTAGAGGATTTCTCCCGGATTCAATTCCCAATCTGTTCCGTGTGTTTTGATTCTGCAGTACTGCTGCTCCCGGAGTTTCCACCATAATCGGAGCAATTTCCCCCTCCCCTCCCTCCTCACTCATTCATGTAGTTCCTTTTTTTTTTACACGCATGCGTGTTCACGTTACAACGTAACCTTTTTTATTGTGTTACGACGTTACACCAGAGGCGCAATACTTGCAAAGTCACGTGTTTTCCTTCCCACCTGCCATTGGCCATTTATCTAAGGCCCAGGAAATCTGATTTTGCGATCGAAACCATAGGTGGGATCCGATTGGCCAGCGGATATGGTGTTACATGCTTATTGGGTGGCTTGGAAAAGAGATGCGTTGGATTCTGGCATGTGATCTTAAGTTCTCGCAAGCCCTCAATGCGTGCTGAGGCCACCGCCATTAATCTGCCCCCTGGTCTATTGTCTAAAGCAGGAAGCACACACTTGCTGGAATGCTAAGCACACAGTTTTCAGGAAAAAACTATTAAAAAAAGGAGCCCGAAGGGGGAGTGGTATCTAAAGTATTGTCCCCAGCACATCAGCAAAGGGCTATAAACATAGCCAAGTTCCCTCTTGAGGAACATGTGGGAGGCGGTGGTGGATAAAAGTGGCATCAGCACATCTTAAAATTAGTTCACGTAGCATCGATTTTCATTTCGTGACGTTGTAACGAAACTATTGTCAAAAAAAAAGTGTGATAGCATGAAGTGCTTTCAGTTGAGGGGGGGATAACGTTGTGAATGATCAAATGTTATGGCAGATTACTTCCCAGATAATGGAGGGCACATTACCAAAATCTCGTGGAACACCGTAAAGAGTGAGGGCGTTTGAAAGTAAGGGATGCATTCGGGCAAAAAAGAGAATTGTGTTGCAGCGGTATGCATTGCAGCGTTGTAACGCAAAACCAGCTTTGCTTAAAAAAAAAAATTCCTAATCAGATAATGGTGGACAATTTTAAAAGGGAGTAAAAGTAAGAGGGTGTGACGAAATAACTGGGCGGAATCAGGGGCGTGGAGTTATGTGGGTGTGTTCTAATGATGCGACAAGTTTGACAGCGCACTGGCTCGAGTTCCACACATAAAATCCCGAGCCTCGGAACCGCAGCAAAAAAAAGATCTGGTATTTTGCCGATCACCCTGATCCGGGGTGGCACCGCTTCAGAGGCGGGTCAAACTGCCGCCCCGGGTCAAAATCTGCGGAAACCAACATCTGCCCCAGGGGAAACACATCGTCGGAGCCAGAGCAAAGGCTAATGTGGAATCAGCCTTAGATCAGTGGCTCCCAACCTTTTCGGCACCAGGGAACGGTTTTGTGGAAGACAATATTTCCATGGACTGGTGGAAAGGGTGGCATTGGGTTTCTGCTGCCTCAGGCTGCTCCCCCTCCCATGCCCCATCCCTGCCCCGCATGGGGGTCTTTAAATAGGGCTGCTTCTGCTGTCTCCCTGCTAGACAGCCAGATGGCAGATGGCCGAAGTGGCCAATTCCTCTCTCATTTCAAGACCTGATTATAAATGGGGGGTAGGTGAAAGTTGCAGCAAAACTGCCCTTTCTGCCTGCTCAGGACCCAGGTGAACAAAAGAGGCAGCGTGACCTCACTCTGAGGCTGCCTCCCGTAACCCTGCAAGGGGAGGCAGCTTCAGAGTGAGGCTGCGCTGTCTCTTTCATCCACCTGGGTCCTGGACAGGCACAAGGGGAGGCAGCCTCAGAGTGAGGCTGTGCTGCCTCTTTCATCCACCTGGGTCCTGGACAGGCACAAGGGGAGGCAGCCTCAGAGTGAGACCTCTGCCTCTTTCATCTGCCCAGGTCCCAGGCGGGCCTCTGCCTCACAGCCTGCTTGCTAACTAGGCCCGGGGTTTGGGGCCCCCTTCTTAGATCTTAGTCCAATACAGTAACCTCTATATCACACTGGCTCTCAATACATCTGATGAACTGAGGTCTGATTCATAAAAGCTTATGCTAGAATAAGTTTTTTAAGTCTCAAAGTGATTCTGGGCACCTCTTTTAACTTAGCATTTATGTAGCTGTTTGAATCCAAAGCATTACATAGGTTATTCAGTACTCCTTATGATAATCCTGCAAGTCAGACTATATAGGACAGTGGATGCTGGGGCTGAGGCAAGAGAGCATAACTGTGCCCTTCCACTGACTTCATGACCAACAGTTGATTTAAATGGGGTGTTGCTCAGTCTACACTTTCAATCATTATTACATACTTCCATCATCAGTGACATGTAAAGTTTGTGGCAAGTTAGTATTCTTACTTGAGGATAACAGCAATTATACTTGCAGCAAGGAGAAAATACAGGGACTTGAAGCACACTTGTCCACACTCCATTTTATGAGGAAAGGTGAAGATTTCATAGACAGAACGCATGAGGCACTCCTGAGAGGGCAACAGGAGGAAGAGGAGGAGGAGGAGGAGGGAAAGCTATCTCAGTGAATGGAGGAACACCCAACAGGAGGAGGGCACATAGAAAATGTAACCCACAGGAGCAGGAAAACCAGAACGAATTCTAAGCCTCTGTTGCTAAGCAATTGATTCCAGAATCCCTCCACAGATATTTGTTCTGGTCCACTGGAACAAGGGCTACTCTCCAAGCTTCCGAGAAGCTTGAAGGAAATTTATCTGGCCTGGGAAAACATGAAATGGCAAGGCATTTCAAGCTTCTTTCCCCCCCCCCTCCCCCTTGCTCTACTCAGATTAGCAATGGCAAGGAAGGAAGGAGACAGGGGAAAAGACTGACAGAAAGAGAGGGGGGAAGACTGACTGACAGAAAGAAAGAGAGAAAGTGAGAAAGGAAGAGAGAAAGCAAAATATGAAATGGCAGCCTGAGAAAACATGAAATGGCAGGGCATTTCAAGCTTCTTCCTCCCCTCCCCTGCTCTACTCAGATTAGCAATGGCAAGAAAGGAGGGAGGGAGACAGGAGAAAAGACTGACTGATTGGCAGAGAGAAAGAGAAAGAGAGAGAGGAAGGGGAGTGGGAAATAAGGCAAATAGGGGGAAAAGACTGAAAGAAAGAGTGATTGAATGGAAGGGAGGGAGGGGGAGAGAGTTGGAAACAAATAGATATAAAGAAAAAGAAAAAAGAAAGAGAAAGGAGATAGGAAAGAAGGAAAAGGGAGGGAAGGAGTGAAAGAAAGGAGGGACAAAAGGAAGAAAGGAAAAGAAAAGAAAAACAGAAAGAAACGGGATGGGAGCAACTTACTTTTTAAACTGCTGACTCCCGTTGCTCTGCTGGCCAGAGGGAACTCAGGCCTAGCTTGCCCCGCCCCCCGTGCCTCCTCCTCCCTCCCTTCCCCACCCAAGTTCAATTTCAGGCTGTGTAAAGCCCTCCCCCCCCTCTGACCATCTCATTGGTGAGGAAAATGGCGCTGAGTGCTGACTCATCGCACAGGCAGGCCAGCAGAAGCTCAAACGGACCGTCCGAATGTCATGGGTGCTGGGGACCCTGCAGAAGAAGCTGAGCCTGCAGAAGAAACTGTGCCCCTGCCACCTGCACCAGTGCCCCTGCCTCCTGCTGGAGAAGATCCAAGCCCCCCTGCCTCGCCCTCTCGGGTGGCTCGTGTGCGTGACCGCCTTCGTCAAGACCTCAGGGATCGGAGGAGGGCGGCACGCTCACGAGCAAGACGCTCCCTGAGCCCTGAGTTTTGAAAGGATTCTGGCCCTTCTAGGAGTGAGGATGCTTGAGTCTCAGCAGGATCCTGGCTGCCTCTCTGAGCCAACAATTAGCCCAAATGGGCAACAGACAGCAGAGGGCTATATAGCTGTGGGCTTTGGGAGAAGGCTTTGTGGAAGCAACTAGTCACTTACCTGACGTTCCAGCATCCACTTCGGCTTTTGACTTTGGCTTCTGGACCCCCTGACTTTGGCTTTGACTTCTGGACCCCCTGACTTCGGCTTCTGAACCTCTGACCTGCGATACCTGGACTGTGATTCGGTTTTGGCGCCTTGGGCCCTCTTTGCTCACCTGCTACAGACCTTGGACTGCCCCTGGACTTTGCCTGACCCAGCCCCAGCCCGTGACACTGAAAAGGGCACCGTGGCTGCTCCCGCCCCCACACTTACTTCCCATCCAGGGGAGGGAGCAGCCATGGTGCCCTTTTCAGATGGTCCGTTTGAGCTGCCGCTGGCCTGCCTGAGCGATTTATTTATTTATTTATTACTTTAAATTTCTATCCCGCCCTCTCCGCAGGCGGACTCAGGGCGGCTGACAACATTCATTTTTACAGATTAAAAACCAATACAAAATAGCTACAGTTTAAAATTATTTAAAAACATTTCATTTCATGGTGCTGTATCACTACAATATAATATGAGCGGTGATCATATGGTACTCTATAATGATGTAGGGTGGCAGCTCTCTTCCGGTTAGATCTCAAAGGCCTGTTGAAACAGTTCGGTCTTATAGGCTCTGTGGAAGGTAGAGAGATCCCGCAGGGCCCTTATGGCATCCGGGAGAGCATTCCACAATTCTGGTGCTGCCACCGAGAAGGCCCTAGCTCGCGTCAGCCGCAACCTAGCCTCCTTTGGTCCAGGGATGGACAATAGATTTTTTGTCCCTGAGCGCAGTGCTCTCCTGGGAACATGTGGAGAAAGGCGGTCCCGCAGATAGACAGGCCCCTGACCATAGAGGGCTTTAAAGGTCAATAACACCACCTTGAAATGGACTCGGAACACAATAGGTAGCCAGTGCAGCTGTCTCAGTACTGGCCGAATGTGCTCCCACCATGGGAGCCCCATTAACAGCCGTGCTGCAGCGTTCTGCACTAGCTGTAGTCTCCGAGTCAGTGCCAAGGGTAGCCCCATGTAGAGAGCATTACAGTGATCTATTCTTGAGGTGGCCATAGCATGGATCACCATTGCTAAGTCGTCACGCTCCAGGAAAGGGGCCAACTGCCGCATGCGCCAAAGATGAAAAAGGCGGATCTAGTAGTGGCTGCTACTTGGGCCTCCATTGTAAGAGAGGACTCAAGGAGCACGCCCAAGCTCTTGACCTTAGGGGCCAGTATTAGTGACACCCCGTCAAGAGCTGGCAGAGGGATCTCCCCCCCCCCGGACCACCCCGGCTCAGGTAGAGATCCTCCGTCTTCGTCAGCTTCAGCTTCAACCAACTCAGCCTGAGCCAAGATGCTACAGCTTGAAGAGCCAGGTCTAGATTTTTCGGTGTACAGTCGGACTGACCACCCGTCAATAGATAGAGCTGGGTGTCATCTGCATATTGGTGACATCCCAGCCATAGCTCCTGACAATCTGGGCAAGGGGGCGCATATAGATGTTGAACAACATCGGGGACAGAACTGCACCCTGTGGCACACCACATGTAAGTGGGTGCCTTCAAGATGATTCCTCCCCTGTCCCCGATCTTGGAGAAAAGAGGCCAACCACTGTAAGGCAGGCATCTGAATCCCCACGTCGGCAAGGCGGCTAGTCAGTAGCTGATGGTCAACCGTATCAAATGCGGCTGACATCTAATAATAACAGCACCGCTGAACTGCCCCCATCCAGATGTCGCATGAGGTCATCTATGAGGGTGATCAGAACCGTCTCCGTCCCATGACCTGGTCGAAAGCCGGACTGGAATGGATCGGAAGTGTCATCCAGGAATCCCTGTAGCTGAGTTGCCACTGCCCACTCTATAACCTTACCCAAAAAGGGAAGGTTTGATACTGGCCGATAGTTTGCCAATACGACCGGATCTGCAAATGGTTTTTTCAAGAGAAGATGGACCACAGCCTCTTTAAGAGGTGTGGGGGAAATCCCTTCTACCAGGGATCTGTTGACAATACCCTGTAGTGGCTCATGTAACAGCGCCTGGCTAGCTTTTATAAGCCAGGACGGGCACGGGTCCAACCCACAGGTCGTAAGGCGTACAGCGAAAAGGATCCTATCGACTTCCTCGAGGCTGAGTGGATTGAAAAAATCTAGAATTGGCCCAGAAGACGCGCTCGGTGCCTCAAGTTCTTTCACTGTATCAATTATGGTGGGGAGGTCGCATCGAAGCGACGAGACCTTATCTACGAAAAAACTCGCAAAAGCCTCACAGCCAATTTCCAATTCTCTAACGTTTGGTTTATCTTGCGGTAAAATTGTTAATGACCAAATTATACTAAACAATTGTGCTAGGCACGAGGTCGCAGACGCAATCCAGGATGCAAAGTAATCCGCCTTTGTGTCCCGGACTGCCATCTCATAGGTCCGCATAAATGACCTATAAGATGTTCTCGTAGCTTCATCGCGAGTACATCGCCATTGTCTCCCTAGTCGTCTCAGTCGCCGTTTCATTGATCGCAGCTCTGGGGTATACCACAGAGCGGATAGTGAACGAGGATGGAGAGGATGTCGGGGAGCAATCTCGTCAATGGCTGTAGAAAGCTGGCTATTCCAGATCTCCACCAGCTCATCTAACGAGTCACCAGAGGGCCAGGGATCCCCTAAGTCATTTGAAGCCGCAGAGGGTCCATCTGCCTTTGCGGGCGAGCTAGAACTTGCTCACTGCCTAAACGGGGTAGGGGTGGTGTATCCACACGGGCCCTCAGGGCATAGTGGTCAGACCATGGCACTGCCTCAGCAGAAATCTGATCCACTGCAACTCCCGCCACAAAGATCAGGTCTAATGTGTGTCCGGCCTGATGTGTGGGCGCTGTTATATATTGGAGAGTCCCAGTGCTGCCATGGAAGACACTAGGTCCGTCACCCGAGTGAAAGCCGCGTCCTCGGCATGGACACTGAAGTCACCCAGGACTATAAGCCGAGGATGCTCCAATGCCCAGCCTGCTACAGCCTCCATCAGGGACGGTAAGCCACTGGCCGGTGCGTTAGGCAGACGGTACACCAGCCAGATTGCCAACCTCTCCCCAACATCCCACATCAGGCCAGCACACTCTATGCCCATGATCCTTGGTGGCGGAAGCGCCCTGAAGGAGCAATCCTTCCATATGAAAAAAGCCACCCCTCCCCCCGCCCGCTAGTCCAAGCCTGATGAAGAACGGAGAACCCAGGCGGGGCTACTTGGGAGCGAGGAAACGTCTTCCCATCCCGCACCCAGGTCTCCGTCACGCAAGCCAAGTCCATATCCTGACTGATTAAAAAATCCTGCAGAACTGAGGTTTTATTATTTATGGACCTGGCATTGCACAATACCAGGGACGAAGGCGAGTGCTTCCACTTGGCCCCCATACCCACTATCATTGGGATGGGACACAGGCTGGAAGGGGAGTGAGCCCTCTTGTATCTCAGTCTCCTTCCATTCCAATTTTGCGATGAGTCAGCGCTCAGCACCGTTTTCACCGCCAATGGGGGGGTTTACACAGCCTGAAATTGACCTGAGGTGGGGAAGGGAGGGAGGAGGAGGTGCGGGGGGGTTGCAATGCTGTGGGGGGGAGGCGTGGGGGGGGGATGTCGATGGGAGGCCCCGCGACCCAGGATCAAGGCCTGCATAGCCCAGTGCCAGGTCCTGACCCTGCCATTGGAAAACGCCGATCCAGGATACGATAGAAAGGGTAGGAATACTCATCAAGCCCACAGGTTATCATCCTTCCTTACTTATTCATGTGGGAACAAATGATATGGCCTGGCACAGCTGAGAACATATTAAAAGAGACTATGTGGCTCTGGATAGAAAGGTGAAGGACCTGGGAGTGCAGGTTTTGTTTTTGCCAGTTCTTTCTCTTGAAGGCCATGGCTTAGAAAGGGAAAGAAAAATACTGCAAATAAATGACTGGCCACGTAGATGGTGTCATCAGGAAAGCTTTGGTTTTTTGGGACCATGGCTTAACGCTTTCAAGATGGAGCTCTTCTACTGGGAGATGGTTTGCACCTCATGAGGGTAGGAAAAATGTGTTTGGTAAGGGCCTTGCAAACCTAAAAAGGAGGGCTTTAAACTAAATCCTATGAGGGAAGCGAGACAAAAATTCAAAGCCTAGTATGATGCCAATAACTGGAGATAAGAACACTAAAGTTTTGTGAGGAGCAGCACATATGCTAGGTAACATTAACTTGCAGGAAAGTACAGAAATGAAAAACTCAAGGCACATAAAACATGCCTTCTGATGTCTCTATGCTAATGCAGAAAGTATGGGAAACAAGCAGGAAGAACTTGAAATTCTAATACAGGAAGGGGACTATGACCTCAGAGGCATTACTGGAACTTGGTGGGATGACACAATTGGAATATTAGGATTTATTTATTTATTGTTTTCAGTTTATAGCCCGTCCTTTCCCAAATGGGCTCTGGGCGGGTAACAACAGTCAATAATACAAGATTAAAATAAAATACATATAATAAAACAATATACAATCTAAAAGCAATAATAATCTAAAAACAAACTCCAATTCTGCAGTTGGTGATATCAGTTGCCTCCACTCCTTCCATACAACCCCCAGCTGGTATAAGATAAATGGGTCAGCAGAGTTATATCATCAAGGTCCCCGCCAGCAGGGAGGCCACAGAATAAGATGTCCACCGCCTCAGTTGAATGCCTGGTGCAAAAGCTCTGTCTTACAGGCCTGTGGAACTGCAACAGTCCCTGCAGGGCCCTAATCTCCAATGAGAGTTTGTTCCACCAGGTGGGGACCAGGACAGAGAATGCCTTGGCCTGGGTTGAGGCTAAGTGGACTCCTTTTGGGGCCAGGGATTACCAGATGTTGATCCATGGAGTGTCTCTCCCCGGGGTGGTATATGGGAAGAGGTGGTCTCGCTGATATGCTGGTCTCAGGCCGTTCAGGGCTTTGAAGGTCATAACCAAAACCTTGAACTGGATCTGGTACTCAATTGGTAACCAGTGCAGCTGGCAGAGCACTGGTTGCATGTGCACCTGCATAGGTGCTGCAGCAAGCAGGCGTGCCGCAGGATTTTGCACCAGTTGGAGTTTTCGAATCAGATTCAAGGGCAAGCCTGTGTAGAGCGAATTGCAGTAATCTAGTTTGAAAGTGACTGTTGCATGGATCACTGTGGCCAGATCCTGGACGGATAAGTAGGGAGCCAGTTGTTTCGCCTGCCATAGATAGTAAAAGGCAGACCTGGCTACTGCAGTGACCAGGGCCTTCACAGAGGAGGACGAGGAGGAGATGATGATGATGATGATGATATTGCATTTATATCTCACCCTATACTCTGAATCTCAGAGTCTCAGAGCAGTCACAATCTCTTTACTTCCCCCACCCACAACAGGCACCCTGTGAGGTGGGGGACAACTCCTGTGAAAGCTATGGCTGACCCAAGGCCATTCCAGCAGTTGCATGTGGAGGAGTGGGGAATCAAACCCAGTTATCTCAGATAAGTCTCTGCGCACTTAACCACTACACCAAACTGGCTTTTGGCATCCAGGATAACCCCAAGGCTCCGAAACCTCGGCACCAGTGACAGAAGTGCCCTGCCAATGGTTGGGAGCCTTATTTCTGTACCTATTCCGCCCTGGGCCAAACACAGGACCTCCATCTTAGATGGATTTAGTTTCAGTCGGCTCTGTTGTAACCACCCCGTTGGGCAGTGGTCCCCAACCTTTGCGGCACTGGGGACCAGCACCAGGGCCAGCCCGCCCACCACAGCCTCAGGGCTGGCAGGGTGGGGGCACCGAATTTGGCCTTGCCCCCCACAGCCATGCAGCCTCACCGCCCTGTCCACTCCTTGCGGTGCCTCCTCCACCCTCTGTTTTTACAATTTTAAGGCCAGGGAAGGGGTGGTGAAGCGCCACCTTCCCCGGCTCTTTAACAGCCGACACACACACACCACCGACCGACGGGCAAAATGTCTGAAGAAGCAGCGGGCAACCCGCTGAAGAAGCAGCGCTGCCCTTGTGTCCTCTCCACTTCCTTCCCATGCCCAGGAAGGAAGCGGGGAGGAGGCAAGGGCAGCGCGGCTTCTTCAGCGGGTCACCCACTGCTGCTGCGGATGGTTTCTCCGCTGACCAGGTGATCAGTGTGTGGCGGGGAGGTGTTGGTCTTTAAGGAGCTGGGGAAGGTGGCGCTTCACCGCCCCTTCCCTGGCCTTAAAATCATAAAAATGGAGGGTGGAGGCACCGCGAAGGGGGGCGGGGCGGTGAAGCTGTGCACCGCGAAGGAAGGGCGGGACGGACAGGCTGCAGCCCAGTTGCTAACAGGCTGCAGACCAGTACCGGTCCGTGGCCCGGGGGTTGGGGACTCCTGCCGTGGGGTACAAGGGTTTAAATGGCATAGACAAATAAGGAAGGGGGGAGGAGTACCATAAAGGAGGAATATACTTGTGAGGAAATACACAAATTCCATGTTCAGTTGAGAGTCTCTGGGTAACAATAAAATGAGTAAGACTTAATCGTGATATTATGGTGGGAGTCTGTTATAGACCACCAAGCCAGGCGGAAGACAGATTACAAAGTTCTCAAAGAGTTGGGTCACAATGGCCATGGGAGGTTTCAATTACTCGGAAATCTGTTGGAAGTCCAACTCTGCTAAAAAAAAGGTCAAATAATTTCCTGACTTGTCTTGCTGACAACTTCATTTTCCAGAAACTGAAGAAGGAAACAAGCGGATCTGCTGTCTTGGACTTGATTCTCACCAACAGGGAAGAATTGGTCGACGAGGTGAAAGGAGTGGGCATTCTGGGTAGAAGCGACCATGTAATTTTGGAATTTAGAGTCTTGGGGAAGGCTACATAGGCAGACATATAGGCTGGACTTCAGGAAAGCAAATTTTTTTTTTTACAAACTTAAAGTTATGCCGAGTGGAATCCCATGGCTAGAAATACTTAAGGAGAAGGAAGTTCAAGAGGGTCTTCTTGTCTTTCTCTCTTGGCTTGACTTCGCGAACGAAGATTTAAGAAAGGTGCAGTAGTCCATGTCTGCTGCAGGCTCGCTGGTGGCTGACAAGCCCAATGCGGGACAGGCAGGTCCGGCCACAGTGGCTGCTGGGAAAAGTCTGATTTGGGGTTGGTGCTGTAGCAGTGCGATTCTTCCTCGATCTCCTTTTGTCCTCAAGACCAGCTATGCGTGCGTTCTCAAAGGAAGAGACAAGCCTGGTGGATGGTGTGCCTCCATGCTTTGCGATCTGAGGCTAGGTCAGACCACTGGTGATGGTTGATGCGACAGGCGCCAAGGGATTTCTTCAAGGAGCAACAGGCACTAAGGGATTTCTTCAAGGAAGAAGGAAGTTCAAGAGGGTAGGAGTTTCTTAAAAGCAAAATATTGAAGGCACAATCACAAATTATTCCTATGAGAAGGAAAAACGGGAGAAGCCTAAAGAAGGCAAGGTGGCTCCATAAACAGCTCTCTAAAGACTTTAAGACATCTTTAGAGAGTATTTAGGAAACCAAGGATGAATATAAATAAATAACCAGTGCTTGGAGAGAGAGAGAGAGAGAGTTACAAAGGATAAAGCTCAGTATGAGCTTAGGCTAGCAAGAGTTGCTAAAAACAAAAGGTTCTTCTCTGTTCAAAATAAGAAAAAAAGCAAGGACGGTGGTAGGCCCCTTGTGGGAACAAGAAAGTGAAATTGTAAAAGGTGATGAAGAGAAGGGAGAACTGCTCAATTCATACTTCTCCTCAGTCTTCTCTTGAGAGAGAAATGGTGCTCAACATGGCAAAAATAGAACACATGATGAGGAAAGGGAGTTGCAGCCTAGGATCTGCATGGGGTGGTACATAAACACCTAGTTTCTTTAAGTCCTCAGGGACAAATGAACTGCCCCCAAGAGTACTAAAAGAACTTGTGGATGTAATTTCTGAGTTTATTATTTGTGAGAATTCTTGGAAAGCAGGTGACATGGCAGAAGACTGGAGACAGGCAAATATTTTCGCCATCTTCAAGAAGGGGGAAACGGTGGATCTGGTTAGCTACTGACTTGTCAGCTTGATGCCCATACCTGCAAAACTTTTAGAACAAATAGTCAGTCAGTCCTTAAGCAATTAGAAAGGGTGGCTGTGATTACTAAGAGCCAGCACGAGTTTCTCAAGAACAAGTCATGTCAGACTAACCTTATCTCTTTTTCTGGATCAGGGGGATGCTGTAGACATTGTTTATCTTGATTTCAGCAAGGATTCTGATGAAGTTCCATATAATATTCTTGTTGACAAGTTGGCAAAATGTGGTTT
Organism: Heteronotia binoei; assembly: GCF_032191835.1. NCBI lineage: Eukaryota > Metazoa > Chordata > Lepidosauria > Squamata > Gekkonidae > Heteronotia > Heteronotia binoei. The sequence goes on along the minus strand of NC_083239.1, from coordinate 8,844,646 downwards.
GGATCCTATAACTGTTAGGTGAATCTGTAACTGGTGGTTGATAGATCACATCCGAAGTGTGCTTGTTAATGGTTCCTCATCCTCTTGGAGAGGAGTTGTCAAGTCTGCTATAATGCTTGAATAGTTTAGTCCCAAACAGTGGTTCAGGAAAAGGATCCTGGGTAAAAGCCATTTTACATTCAGATGCTGCTAGCTAAGCTCTCCCTCCCCCCTCCTCTCCTTTGTTATGTAGCAATGCTTGGAAACGAGAATATGGGAACAAGATTGTGGTGCCTTCTCAGAGATAGCTAGGGCTAAGGAAGCGCCCAAGGCCAACCGGTGCTTGAGAACGATAAAACAATAACAATGTGTGAATGTGCCCTGCATAGAGTGTCCCCACCCTCAGGAATCCTTTTGATGTATACCTTAAATGTTTGCTCTTTGTGCATGCTCGCCAGTCTCTCAATCTGCTTTTACAGTCTTGCAACATGTTACAATAAACTAGAAACTTTTTATCAAGAAGGTCTCGTTATTGAAACATCAGACTTGACAGGAGTGACAAGTGGAGTGTCTCAAGAATCTGTCCTGGGACCTGTTTTCTTCAACATCTTTGTAAATGATTTGGATGAATAGATGGAATGCTTATTAAATTTGTAGATGACACTAAATTGGGAGGCTAGCAAATATAGTAGAAGACAGTCAGGATACAGGATGATCTTAATTGGAAAACTGAGATGAAACAAATAAAATGAATTTTAACAGGGATAAATGTAAAGTTCTGCATTTAGGCAGGGAAAACTAAATGCATAATTACATGATATGGGAGACTTGTTCTGGCAGTAGTATGTGCGAAAAGGATCTAGGGGTCTTAGTAGACCATACATTGAACATGAATCAGCAGTGTGAAGTTGTAGTTAAAAAGGCAAATGCGAATTTTAGGCTGTATCAATAGAAGTGCAGTGTCCAGATCAAATTTTGCTCTAGTTAGACCTCACCTATAGTATCAGTTTGAGCACCACAATTTAAGGATATAGACAAGTTGGAACGTGTCCAGAGGAGGGCACTAAAGATGGTGAGGGGTCTGGAGACCAAGTCCTGTGAGAAAAGGTTGAAGGAACTCATTTTGTTTAGCCTGGAGAAGAGATGACTGAGAGGTGATACAATAACCATCTTCAACTACATGAAGGGCTGTCATATGATGTGGAGTTGTTTTCTGTTGCCCCACAAGATTGGACCAGAATTAACAGATTGAAATTAAATCAAGAGTTTTCAGTCAAACGTTAGGAAGAACTTCCTGACAGAGCAGTATCTCGGTGAAATGGGCTTCCTTGGGAGATGGTGGGCTCTCATTCTTTGGTGGTTTTGAAACAGAGGCTAGATGGCCATCTGACAGCAATGCTGATTCTATGAACTTAGGCAGATCATGAGAGGAAGGGTTGCATCAGCGCTTAGTTCTTGTGGCCCCTTCTTGCATACCCAGGGAAATGCCACTTTGGGGTCAGGAAGCAATTTTCTCCAAGCCAGTTTGTCAAGGGATCCTGTGGGGATAAAGCTCAGTATGAGCTTAGGCTAGCAAGAGTTGCTAAAAACAAAAGGTTCTTCTCTGTTCAAAATAAGAAAAAAAGCAAGGACGGTGGTAGGCCCCTTGTGGGAACAAGAAAGTGAAATTGTAAAAGGTGATGAAGAGAAGGGAGAACTGCTCAATTCATACTTCTCCTCAGTCTTCTCTTGAGAGAGAAATGGTGCTCAACATGGCAAAAATAGAACACATGATGAGGAAAGGGAGTTGCAGCCTAGGATCTGCATGGGGTGGTACATAAACACCTAGTTTCTTTAAGTCCTCAGGGACAAATGAACTGCCCCCAAGAGTACTAAAAGAACTTGTGGATGTAATTTCTGAGTTTATTATTTGTGAGAATTCTTGGAAAGCAGGTGACATGGCAGAAGACTGGAGACAGGCAAATATTTTCGCCATCTTCAAGAAGGGGGAAACGGTGGATCTGGTTAGCTACTGACTTGTCAGCTTGATGCCCATACCTGCAAAACTTTTAGAACAAATAGTCAGTCAGTCCTTAAGCAATTAGAAAGGGTGGCTGTGATTACTAAGAGCCAGCACGAGTTTCTCAAGAACAAGTCATGTCAGACTAACCTTATCTCTTTTTCTGGATCAGGGGGATGCTGTAGACATTGTTTATCTTGATTTCAGCAAGGATTCTGATGAAGTTCCATATAATATTCTTGTTGACAAGTTGGCAAAATGTGGTTTGGATCCTATAACTGTTAGGTGAATCTGTAACTGGTGGTTGATAGATCACATCCGAAGTGTGCTTGTTAATGGTTCCTCATCCTCTTGGAGAGGAGTTGTCAAGTCTGCTATAATGCTTGAATAGTTTAGTCCCAAACAGTGGTTCAGGAAAAGGATCCTGGGTAAAAGCCATTTTACATTCAGATGCTGCTAGCTAAGCTCTCCCTCCCCCCTCCTCTCCTTTGTTATGTAGCAATGCTTGGAAACGAGAATATGGGAACAAGATTGTGGTGCCTTCTCAGAGATAGCTAGGGCTAAGGAAGCGCCCAAGGCCAACCGGTGCTTGAGAACGATAAAACAATAACAATGTGTGAATGTGCCCTGCATAGAGTGTCCCCACCCTCAGGAATCCTTTTGATGTATACCTTAAATGTTTGCTCTTTGTGCATGCTCGCCAGTCTCTCAATCTGCTTTTACAGTCTTGCAACATGTTACAATAAACTAGAAACTTTTTATCAAGAAGGTCTCGTTATTGAAACATCAGACTTGACAGGAGTGACAAGTGGAGTGTCTCAAGAATCTGTCCTGGGACCTGTTTTCTTCAACATCTTTGTAAATGATTTGGATGAATAGATGGAATGCTTATTAAATTTGTAGATGACACTAAATTGGGAGGCTAGCAAATATAGTAGAAGACAGTCAGGATACAGGATGATCTTAATTGGAAAACTGAGATGAAACAAATAAAATGAATTTTAACAGGGATAAATGTAAAGTTCTGCATTTAGGCAGGGAAAACTAAATGCATAATTACATGATATGGGAGACTTGTTCTGGCAGTAGTATGTGCGAAAAGGATCTAGGGGTCTTAGTAGACCATACATTGAACATGAATCAGCAGTGTGAAGTTGTAGTTAAAAAGGCAAATGCGAATTTTAGGCTGTATCAATAGAAGTGCAGTGTCCAGATCAAATTTTGCTCTAGTTAGACCTCACCTATAGTATCAGTTTGAGCACCACAATTTAAGGATATAGACAAGTTGGAACGTGTCCAGAGGAGGGCACTAAAGATGGTGAGGGGTCTGGAGACCAAGTCCTGTGAGAAAAGGTTGAAGGAACTCATTTTGTTTAGCCTGGAGAAGAGATGACTGAGAGGTGATACAATAACCATCTTCAACTACATGAAGGGCTGTCATATGATGTGGAGTTGTTTTCTGTTGCCCCACAAGATTGGACCAGAATTAACAGATTGAAATTAAATCAAGAGTTTTCAGTCAAACGTTAGGAAGAACTTCCTGACAGAGCAGTACCTCGGTGAAATGGGCTTCCTTGGGAGATGGTGGGCTCTCATTCTTTGGTGGTTTTGAAACAGAGGCTAGATGGCCATCTGACAGCAATGCTGATTCTATGAACTTAGGCAGATCATGAGAGGAAGGGTTGCATCAGCGCTTAGTTCTTGTGGCCCCTTCTTGCATACCCAGGGAAATGCCACTTTGGGGTCAGGAAGCAATTTTCTCCAAGCCAGTTTGTCAAGGGATCCTGTGGGGTTTTACGCCATCTTCCGGGATTGGAGCAGGAGTCACTAGGTGCTGGGCTAGATGACCCTGGAGGTCCTTCCCAACGCTATAATTCTATGAGCATCGTTTTAGGGGCATCTGGAATGGGAGTGGAGCAGGGACCGCTGTGCTGTTGGAAATCCTTTCTGAGAGCCAGTTTGGAGCAGTGGTTAAGTGCGCGGACTCTTAGCTGGGAGAACCGGGTTTGATTCCCCACTCCTCCACTTGCAGCTGCTGGAATGGCCTTGGGTCAGCCGTAGCTCTCTTATCTGGGAGAACCAGGTTTGATTCCCCACTCCTCCACTTGCACCTGCTGGAATGGCCTTGGGTCACCCATAGCTCTTGCAGAAGTTGTCCTTGAAAGGGCAGCTGCTGTAAAAGCTCTCTGAGCCCCACCTACCTCACAGGATGTCTGTTTTGGGAGGGGGGAAAGGTAAAGGAGATTGTGACCGCTTTGAGACTCTGAGATTCAGAGTATAGGGCGGCCTGGGGCCTGCATATCTTTGAGATTGCCTGCATCGTGCAGGGGTTGGACTAGATGATCTTGGAGTTCCTTTCCAATTCTATGATTCTATGACAAAGTCTTTTCAGTGGTTGCCTCCAGGTGCTGGAATAGCTTCTTTTGAGAAGTCATCTTGGTTTAATCTTTGCAGATGTTTCGCAATGTGCAGTAGTGGAAACACTATGCTTCGCTTGACTTCTAATTCAGTTTCATTCTCCCTGCCTGCTCTTTTATGCTGTTATTCTACTGCTGTTTTGTTAGCATTACTTTAAAATAAACTTACGTACATGTTATTTCCATCTTTGTTTTATTCACTCTATTGTATGCTGCTTTGGAACTCTGAAAAAAGGGTTCCTTGTTTACATAAATGGCCATTCCTCCTATCCTTCCTTTGTATTCCTTACCGCTCCCATTGTCTTCCCACAATCACACTGTGAACTGCAAGCAATATATCATTTTCGGCTTCTAAAGTATCCTGCTTCTGTTTAAATAATAATAAGGGAAGGCTTACATTCAATGCAGCAAGGCAAGCTAAAATGAAAAGCAGCTGGGTGGAGACTTCATATACACATTTTTAAAAAGGAGCAATCTTCAATTGCCATGCCAATTGAGCAGATGTCCTGCTCCCGACATATCCAAAATATTCCAGGGTGGCAGTCACTCTGCACTCAAATATATCCAAAATATCACATCAAAGTCACCTAAATGCTAGCCTAAGTAACACAGCATGAGAGCAAAGCAGGCCTGAAGATTAAACCAAGATGACTTCTCAAAAGAAGCTATTCCAGCACCTGGGGGCAACCACTGAAAAGAGTCATTGGTTCTGAATTAACAGGTTGAAATTAAATCAAGTTTCCCCCCAAACATTAGGAAGAGCTTCCTAATGTGATAAGGCCCTAGCAGGCCTGAGCCAAGACCTTATCACTGCCCTGCTTGAACCAGCTGTGACTTATGATGCATACCCCCATGCTAGTGCATAATGGAGAGGGAAGATCAGCCATGGTGGGAGAGTGCCTTTCACACAACCTTCCTTGCTATTCCTGTCTCTGATAAGCTCCAGCAACAAAATCTGAAGATCTTTGTTCAAGTATTGGTTGCAGCTCAGGTGGATTCTAGGTGTACTTAGCAAGCTTCCAAGAAAGGCTGGGCAAGTCCATTCCTTTCTGACACAGCACATCCATTGGGTTATATGTTTAACCGGCTCTCCACAGTCTTGACCTTCAGGCTCTCTCTGCACACACATGAAGAGGAACCCAGGGCTAGTGAGATAAGGCCAAGGCAGTAGTGAATGCGGCTCTGACCTTAGCTTATTCCTCACTGTGCTACACTCCTCCAGCACTCATCTTGTGTTTCCCATCCCGGTTCTCTTGGTCTGCTGCCTACAGTCCTGGTGAGATCCTTATGGTTTCCCCCCCTCTCTGTCACATGATTCTGAAGTTACACATCTGCAGTTCAGACTGTGGAATTGAGTTCCCCAGCACCACAATAATCTTTTCTGACATTTCAGGAGCTGTGTGCCAAAGCATGTTGTGGAGAAACGCCATCTTAGTCAATGTTGGTGCTTCATTGGGAGGGATCACTAAACTGCCAAGCAGGCTTGGGCCTAGCCTTCCCCTCACTCCCCCCTCCCTTCCAGAGCCAAACCAACAACTCTAGGGGGAAAGTCTCCTAGAGAGGCAGGAAGTTCTTTTGTTCTTTGTATTGGAGTTAGCAGGAAGAGAAGGCAGTTTGCAACTGGCGCTCGAGGGAGCATGCGGTGGGCATGGGGGCTCCTGCCTGTGAGGCCCCCAGGCAGTCAGACCAAGTAAGTCATCCCCAAGGTGGGGCAAGTTTAAACCAGGGACAGTAGGATGCGTTTATAACATCGTTCCTTTGTCATGCTGTTTGCTGTGCGGGTGCTGTGCTGTGTAACCTTTTACAAGCAACTGTTTTTGTTTTGTTCTTCTTTTCTTTTCTTTTTCTCTTTTAATTAAATATTTTTACTGTTTTAAATGCTGGCAGTCCATCTCTGTACCACATAGATCCCCAACCGCCTTAGACCACGCTGTTTTAAGAAGGGGGCCCCGGGGAAGGGGGAAGGCATGCAGTTGGATAAGGTGCCAATCCTCCAGGGGTTCCCCAAAGAAGTGCTGAGGTCTCTGTGATACCCAAGTACAGGGTGGCAGAGGACCTTGAGGCCTGGCCTCTTAGCTGGAGAGGGGGATTGGGAGTCCTGTTCCTCTCAATCTGAACCCCTAGACTGAGCAGGTGGTGGCAGCGAGCCCAAGGGGCAGGAGGAGAAATAGCTCCCTCCAGGAGTTGGCGACTCAATAGGGAGCTGACGGGACCGGGCCTGAAGGCAGAATCGGGCCGGTTCCGTCACACATGTCAAGAACCAGAAATCTCAAGGGCACTGTTCTGTGCTTCAAGGCGGGCTGCGGAATCACACGGTACAATTTGCAGGATCAGTGTGCATACATACGTATACCCCTATATATTACATGACACCCTTAATTTTATGCTCCAACAGCAGAAGGGGGAAAGAGGAGCCACAGGTACAGCTGAACACACAGAAGCCAGTGAACATGCAGCAGGACAGGATAAATTTTATTGTTACAAAAGTGAAAGGCATTAATGGATTCCAAACCCTACCAAACAACATTCAAGGGGGCCGCTGGGATCTGGTTTGGTTCTGTGTGTAGAGCCTTCTAGTTTGGTTTGGTTCTGTGTGTAGAGCCTTTCTTCTCCTCTGGTCTGCTGCTCCTTAGCACCCTCCCTGAAACATTCTTTTCAGTTGGAACACAAGGGCAGAGTTCTGTTTAGGATCCGTTTGATGCGTTCTACAAAATACTGTTTGGAGGAAAGAGACATCGAAAGCAGTCCAATAAACAGACTTTTAAAACAGGTTAAATGCTGAAAGGGACAAGCTTCCGACATACACGAATGACTCCGAGGGTGTGCATCTTCCCTTGTTAGACAGTCAGTAAAAGCAACTTGTGTTGTTTCCAGGGTTTTCGAAGCCAAAATCTTTGCAAAGATTTTGCTTGGCAGGTTGCAGCCGCTGATTTGATCTGGCTTCAGCATCCCAAGGTAGGGTATGTGCTTTTTTGAGCCCACGCATTTTGAACCAAGGAAAACTAAATCCTGCAAACCCGAGTCACATAAATTGGGCTTGTTTCACAATTTTTTTTGCATTTACTAGTGTGCATAATTCCAGTTTGCCAGAGGGCTGCTGCAGGACGGCGAAGTTGCATCTGGAAAGGAATCACTGGACATTTACGTCTGCCAATATTTCTGACTTCCCAGCAGGTATTGTGCAAAGTCTTCATACCTATATGGACCAGACGCTCGTGTTGTAAAACAAATGAAAGCTGGCATTCTTCGGAAGCTGAATTCCCCACCCATTACCACAGTCTGTGTTTCATCCTTCCTAGAGTCCCATGGAAGTATAGAGAGTACACACACATACAAGCCCTGGGCATTAGTTCCCGATCCCAGTTTATCACATAGTACTTCAAGGAGACAACTTTGATCTAGTGCACCCAGTGGGAACACACTGAGCACTAGTGCAAAGGCTGCCTCTAGCAGCGCCTGTTCTGCCATCCCCACAGACACACTGAACCTTGACGACACAAACGGACAGTGTAGGGAAGGGAACAGAAAAAAAGGAGACAATCCTAGATTAGCATAGATAACTAAAAACATCTCCTAACAGCTTCAGAGTTCGGAGACATCTCTGCTGCAGAATAAGGCTAGACACAAGAATTCTCTCCCCGGCCTTGATGTGCTTAGGTGCTGGAGTCCATTTTCCCAGATAGAGGAGCTGACAAGCAACTCCTGTTATTGTACTCACAGCAGGTGGTTTGTATGGCTTTAAGCTTCAAACCCTACAGGCAGCAGAAGCCTCTCAACTTCAAGCGTTGAGGGTTTGGAACAGCTTTTTTCCTTTGTGCATGGTGGCATCTCTCTGCCCTTGCAGTGAAAAGGGGAAGAGATGCAACAATAGAAAAATTAGATAGCCCTGCAGGGTAGAGGCACAGGCGGTGGCAATGGCTGTATTTTTCAGAGACTGGCTGGGGCCTCTTAGGATCGCCTTGGGTTTTGCCACGAGGCGCAGAGGGTCCTCAAAAGCTCTTTAGTGCCCTGGACACACTGGATTTTCAAGCAATGCACGGTGAGGGAAGAAAAAAAGGAAGAAGAGAAAAGAGGATTAGTTAGGGAAACACCGGAGACAGAAAGAAGATTGCAGGTAGAGCACCTGCAAGCAAGCTACAGAGGAGGAAGTCAGTGTGCAAATCTGGTTAAATCTGGAACAAGTGCTGTTCTTGCAAGGATTATGCAAGCATTATGAAGGCTATGATGAGGTGAAATGCCAAGGAAAGGGTGAGTGTCAAGTACATCATAGCACCACAGAGGAATTCAAACCAATTCTATTATCTCATTCGTAACAAATTATTGGGCAGTGTGAGAAACAGGATTAGGACACCTTCTACCATCAAGGTAATTTTACCGGACCAAGATACAACAGCTGCCTTACTTCTCCAGTGAATTAATGTCCATGCATGACTTCTTTTGCTAAAGATACGCGGCATGATTTCTGCAGAGAGGGGAGAGAATGATCACACACACAAAAAACATACTAGCAAACCAATTAATTCCTTGCACTCTGCTCTAGCGAGATTCTTTTAATAGACACTGGACTGATGTTACCTTCTGATTTTTCAAACGCTGCAAGAAGAGGAAACAGACCACTGGCCCCCATTTGCATCTCCTTACAAGCAGCGAGGGAAAATTATTTCGCAGATTGCCAGGCGGCCAAGAGAAAAAGTTGGAGACAGACAAGACAGAGGATGCATTTCTCACGACGCTTGTCTTGCAAGACACAGGCAGAAGCTGGGTGAGTTAGTCTGAGTATTGCTAACGGTTACTTCCAAGCCCCTTAATCTCAAGCCCATCTCAGCATCCATATAGAATTATGTTTGTTTCTTCTGCAAGAACAGAAATTGATACAGGCAGGGCTTTTTTTGAGCAGGAACGCAAAAGAACGCAGTTCTGGCTGGCTTGGTGTCACAGGGTGTGGCCTCATGTGCAAATGAGTTGTGCTGGACTTTTCCTACAAAAAAGCCGTGTGAAGTGGTGGTGATGTCAGGGGGTGTGGCATAATATGCAAATGAGCTGCGCTGGGCTTTTTCTACAAAAATAGCCCTGGATAGTGAGTTCTTGAAGTTTAATTTAGACCTTCAACCAAGGATGGGGAGTATCTAGGGAAGATCCTTCGAGCTATCTAGGAGCAGCTGAATAAGATCTGGCTAAGTTTGTTTCTCCTCTGCTAAAAAGGTAACGGTAGTCCCCTGTGCAAGCACCAGTCATTTTTGACTCTGGGGTGACGTAGCTTTCACCAAGTTTTCACGGCAGACTTTTTACGGGGTGGTTTGCCATTGCCTTCCCCAGTCATCTACTCTCCCCCCACCCCAGCAAGCTGGGGACTCATTTTACCGACCTCGGAAGGATGGAAGGCTGAGTCAACCTGGAGCCAGCTACTTGAACAAGCTTCCGCTGGGATTGAACTCAGGTTGTGAGCAGAGGGCTCCGACTGCAGTACTGCAGCTTTACCACTCTGTGCCACGGGGCTCTTTCCTCTGTTACAGGTACTTAAATCCTGGGCATGCCCAGAGGCACAAGCTAACAGGCAAGAGTCAAAGAGCTCTAACCCTTTGGAGGCTTGCCTAAGGGTTGTAGCCTGGAAACATTAAGAGTTTCAAAGAAGAGCAGAGAGGGGTGGGGGGAAAGACCTGCTCTGCATTTGGTTTCCCTCTCCTCTCCTCTTGCCTCTTGCTGTTTATCCACTTGCTGCTGAGGCTAAGCGGTGGAGCATCTGTTTGGCACGCAGCATCTCCAGTTAAAGGATTTGGTAGGAGATGATACAAAAAACCTCTGCCTGAGACCCTGAGTAGACAATACTGACTTTAATGGACCGGGTCTGATTCTGTATAATTTGGTTAATTTGTGGGGTTTTAAAATTATTTATGCTGTATTTTTTTGTACCATAAGCCACTTTTGGATACTCGGTGGGGAGAAAAGCAGAATATAAACAGACAACCAAGTGGTGAGCAAACAGATCCCTTCTTTCTGATGTGTAACGCACACAGCCCACTTCCAGTCACGCCAATCGCACTATGGAGAATAGGTTTTAAAACGACACCTTCATACAACCCTGTGCATGCAGCAACAATATAATGTAGGCTGAGCACTCTCAGGCCTCAGAGGAATACAACAATGGTTAGTTTTGCACACTGCCTTCTTGAGGACCTCCAGGGTCGTCTAGTCCAACGCATGCAAAATGAAGGGGAAATGTAGACCAGGGCTGCAGCCTGGCTCTTATGAAACCTGCCTCAGATTAATCATTTTCCCCAGGCAATGAGTACAGACAGCCCAACCAAGCATATAACCTACGCCAGTTCTTCAAATAATGAGAAAGCAATCGCTATGGCTCAACAAGCAGAACCCTTGATGTCCCAGGCAGGTTTTGTTTTCCCTTTGGTTGCTCCTGCCAAGTACAAGCATCAATAAAGCCAATTCAAAATGGAGTGCAAAACTATTTGGGCACTCCAGTTCCACTGAGAAATGGAAGGGGAAGAACAGTGGAAGTGGATGTGGCGGCAAGACAAAAAGATAAACCAGTCTGCCTCTCAATTCGCTTCTGGACCCAATTCAAAGTGCTGGTCTTGACCTTTAATGCCCTAGATAGCTTGGGGCCGGCGTACCTTAAGGACTGTCTTCTTCCATATGAACCTTCTCATCCACTCTGGTTATCTTGTGAGGGACGGTGGCTCAGTGGTAGAGCATCTGCTTGGTAAGCAGAAGGTCCCAGGTTCAATCCCCGGCATCTCCAACTAAAAGGGTCCAGGCAAGCAGGCGTGAAAAACCTCAGCTTGAGACGCTGGAGAGCCGCTGCCAGTCTGAGTAGACTAGACTAATTTTAGGGAGGGACGGTGGCTCAGTGGTAGAGCATCTGCTTGGTAAGCAGAAGGTCCCAGGTTCAATCCCCGGCATCTCCAACTAAAAAGGGTACAGGCAAGCAGGCGTGAAAAACCTCAGCTTGAGACCCTGGAGAGCCGCTGCCAGTCTGAGAAGACAATACTGACTTTGATGGACCGAGGGTCTGATTCAGTAGAAGGCAGCTTCATATGTTCATGTTCAAAACCTTTGGGGGAGGGATGGTGGCTCAGCGGTAGAACATCTGCTTAGTAAGCAGAAGGTCCCAGGTTCAATCCCTGGCATCTCCAAAAAAGGGTCCAGGCAAATAGGTATGAAAAACCTCAGCTTGAGACCCTGGAGAGCCACTGCCAGTCTGAGTAGACAATACTGACTTTGATGGACCAAGGGGCTGATTCAGTATAAGGCAACTTCATATGTTCATCTTCAAAGGCCCATGTCCCTGCCATCTTAGCATAACTGGGTGGCAATCCAGGTAAAGGCCTTCTCGGTCATGGCACCAAAACTTTGAAACCTCTCCCCAGGGAGGCTCACCCATTTCCCTCTATTGTCTTCTGTCAGCAGGTGAAGACTTTTTTTACTGGCATATCCCCTATAACTGTTACTGACCCCCTCTCCTTGGTTTTAGCATTATGTATATGTTTTTATTCAATTATTTTATATATTTTACTTTAAATGCCCTTTTAATGTTGAGATGTTTTAACGCTTTAATGTTCGCCACCTTTGGAACCCTATTTGAGTGGAAAGGCAGCACAGCAATATTCCAAACAAATAAAAGTATTTGTAAGGCTATTCTTTCAGCATCTAACATAGATCTAACACAAATGTTCCGCAGTTCCGCAGGGCCTGCAAGACCATCCTCTTTAGGCAGGCTTTCTCAGAATGCTGACAGAGGATGACTGAACGGAGGATCCAACAAAGTGATTCTTCAATGATTCTTGCCACTATTTAAATATGTAACAGCGCCTGGAACACCTCTGCTGTTGTTAAACTATAGATTATATATGTTATAGACTATATATGCTGGATTAGTGTTGTTTAAAAATTTTTTTTATGCTGTTCTATAATTTTAACGTGTTTTATGTGTTTAATGTGTTTTAATTATTGTATTTATATTATGTAAATATTTAAATATGTAACAGCACCCGGAACACCTCTGCTGTTGTTAAACTATAGATTATATATGTTATAGACTATATATGCTGGATTAGTGTTGTTTAAAAAAAAATTTTATGCTGTTCTATAATTTTAATGTGTTTTATGTGTTTAATGTGTTTTAATTATTGTATTTATATTATGTAAATATGTAAATATTTAAATATGTAACAGCTCCCGGAACACCTCTGCTGTTGTTAAACTATAGATTATATATGTTATAGACTATATATGCTGGATTAGTGTTGTTTTAAAAAAATTTTATGCTGTTTTATAATTTTAATGTGTTTTATGTGTTTAATGTGTTTTAATTATTGTATTTATATTATGGCTTATTGAATGTTGTTAGCCGCCCTGAGCCTGCCCAGGCGGGGAGGGTGGGATACAAATAAAAATTAATAATAATAATAATAATAATAATAATAATAATAATAATAATAATAATAATAATAATAATAATAATAATAATAATAATAATGTCAAAAGTACTTTGAACTTACCGACATCAATACATATGACTGAAGAATTTAGGCTTGTTTTGGCAAAACACAGACAGCATCCAAATAGGTACAGGGTGTGTGTATGGTGGGGGGCGTTGTAAGCTACAGCACAGCCAAGATAGTACATTAGGGTCTAGTCTTGGATGTGGACATGCTACACATCAATAGGGACTTCATCTTGAGAGCCAGTGTGGTGCAATGTTTACAGGCTAAGTTGTCAGCGGTCCAAATCTCACCTGAGCCACAACTTCACTAGATGACCTGAAGCTAGCCTCTCCTCTACCAGTCCCTTCCCTGCCCCTCAAGCTGAAGAGAGAGAGAATACTGACCTTTCCTACAGAATTATTTGAAAGATTACCAGGAGAACACAATGAACTTTGCAGTATTCTATGGCACTATATACATGCTAAGTGCTATCTTCTACTAACGTGTCTTAAGTTTTTTGTGACCATCAAGGATTGAGATGCATTGAGCTGTATTTTTTTAAAGATGATGGTCCCGTGCACTGCCTTCTTCCATGCCCCAAATTCATCAGGATTACCAAGATCTTAACATGCAAACAACAGTTCAATTGCAGTTATGCATCTGACATTTCATCTAGCCCAATAACTTTTGTTCTGACAATAATGTATAACTCGGTTTACACAGCTGAGAGAGATCACCAAACATTTATGTGCTGTTTCCTGTATGCTAGCTGGGATGCGATTTTGGCCAGGTGGTCCTACTGTCCGCTCTCCAGAAAATCATAGAGAAGTGAACACACCTGTCGAAAACTGTAATGCTGCTTCCCACCTCTTCTGGCTAGACTAGAACTCAACACGCAATGTATGGGAAGAATCAGAAGGGGTGGTGGTGGTGTAGGATGAAATGCAACAGTGATTCCACTAAGTTGATGGGCAAGGGGGGGCGGATACCATAAGTAAGGATGGTCTTCTCTGCTCATGACCCATGTGAGGAAGTACCCTCCCACCACCCAGCTCAGCTGGCCCTCAAGGCAACAAGCAGCCTTCTTGTCAAAGACAGCCAGTCAAAAATCAGTGAGACGGTTGGTTACGCCCACAACAAATGACGACCACACAGACTGGAAGGTTGGGTGGGTGGACCCCAGGCTTGAAGCAACTATGTGGTGGTGAGAATGAGATGATTCACTGGATGTGGATGAGAAGAAAAGAGCATGTTCTTACCAGCTAACCCTTAGACAGCAGTGCTAACCCATCCTGTGGGGAGGGGCTATCCCATCAGGCTGTGCAAGATATGGCAAAGTCCTGGCAGGCGTCCTCCTAGAGAAGACACCAGAGATTACGCTTGATGGCAGCGTCAGAGCAGGGAAGCAAAATCAGAGGAGGGAAGGGGGGGGCCCTACGCCATCGTTAAAGTGCATTTTTAATGGCAGGGAGACATCCGCTTGAAAAGTTATGGCCCTTTTAAAACTCTTTGACTTGTAAAACCATTTGTGTCCCAGGAACACAGATACTCTCGCTTTCATATTCCCAAGCCTAGAACGAATTCTAAATAGCAGCACCCAGGCGACGGTTTGAACAGGCAGATTGTCTCTCCTACTGTCTAAGCACAGCCCTCCCGCTCACACAAAAAAAACCCCAAAACCAAAACCCAAAACCCAACCACTTAAAACTAGCATAAAGAAATACAAAACATAAAACCCAAAGCAATTCACTCTTTAAAAAATAAACATCTTTATTACAAGTAAACAACAAAAGGCTGGGTTAAGCATCATAAGAGTATTTTCTTCCACAAATGTAACACTGGTACGGTCTGCTGTGCTGCCCCCCCCCCACTCCCCACCCAATCTTTATGAATAATACATTAGCGTGTTGGAGATGGCACGAGCGCTCTCAACCAGAGCCATTTTCTTCCCTGGTAAACATACAAGTCTAACCCCTAGGAAATAAGGTGGTGGTCTTGCATAGAATTACTCAGTCACCATGAACTCTGCACACACATTCACTCCTTCATGATTCTGTTCCCAGAAAATTATACTGGGGAGAATTATACTGCTCTACAAACTGAGCATCCACCTGAAAGTAAAGCTGCAATCCTTTCAGCAGGTAGTTCCAATGGCCATTGAGGTTTCACCAGGAAAAACTATTTTTCTGACAAGGCTACCTTTAGAAAGGCACCATCAATAATGAGATGGTGAACAGGGATGTTCTGGAAACCGCAGCTGGTTAGGAAATGCGCAGAACACAAGCAGAGGTAGAGAAGATATTCTCGGTTGGGCAGGGAAGATTTCCAAAATGCCACTTTGCTACTAGAGCATAAGAGCTCAAAACTGTTTCCTACTCCCCTTGACCAAACTGCCAGCTTAGTCACTGGTTTGAGGGCACAGGTTTGGGATGCTGGAATTGAGCCACGGCTGCTAGCACAGAAAGACTGTGGTGACTTACTTCCTGCACAGGCTTCTTTAGCTTTCAGAGGGAAAGCGTTCCTGCAGCTTCAGTCTACCACTAAGGAATGTTCTGACTCCACCTATAGATTTGGAACTTGCTTAAAAGGCACAGAATATAAGCACCTGTCCCACACACATTCAGGCTACCTTTACAACACTGTCCCAAGGGTTAGAGAGAGCTACCAAGGACAACCACAAAGTGTGTGTGTGTGAGGGAGGGGGTGTCCTATAGTTATTATGAAACTTAAGACCAGCAGATTCCTTCAAGTATAGAAATGAACAACGTATGAGGAAGGGGAGGGGCTGTAAAACAGCATTTTTCATATTTGAAAAATATGAAATTTTGTATTTGCTCATACAAAGTTAAGTGCAGATCTAAACTCTAGAAAAGGGATGACCGACTGACAGCCTCCGCATGACAATCCTGATTTGTCAGGCAAACATGACAGTGTAGGCAGGAAACGTTAATGACAGTATCACACATGTTAAAACCAAACCAAAAAGGTGATCGTGGAAATGACATGGTAGTTGTGAGCCAGTGATCTCTGGCAGGAGCAAATCCCTTGATTCCACACATATTTCAGAAGCCTTCCTTCTATTAACATCACTTGATGTTCTTTAGGAGCAGGGAAACCCCACAGGTTAGACTATGCTTACTAAGGTGGAGTACAAAACTAAAGACAGTAAACCTTCCCGTTTCTGAAACTGAAGCAGGGAACTATGATGACCCCCTTTTAACACGACTGAGAAACCAGCTGCTCGTCACCCCACGGCTGGCCCGAAGGGGAATGAAGACTAGCACGGTGTGATCAAGGGAGCACACTTAGCAGCAAACATATGGTAACTGATGACTTTTTAAGAATATTCTCCTGAAGGAGGTGGAGCTACTGAAAGCGGATGATGGATACATCGCATAGTCAGAAGAGCAGGGGCAAAGAGTAAGAAAGAAAAGCAGCTTCCTGCAATATCTCAGTCGCCAAGGTTTTGTTCTTTTTCATGTGACCTGCTAAGTTGGACATTACTGGTTCTCTGGATAGAGTATGGCGTACTCCCATCTGTTTGATCTCTCTCAGTAAGATCAAGATCCTATTCTGTTTGCCTATAACCCCATAGCTTCTTTTAGCTAACAGGGACACAGCACAGGAGAAGCTTTCTACACCCTTTCCCCAGAAGAATCTAATCTTTTCTCATGGAGTACCCAATGCCGGAGAATGCGGTCTTAATGATCTGAGCACACAATTTCTTGATACTCAAATTTACAATGCTGTGTGTTGTTGTTTTTTTAAAAAAAATCTTCCCTAATAAATGGGTAACCACAGGTTTATTTACAGCAAAAATATTTTTTAAAAAAATTCTTAGAAAAGTTTACAAAAATATGTGCAAAAAAATACCCAGCAGCTTTAATAGACACATTTCAAGTATTTCTTAACAACAGTCCAATATACATAAGGGCCTACAGAAGAGGATGGGAGGAATGGCAAGAGGCATTTCAACACTAAGAAACCCAATCCCTGCCTCTTCAGGCAATAGATGAAGAAGCCAGACTATGGTCTCTGTTTCCTAGAGAGAACAGTTTTGGATAGCCTATCTGGGTCAGGGTCCCCCTGAATTCTTCCTTAAACAAACCCTTTAGGCAACAGTTCTCCCCTACAAAGATGGTCGCTTTGCTATCCATATGCACAAAGTAATGATCTCTTATCTCCTTCACATCATTTAAGAACTGTAAATTGCTTTGCTTAATTTTCTTCTAACTATTAGCCAGGGAATTTCACTGGTCTGCGTTCCCTTTCTTGCCGGAGGCCTGATTCATCAGCTGAAACCAACAAGGCCTAATCTGGGTCAGTCCTCAGAGTGCACATGATCTGAAGCAGACCCACATCTCTTCACATGATCGTTCTAAGGAATCCTCTACTCTTTGCAACTTTCTTCCCTCCACTAGTGGAAACAGGAGAGGCGTCAGCCACGCTTGCTACTAGGGCAAAGAGTGCCACGTCCTTAAACAGTGCTCTAATCTTCTTTACGGCTCCGCCAAGCGCCAAATAACCTTTGCAGTGCTCACTCAGGACTGCAGGAAAATACATAACTTTTAAGACATCCACCCTCCATGGATGAGAAACCATTAAAAAAAAAAACCCGCTCTGAAGTGCTGTTCAGGAGGTGGTGTGATTGCTCCTCTACTCCCCCCGTACCAAATCCATTTGCAAGTGACTATGTTCCGCTCAACTAATTTGTGCAGATAGCCCAACAGGTTACTGGAACAGGCTTTCAAGAATGGGCTGGCTTCACCCAGCGCATGGCTCTCTCTGCTCCAAACAGCATCAACCCCCCCCCCCTTTCCTATAAGTGGCCAGTAATGTCCATCTAGAGGCTTAACTGCAGCAGTCCACGATGTCCAGATAAGTCCCAATGTATTAAAAAAGAAACCAAATGACAATATCTCTGTCTCAATGCAAGAAATGATGGCATGTGGTTTGAAAACGGGCAAATTGGAAGCTCCACCCCAACAAGCTCCCTTGTTTGGAACTCAGAAAATGGTAAATGGAAGAGAGGCACCAGCCGGAGGTAGACATAGGCACAGCACTACGTGGCATCTCTGCTAAGGGATGGATCATACCATGCTGGCATCGGATTTTGTTCCAAAGGAAGGGATTTCGCTCTTAGGAGTGGATGGGGTCCCAGCATCTGCCTCGATAAATCCTCTTCTGTCTATTAAACTAGTAAGGGGGAGAGAAAATAAGGGGGTGGGGGTTAGGCTGGTAATTAACAAAGCAAAAAGAACAGCAAAAGCAACAACGGAGTATATTTTTCACCCTGGTGACAGATGAAGAGCATTATGTTGACATAATTATGTCGAAAAGCCCACACCTGGGGCATTCTTTGTTCTGCAGTCATGCATTAAGATAATTAATGTGGAATAAGACAAATGTTTACAAGGGGGCTTAGGCTCAGTGGTTGAGTCTCTGCTTTGAAGAAGAAGATATTGGATTTATATCCCGCCCTCCACTCCAAAGAGTCTCAGAGCGGCTCACAATCTCCTTTATCTCCCTCCCCCCACAACAGACACCCTGTGAGGTAGATGAAGATATTGGATTTATATTCCACCCTCCACTCCGAAGAGTCTCAGAGCGGCTCACAATCTCCTTTACCCTCCTCCCCCACAACAGACACCCTGTGAGGTAGATGAAGACATTGGATTTATATCCCGCCCTCCACTCCGAAGAGTCTCAGAGCGGCTCACAATCTCCTTTCCCTTCCTCCCCCACAACAGACACCCTGTGAGGTAGATGAAGATATTGGATTTATATCCCGCCCTCCACTCCGAAGAGTCTCAGAGCGGCTCACAGTCTCCTTTGGCTTCCTCCCCCACAACAGACACCCTGTGAGGTGAGTGGGGCTGGAGAGGGCTCTCACAGCAGCTGCCCTTTCAAGGACAACCTCTGCCAGAGCTATGGCTGACCCAAGGCCATTTCAGCAGGTGCAAGTGGAGGAGTGGGGAATCAAACCCGGTTCTCCCAGATAAGAGTCCGCGCACTTAACCACTACACCAACCTGGCTCAAAATTCAACCTCCAACATCTCCACTTCAAAGGATCAGGCAGCAGATGAAGTGAAAGACCTTGACCTGAGACCTTGGAGAGCTGTTTCCTGTCAGAGTAGACAAGACTGACCTTGACTGACCAAGGGTCTGACTTAGCAGAAGGCAGCTTCACACATCCAAGGAAATTTCCACGGCTAGCTTTCTAACATAATGTGGGCCCCGCCACTCACTGCGTGTCACAGAGCTAGCCAGCAATGGCAATACCAGTATGTAAACTTCCCCATCCCTTCACTAACGGGACAATGGTCTGGTTTCGAGATACCAACACCATTCAGTTGTCACTTTTGTTAGTAGGTATGAAGTTCTCACGACAGCAACTTGTAAACCATACTCTAAATTGTATATGGTCCAGATAATAGCAGCTTATTCCTCATTACAGATTCAGATTCAGTCCAGCATAGCGTGGACTTTACACGCCTCAGAGGTAAGTGCTCTTTGACACTGGGGCTCAAGCCCAATTCAAACACACATTGGGCACTCCTGTGATGACTCTACTGAGCACTTCTGTACATAAGGAAAAATTACAGCTAAAACAGATTTCTGAGTAACCTTTTCGAGCATCCCAAAGCCTACCTAAAAATCACCCCTAGAAACATTAGGCGGATAACCCCTACCAGCAACTTTTCTGCATGTGTTTCAGGGATTCCTTCCAGAGGTCACCTAATACAATGCCAAGTGCTAACCTTGAAATCAGCCCTAGTTTTGTACAAGTCTGCCCTCTTGTGACTACGTGAAGTATGAAGGAACACATTTTGAGTCCTGTGGCTCCTTTAAGACCAACAAAGTTTTATTCAAGATGTAAGCTTTCATGTGCATGCACACTTGATTTATAATTAAGATTGTTTTTAGCTGTTACTATCAGTGGTTGTTGTGAAGGGAAGTCCAAAACCTTGGCCATTGTGTTGGGGGGGGGAGTTAATTGAGATTGTGGGGGGCGGGGGACGGGTCCAGCCTTCTCTTGGAAGGCCAATATGTGTTCAGGGATACCTGTGATTGGGCATTTGGGAGGCATGGCAGTGGGAGATGTCAGAAGGGAAGGAGATGGAGATATGGTTATGCTCACTTTAATTCCAGTCTCTGACCCACCCTGAGACATGTTGGTAGTGGGGTTAGGAGTTGTAGCCTTTCTCCAACATTGATGTTGTGTAATGTCAGATCTATTAATAAGACCACAATGTTACAGAGTTATTTTGTGACCCAAGGAGTGAACCTGGGTGAGGGAAGGACAGTTCCTCTGAAAGAACTAACACCTCCCCCCCCCTCGGTTTCTTGATCCTTCATCAATCTCAGACAAAGGGACAGGGGAGAGGGGTCTTTCTCCTACAGGAGATCTCTAGCATTGATAGTGTAACTCTGGTGTGGGATGCT
This sequence comes from Heteronotia binoei, assembly GCF_032191835.1. Lineage (NCBI taxonomy): Eukaryota > Metazoa > Chordata > Lepidosauria > Squamata > Gekkonidae > Heteronotia > Heteronotia binoei. The sequence continues at coordinate 8,824,363 of NC_083239.1, read as the reverse complement.
GAGGAGAGTACAGCTATCCTGCTGGTGTACCAACCACCTAGTGCACCAGCAGATACCTTGCCGAACTTGATTGAGACGGTGGCAGAATGAGCCTTAAGATATCCCAGACTGATAGTTCTGGGGGGATTTCAACATCCACACAGATACCACTTTGTCATCTTCTCAGGCTTCAGACCTAGTAGTATCCAGGGCAGTACTAGGATTCTCCCAGATTGTATCAGGTCCCACACATCAAGCAGGCCACATGCTAGATTTAATCTTCGTGGTGGGTGTGAACGTTGGTTGGATTTCTATATGCAACCATCAGACCATTTTGTTCTGAAGGTCTGACTGTACGGTCAGTCCCCCCCCCCTGCATAGGTGGCAAGTGGATTTATCTGTGGAGACTTATGGATCCAACCAGCTTCTAGAATGCTCTGCAGGACCTAACAGGGGAGGGACGGTGGCTCAGTGGTAGAGCATCTGCTTGGGAAGCAGAAGGTCCCAGGTTCAATCCCTGGCATCCCCAAAAAGGGTCCAGGCAAATAGGTGTGAAAAACCTCAGCTTGAGACCCTGGAGAGCCGCTGCCAGTCTGAGAAGACAATACTGACTTTGATGGACCAGGGGTCTGATTCAGTAGAAGGCAGCTTCATATGTAGGAGGGACGGTGGCTCAGTGGTAGAGCATCTGCTTGGGAAGCAGAAGGTCCCAGGTTCAATCCCTGGCATCTCCAAAAAAGGGTCCAGGCAGATAGGTGTGAAAAACCTCAGCTTGAGACCCTGGAGAGCCGCTGCCAGTCTGAGAAGACAATACTGACTTTGATGGACCAAGGGTCTGATTCAGTATAAGGCAGCTTCATATGTTCATATGTATTGACACCCCCTGATGGCTCATTAGATGCACTGATGGAATATTGGTATAACCGTCTTTCGGAGACCATCAACAAGACTGCTACCTAATGACTGCTACCTAATGTACCTAATGTCCTCTTCACCCCTTGGTATATCCTCAGAGCTAAGGGAGATGAACTGGGAGCTTAGACTACTAGAGTGAGCTTGGAATCGTACTCAGGACTAGGCAACAAGAACATCCTGTAGAACCTTTATGAGATCCTATGAGATGGCAGCGAAGGTGACAAAGAAAGCTTACTATGCAGCCTCCACTTCATCTGCAAGTTCTCACCCAGCTCAACTGTTTAGGGTAATTAGCTTATGTCCCTGTCAAGGGACTCTCAAAATTTTGATTCTTCGGCCATCAACCTATTGGTAATCCCTGGCCCCAGAGCAACCTAGCTGTCCTCAACCAGGATCAGGGCCTTTTCAGCTCTGGTCCCAACCTGGTGGAACTCTCTGAATAGTGAGACTCAGGCCCTGTGTGACTTGGTTCAGTTCCACAGGGCCTGTAAGACTGAGATGTTTCACCAGGCATATGGTTTAAGACAGTGATGGTTAAAGATCGTCCTCCCTCCTTATCGTTGGGCCATGAGTCTCTGCACTGGCTGCCTCCCTAGTTATCTACCTGCGTTGGGATTGCTGGGGTGCCATCTGATATAGTAGACAGATATTTAATTTCTAAATTTTACTATGTGTATCTTAAAATTGTAATAATATCGATTTTATTGCATATTTAATAGTTGGAAGCAACCCTGAGCCCTGCTTGGCAGGGAAAGGAGCAGGATATAAACGGGATGGGATGGGATGAGGATTTTTTTGGAAATACAATCTAGTGAACCACGTCAACACCGATAACAGCATCACCACTTCAGATGACTGCTGGCTCAATCAAAGCCACACGGCTTTCCAAGACCAGCCCTGATACACTAAGCAGAGCAAAATGGCGGATTCAAGCTGAAGATTTTCCTCAATATTAAAAAAAAAAAAGCTGTTGTTGTTTACTGTATTTTTTAATGTGATGGGGTCACAATGATATGGATTTTTTTTTGCTATAGGCCCCAATCAATCCCATGTCAGTTCTGCATTTTTCAAGTTTTCATTTCTGGTTATGTTTCCCCACTCCACTCCTAAGCTTACCTTTCGTCCCTTTCATTTTCCACTGCCCCCGTCCTTCTAGCTATTAGGCTACCAATATATTTCCCAGCACCTCCCAAGCAGGGAAGAGGAAGCCAACGCTAGCCTTAAGCCACAAAGGCATTTTCTACAATTCACACACACGTTTAGGAGCACAACTCTCCCTCACTCTGGGTGATGGGATTGCTACCTAAGAGGAGATCCTCTTTTGCTTGCTCAGAACCCACAGCAGCAACACAAAATAGCAGGAGGTAGACGTTGCAAAAGAAAGGCAACATCTGTCTCAGCCTCAAAATTCTCCACCGCTCTCCTTGTGAATTAGGCAGATTTTGTTTGCGATGCCTTTTTTCAGCATCGGCAATAATTGTCCTGCACAGATGACAGAGATAGTTTTCCCTGACAGAAGAATTGAGAATGGCTGCTATTTGGTATCAATCTCCGTACTCAAACATGATTCAAAATTATACTCCAAACTTTCCACTCGTCTTCTACATAACTTCTAAATTTTTTCCACTCCCTTTTAAAATCTTCTAAATCACAGTCTCTTAAAGTTCTTGTTAATTTGTCCATCTCACTCCATGTCATAACTTTTACAATCCAATCCCATTTTTCTGGTATTTTTTCTTGCTTCCATAACTGCGCATATATTGTCCTAGCAGCTGAAAGCAAGTACCAAATTATAGTTCTATCTTCTTTTGGAAATTTTTCCATTTGTAATCCCAACAGAAAAGTCTCTGCAGCTTTCTTGAATTCATATCCCAAGATCCTAGAAATTTCTTGTTGGATCATCTGCCAATACTTTTTCGCTCTTTCACAAGTCCACCAAATATGGTAGAAAGAACCTTCATGATTTTTACATTTCCAACATCTGTCTGGCATCTTGTTATTCATCTTTGCCAATTTTTTAGGAGTCATATACCATCTATACATCATTTTAAAACAGTTCTCTTTAATACTCTGACATGTTGAAAGTTTCATAGAGCTCTTCTATAAATATTCCCATGTATCCATCTGCATTTCTTTATTTACATTTATTGCCCATTTAATCATGAGATTTCACTACTTCATCTTCTGTAGACCATTTTAAAAGTAACTTAAAAGTTTTTGAAAATAATTTTTCATTATTTCCAAGCAGAACTTTTTCCATTTCTGTTTGCTCTTGTCTTATTCCTTCAGTTTTAATATAGTTTTCCACCAAACTCTTTATTTGTTGCATTTGAAACCAATCGTATTTATTATTCAACTCCACAGCAGTTTTCAATTCTATTTTGCCACTTTGTAATTTTAATAGTTGATTATATGACAGCCATTTTCCCTCACCTGTCTCAGCTGTTATTTTTATCACTTTTGCTGGCACTATCCATAATGGGGTTTTTTCATCACCATATTTCTTATACTTCATCCAGGTATGCAACAAATTATTTCTTATATAATGGTGAGAGAAAAAACTATCCATCTTTTTCTTCCCATAATACATATAAGCGTGCCAGCCAAATTTATTTCCATAACCTTCCAATGTTAAAGGTTTTTTATTCAACAGCATCACCCAATCTTTTATCCACACTAAACAAACTGCTTCATGTTATAATCTTAAATCTGGTAATTGGAATCCTCCTCTTTCTTTAGCATCTATTAAAACTTTCATTTAATAGACATTGGACAATTTTTGATAATGATTAAACTTTAGAAGAAAGAAGAATATTAATTTTAGTTCTTAGGAATTAAGGGTACCTTTTAATGTTAGTATTTTGAGTAAATAACACTGGTGGGCATCAAGTAATGGGGGGAGGGGGGATTAGAAAGAAGCATATGGGATAGATGAAAAGAAGTTATTAATGGAAATTATTACCATATGTTATCAATATATGGAGAGCCAGTTTGGTGTAGTGGTTAAGTGTGTGGACTTTTATCTGGGAGAACCGGGTTTGATTCCCCACTCCTCCACTTGCACCTGCTGGCATGGCCTTGGGTCAGCCAGAGCTCTGGCAGAGGTTGTCCTTGAAAGGGCAGCTGCTGTGAGAGCCCTCTCCAGCCCCACCCACCTCACAGGGTGTCTGTTGTGGGGGAGGAAGGTAAAGGAGATTGTGAGCCGCTCTGAGACTCTTCGGAGTGGAGGGCGGGATATAAATCCAATATCATCATCATCATCAATAAAATTGTTTAAACAAAATTATACTCCAAACATCCAGCTGTGAAGTTCATTCAGATGATCTTACCTGGGATAGAATGGTCCACAGAGCACTGCACAGCAGTTGGTGAGGACGCTTTTATGGCTGTAGGGATTGGCAAAATCAGAGCCTCCCTTATTTGACCATGCCCCTTTCAGCTGCAATCGCAAGAGAAAGGAAATGGTTAGGAATGGTGATCTAAAGGAAAAGTCAATGAGAATCATTTGCCGAGCTGCCTTAGATAAACCTTTGATAGCTGCCTTAGATAAACCCCTAATATTTATGTAACTCTGGCTTACCGTAGCCCATTAATCATGACACTGCATGACAAGTCAGCAGTGGAAAACCTTCTACAGGGGGAAGGGACTGTCCTCAGAGTACAAAGCAGCCTTACTTGCAAGAGGCTCAGGTGGTTTGCACTCTGGCGAGCTTCCTCTGACACACATAACCTTCTCTGTTGTCAACAGACACCGGGCACAATCATATCCTCACCGCTCAAAAGTATCCCATTACGTCACATGGCTTCCTTCTCATTGCTTGTTTGCCTACCACCCCCTTCAACAGGATATTTTCACACTTTTAGATTCAGACAGCTCTGAACTCTTACTGAATGTAATTGTAGGCCAATAACCAAATCAAGGATAAGTGATGAGGGCTTTGCCTGTTTTTTTTAGTTTTGGTCTTCTATATCTGTTGAGACAGATGTAGAAGAAGAAGATATTGGATTTATATCCCGCCCTCCACTCCGAAGAGTCTCAGAGCGGCTCACAAACTCCTTTCCCTTCCTCCCCCACAACAGACACCCTGTGAGGTAGATGAAGATATTGGATTTATATCCCGCCCTCCACTCCGAAGAGTCTCAGAGCAGCTCACAATCTCCTTTCCCTTCCTCCCCCACAACAGACACCCTGTGAGGTGGGTGGGGCTGGAGAGGGCTCTTACAGCAGCTGCCCTTTCAAGGAGAACCTCTGCCAGAGCTATGGCTGACCCAAGGCCATGCTAGCAGGTGCAAGTGGAGGAGTGGGGAATCAAACCCGGTTCTCCCAGATAAGAGTCCGCACACTTAACCACTACACCAAACTGGCTCTCACACTCATTTGGACAAGCATAATTCAATACTAGGTAAAAACTTGGAAGAAATTGCTGGCTACTTTTGGTGAATTAAATTAATGTGGTAGCTAACCACAAGATTAGCTCACCATGTAACTTGTATCAACAGATGACAATTTCTGTTTCCTGTGTTTACTGACAATGGTTCATCCACTAGCTTATGTAGTAATTTTAGCTCTTAAATTTCAACATCCTTTGAACTTTTTTATACATTAAGTTTTGCTGTTCGTTGGTTTTAGTCCTTTGCTTTTAAATTGTTTTGAGTGCTTTCGACAGAAAAGTCCCTAAGATTCATATATAAAAATAAGTCTTCGCAAGCATACAAGGAAGTTTTACTCTTAAAAAGTCATGGTGAATCATAATCAACATTCAAGTGAATGTTTAAAACGTTTGAAAAAACTGCCCCCCCCCAAGACAGCCAAGCAGCAATCTTTTTAAAAAGGAGAAACATTTTTTAATTTTTAATGTAAGTTGTTAATGATTTAATGATGATTTTATAATTGTAACTGTATGGTTTTATTGTATTTTATATTCGTATGCTGTGAGCCGCCCTGAGCCTGCCCTGGCGGGGAGGGCGGGATACAAATAAAAAGTATTATTATTATAATATAGGTACTTGCAAAAACTGTCAATACAAGGGCCACCTCTTCTCTCCCTTACAATGTGAAATGGCGCAGCCCTGGTAAACATGTAAACAGTAAGGATTCGGTTCATTCTGAATTGTTTCTTCATACACCCATTCAGTCTGATTTACTAATTAAAATACGTATAATTAATCAACTAAAATTTCTTAAGGCCGGTGGCACCCTGCTGAAAACATATTTGCTGGGAGTCACCAACTTGAGGTAAGAATCTTTTGGTTCCAGATGCGCTTATTTCTTCATACAGGTACTGCTGAGATCTAACCACCCATTTCACTACAGAAACTTGTCTTCGTTATCTGCATGGGATAGCTACATCCATTACTCCAGAAATCAAATCGGATTACCAAAATGCTACAGCAGTGTAGCTTGCATGAAGAATGTATTTAAAACAGTAGAAATGGTTGCTCGGGCCTATGGAAGGAGAGGCAAAAATCCATACTCACATCTTCATTGGTTGTCAAGTTGGAGGCAACTAAATAAGTGTGAAACCCTGAGAGGCCAAATATAGACCAGACTGAGAAAAAGCAGATCACCAGTTCCAACACAGTGAGAAGAGAGTTAAGGAAGGACCTAGGTGTGTTATTGGGGAAAAGTATTCTTATTACATTCCCAGAGACAAAGCTCTGTTCCCTTTGTCTTCCATACTGCAGAAATTAATATGCTCAGTTCACTGCAATAAGACAAATTCTCTACACATATGATCCACCAGGATTTAATCTCTGAGATTTCCATTTAAATGGGTGCTGGTTATTACCTTTAAAGCCCTATATGGCCGAGGACCTGTCTACCTTAGGGACCGCCTCTCTCCATATATTCCCCAGAGAGCGCTGAGATCTAGCTTCCAAAATCTTTTTAAAATCCCTGGACCAAGAGAGGCAAAATTGAAAACAACTCGAGAGCAGGCCTTCTCAGTAACGGCTCCTCACTGGTGGAACCAATTACCAGAGGAGGTTCGAGCCCTGCGGGACTACAATCAGTTCCGCAGGGCCTGTAAAACCACCCTTTTTCAAATGGCCTTTCAAGGCTGAATCTTGAAATGACATCCAGCCATCTGACATACATCCGATAGGTTTTGTACTATAGCACCTTAATTGTAAGTGTAATAGTATTTATTTATTTATTTATTTATTTATTTAATGTATTTTACTGTATAATGTATTGTAATCATGGTATTCTCCATGTCTGTGAGCCGCCCTGAGCCTGCTTCGGCGGGGAGGGCGGGATACAAATAAAATTATTATTATTATTATTAAATGATGCTGGATGGCAGGGCTGAAGATGATCTTAGGTTAGACTCACTTTTGAGACTAGATAAGTCTGAGGATGCTCAGCAAGATGGCCTAGTGCAGGTATCCATGCAGAGCAATTCTTTGTATCGGTCATAAGCCTTGGGCAGGTTGACGTTTCTACCAAAGGAAAAGAAACTGTGGGAGAAAATGCATGACCCAAAGCAGGGGTTTTCTATGATTCCTGCAAGGACAGTTATCTCCTTTCTCTGCCTAAGTGGATATAAAAGTGTGATTATTCCTTGCTACAGGGCATCTCTTAGAGGCACTTGCAAATCTATTAGTTGTTTTTTAGCAAAAAAAAAAAAGTAGGGGACAGAGAAACAAAAGAGATGACAAAAATACTGAAAGGATATCTGGCTGGTGTTGCTTTCAAAGCAGTGATAAAATCACTTCCCTGGGAACCTGCAAAGCAAAAGAACAAAATAAACTCTTGTAGGCCATGTTCCTCTCTCTACCTAGACAAAAGCACAAAGTCAAAACAGCACTGATGGCACAATGACAACACAAGCATCCAGGATGCCTTCCTCCTATCCAAGAACTCAAGAGGACAGAAACAAAGACAAATTTTGCACTAGCCCTAGCTAGGGTTACCAAGTCTAATTCAAGAAATATCTGGGGACTTTGGGGGTGGAGCCAGGAGACATTAGGGGTGGAGCCAAGATCAAGGCTGTGACAAGCATAATTGAACTCCAAAGGGAGTTCTGGCCATCACTTTTAAAGGGACGGCACACCTTTTCAATTCCTTCCTTCAATAGGAAATAATGAAGGATAGGGGCACCTTCTTTTGGGGCTCATAGAATTGGACCCCCTGGTCAAATCTTTTTGAAACTTGGGGGATTATTTTGGGGAGAGGCACTAGATGCTATGCTGAAAATTTGGTGCCTCTACCCCAAAAAACAGCCCCCCCAGAGCCCCAGATACCCACAGATCAATTCTCCATGATTTTCTATGGGAATAAATCTCCACAGGGAATAATAGAGTTCCCAGCAGACATTTCCCTCCCCTCCCCCCGCTTTCTGACGACCCTGAAGCGGGGGGGAGGGTCTCCAAATCAGGGGATCCCCTGCCCCCACCTGGGGATTGGCAACCCTAGGCCTAGCCAAGTTTGCCTCAATTGTTGTTACAGCCCCCGAAACACCAATCACTGCTGTCCAGGTCTTAGAAATCCTCCTCTTGAATTTATCCATGTTTTTCCAAAACAACATGGTTTTTGTAGTATGATTATCTAGATTCCTACTGAGGCATTACGGTCCAGAAAGCTTTTCTAGAAAAATACTACTTACGTAGGGTAAGATGAGTGATAACACAGGCAAAGATGAACGCAGTCAGGAAGGAGAGAGAGAGGATGAAGGCATAGAAGTATCGATAGTTGCGCTTCCCTACACAGTTACCCACCCAAGGGCAATGGTGATCAAACCGCTCTGGAAAAACAAAAGGCAAATATGATGATGTTAAAGTGACTTTAGCATTATACAGTCCAACAGAAGAAGCTCTGCAAAGACCTAGGGGCCACTGAAGCAGATGACAGTCTTAGGTAATCTTTCTGTTAGTACACACAGAACAAGAGTAAAAAAGAAAATAAAAGGCAGTGGCAGATGCCAACCGTTGTAACTCACTTTGGCCTGAAAGCAAAAGGGTATTTCTTCTTGGCCCCTCCAACTGCAGCACACAAGAATGGAGGATGTAGCTATTTCAGTTTGGGTGAAATATCAGTATGTACTTGGAAATCTGCTCTCGAAATCTGCTTGTAAACCCCGGGCCAAAGGAGGCCCGGTTGAAGTCAACTAGGGACAGGGCCTTCTCAATCACAGCCCCTTGCTGGTGGAACCAGCTACCGGAAGAGGTCAGGGCCCTGCGGGACTTTGGACAGTTCCGCAGGGCCTGTAAGACAGTCCTCTTCCGGTTGGCTTATTACTGACCAGCATTGAAATATTCTGAAGGAAGACAATAAGATAGCATACTGACATTGATTGATACATTTATATACTGGTTGTTTTAATTATGTAAATTATTATTGTATCTTAATTTTTAAACATTGTTAGAATTATTATGTTGTGAGCCGCCCTGAGCCTGCCTCGGTGGGGTAGGGCGGGAGATAAATCAAATAAAATAAAAAATGAAAAAAAAAAAGATTAGATTCAAGGCTTTCAGGAGCCTCAATGGAGCATTTGCTAATGGTCGCAATTTTGAGGTGTAATGCTGAATGTGATGCGGGGGGGGGGGAATCATATAACTGGCTCTCTAACCTTTCCAGCTAAGTAATTTGGACAAGAACTAATCAGTGCTTCAGATATGTCAGGGATGTATCATGTCTACTCTAGATATCTCCTTGCCCTTGTTTCATAAACAATTAAGACAACGGGGTTGTTTAATTGTCTTCCTTTCTCTGAATTAGTTTTGGTAATGGTTAAAACTGTCAAACCAGACACATTTTCAAATCCTGACTCTACCATCAAAATTGTTGGGAGGCCTTGGCCAGGCAGATTCTCTCTCTCTCTCTTCCTGACTTGCCTCACAAGGTTGTCTGCACTACTTGGAGGAGGGGCAGGATAAAAATGTACTAGATAGATTTGTTAGAAAGCTTTCATTTCCCAACAGTTTCAGCACTATCAAAAACACTTAATAAGTAGTAGTAGTGGCCCGGAGATCTGAATCAGTGGCCTCCTAGATCAGAGTTCATTTGTTCTTGGACATCAATTCCTTCTCCACATCTTTTCTGCACCCAGAGGTCTGAATTGACAAGAATAAGTGCAGCAGTTAAGCCGGCAAACGCTGACCCGGATTGCAGCAGTCCTGCAACCACAGTGGCTGAAGAAACAGTGAATGCAATCAAACCAAGTACAATGACTCATATTATGTATATCCACGGGAGCACATGCCCAAGTAAGGCTGGAAACACTCAGCACAAAAAGGACAAACATGTCAATGGGTTCTTAAGGTTTCTATTGTTAGGGCCAGGGGTTGTTATGCAGCTGCACATACTATTCAATGGACAAGGAGGTGGAACTCTCAGAAACTCAGAAGGAGGAGGTGGAACTCTCGGAAACTCAAAAGGAGGAGGTGGAACTCTCAGAAACTCAGAAGGAGGAGGTGGAACTCAGAAACTCAGAAGGAGGAGGAGGAACTCTCGGAAAGGTTCAGGAGCTGTGCTCCTGTGAGCTCCCACTGAATCTGAAGCCTGGTTAGGGCACTCGCGTTGCTGTACTTCTTTCAAACAACATGCCTTGCATCCAAACATCAAGAAGGTATTAAGGGGGAAAACCAAGCTGTGCTCTTTTCCAGTCACTCTCTCCCAGCCTAACCTACCTCACAAAACGGCTGTTCTGTGGATAAAATTGGAAGAAGGGAAACTGATGGTGTAAGCCACTTTGGTTACACTTTGGAAAGAAAAGCAGAGTACAAATATCTCAATAACCCACAGTCAAGAATGACCAACACTGACTGCTTAAAGGGATGAACATTTTTGAAGTCCAAGAATCTCTTCCTTCAACTGAACTCATGTATGAAAATGCCTTACACTGAGTCAAACTAGTTTATCACAGTAGCTTCTGTCTACACTGAGTGGCAGCGTGGGGATGAGCACAAACCGAACCATGAATCGTGATTCAAGCTAAAAATGGCCAATTCGTGGTTTGTTCCAAACTGGTTTGTCTGATCCCACCACACCAGAAGATGAATTGGCCTTTTTTCTTGGTATGCCATTTAGTTTGTTTCCTTCCTTTTTCCAGACAGCCTGGCGCCAGCATGATTCCCCAGACCCTATGCTTCTGGTCAGTTTCCAATTAAACTGACTAGAAATGGCAGCTCTGCTCTCCCAGGCCCCCTGAACTTCTGGTCAGTTTCCAGTGAAACAGACTAGAAGCCGCAGCTCTGTTCTCCCTGGCCCCCTGCACTTCTGGTCAGTTTCCAGTGAAACTGACTAGGAACAGCAGCTCTGGTCTCCCCAGACCCCCTGTGCTTCTGGTCAGTTTCACTGGAAACTGAACAGAAGCACAGTGGGCTGGGGAGAGAAGAGCTGTTGCTTCTAGTCAGTTTCCAAGCTTCCTGGGGGTGAAATCGGCTAGAAGCTGCAGGGCACCTCCCTTTCCTTCCCAAGCTTTACATACTCCTAAGAAAATTTACTGGGGGCACTTGCTTTGGGGGGCTGTAGCTCAGATAGAGGAGAGTCTGCTGAAGAGTTTGCCACAAGTATGGCATTTCTAGCCCACTCAGGGGCCATTCTACACCTTCCTTAACCAAACAATCTAACAAACCTTGAATCGTTTGGGAAATGGAAAAAACACAAACCAAACTGAACCACCAATCTGGGCAACCCAACGAACCACAAAATGAAACAAACCACCATTTTTGTGTTCTGTGCCCATTCCTAGTCCAGTGTCTCAGGCAATTTCATCAGTTATTCTGTTAATGGGAGATGCCAGGGATTGAACCTGGAGCTTTCTGCATGCCAAGCAGATGCTCCGCCATTATGCCACAGACCTACCCTCAGGGAAGTGGAAAGATTATTTTACAAAGCAAAATATGCAATTCTGATAGGCCACAGGAAGTCTCACCTTGAACTTACCTACACAGTTGTCACAAACACTGCAATGGGATGTCCTGGGAGGACGGAACATTTTGCAAGTGTAACAGTATTTCAACTTCACCATGTATTTGTTTATAACAACTTCCATAGTGCGGGCAGGTGGCCGATAAGTGGAGGTGCCCAGGTTGTCTGCAAAGGCAAAACCAAAAGTCTACATATTAGGTTCTTCTCCCAGTGAAATCCCAGGACTGAATGAAACTTGGTAACTTCCTTGTTAAGCCCCTGGTTCAAAAGCAATAACCACAGCACAATGTATTCTACAGATTCCTCCCCTCCCCCTTTGATGATTGCATGCCATCTGGACTGGAGATGCAAAAGTCCAGAAAAAAATGGGGCGGAGAGAATAGAATGGGGGAGACCTCCTATAAAATATTTTCTCTTTGGAATGGGGAAAATGCTTTTCAAGGTAAGGTTTCACTAACTCAACACATGCAGCTTTTTATGTAAGATAATCTACCACAGTAAATAGGAATTATCACTATGTATACTGTAGACATATGCAACATAATTTTGAAACCTTATTTACTGTTTAAATTTGAATAATTCTGGCAACAATTAACATGCTATAATGTATTTGATAATATCAGAGTTTTGACTTCCAGAGTTGGAACATGGCGAGTTGAGATACTTCTCAAAAAGAGGAGCGGACCGGAGCCTCTGTTCTGGGTAGAGAAGGTGACCTCAACACCTGCTGCCTACTTTTCTCAGTGAGGGAAAAGGCTAAGACGTGCTCAGGAAAATTCTGAGGGGATTTACTTTGGCTTATAAGGAGTCCCAGGGGGGTTCCTTATGGGCTTTGAAGGGTCCCCGGTGAAGAATTGCATTCCAGCGTCTACAGAGGACATCCGTGGTCATTAATTTGACTTAAATTCATCATGTTTCAAGCTTTCTTTGGACTATTCTAACATCTAAACATTTATCACTGATAAGAACGGTGTTAACAAGGATATATTGGGCTGCAAGGTAAGAAGATCTTTATCTATCATTCCGGGACTAAAATCAATTTTATCTGAGACAAAGATTAAGATTTGGACTTAACTATATTACTCTAAAGTTGTAAAGAAGAGAAGGGGGTAATTTCGGGACTTTTGGCATTTAAGAAGCAAAGTTAAAAGACGAAAAACAATTAATGTTTGGAATACTTGTGGTTTCTGCAAAAAAAACCCCATCGTCACTGAGTTGCTGAACTGGAAGACGTTACAGGAAGTGGCGTCATACAAGCATCGCGAGATTTCTCAACCATTGAAACATGACTTTGTGGCAAGAAAAGCAGGAAGGAGCCATTAGAAGAAGGGAACTTTTAAACCTCCTGGCCTTCACTAGGATTTGAAAACCATAGAGAAATTGTGGCAGCCATTAAAGGAAGGTCAAAAAATTTAAATATTCAAGAAAAGAGAATAAGACTGAAAATTAGTGGAGCCGGCAGATATCAAGATTACAAAGGGAAACACATTGGATTATAATATTGGAACTGATTTTGGTGGCTTTTTGGTGAAAAAAGAAAAAAACTTCCAAAAGGGTCTGAAAAATCGTGGACACCATTTTGTGCATTTTTAAAACTTTAAAAAATTATATCTTGAGTTAGGAAGCCTTGAGAACAGTGATTTTGGGCTTATTGGAAAGGGCATCTCCTAATATATAAGATCCAATGGTTTAATTTGATTTTGGTGAGATCAGTTTAAGAGCCTATTTTGGTAGTGGAGAAATAGTAATGTCTGATCACAAGCCGGCACCAAAACAGACACGCGCAAGGACTGGTTCACTTGAGGAAGGTATAATGCCTAAAATACAAGATCAATTGGATGCCATGGAGGCAAGACTGGTCAAAGTGATGAAAGATCTGATAATGGACAATAAGAAGCAATTAAAAAAATATATTGAAACAAGTGCAGAAATGGTGAAGGCAGAAATTAAAAAAGAAATTGAGGATCTCAGAAAGGACTCACAAGCAACACTAAATAAAGTACATGTGGTTGAGAATAAGGTGAAGGATCAAGATTCCATGATTAATAAATTGCAGGAGAAAGTAGTTCTGCAAGACTGTAAGTTAATGGAAAACCAGATATGTACCTGAGAACGAAGGAGATGACTTAAAGACATATATAATAAGCACTATTGCTTGAGTTTTTGGAAATAGAACCTGATGAATCTAGTTATCTTTATGATTACATATACAGGGCCAATTCATCGTTTGCCAAGAAAAACAAACTACCAAGAGATGTGGTAGTAAAATTTATTTCAAGTGATATGGTGGGAAAGATCTTAAGAAAACAATTTGAAAAAACATTGGAAATTGATGGAAGCAGAGTAAGAATAATGAAAGAGCTGCCAAGAAAGGTTATAAATGACAGAAGATTGTACAAAAAATTAACTGACAAACTGCAGGAGAATGAAGTGCGATACAGATGGATACTGCCTGAAGGTCTAAGTTTTGAATATGGAGGAAAGAGGATTACAATTACAAATGTGCAGGAAATGAGGAGATTTTTTGAAGAAAATTTGGGGATACAGAATAAAAGAAGAATCGTTATGGATTACAAATTAATATCTTGGAACGTAAATGGACTAAATTCACCCCAAAAAAGAAAGGCTACATTTCATTGGATCAAGAAACAAAAATGTAATATAATTTGCTTACAAGAAGTACATATTAAACAATTGGATTACAAATTTTTATGGAACAAACAATTGGGTAAGGAATTTTTTTCCTTGGCTAAGGAGAAAAAAAAGGGGAGTGATTTTTTTATGTTAAACAGAAATTGGATCCAAAATTGATTTTTAAGGACAATGAAGGGAGATATTTAGCTGTGGAAGTGACAATGAATGATAAAAAGACATTGTTGCTGGGATTGTATGCCCCAAATGGGGCGAAAGACTCCTTCTTTAAAGATATTGTGCAACAATTAGACCAAGTGACTTATGAACAAATAATGGTAATGGGATATTTTAATGGAACAATTTAATGATCTGGACAAATCAGGGGGAAAAAATAAGGAGGGGAAGTTACCAAAGTCATTCTTCCATTTAGTGAAACAAGAAAGTTTGGAAGATATATGGAGGAAATTTAATCCTAAAGTGCGTGATTACACCTTTTTTCAGCTAGGCATAACTCTTTCTCAAGAATCGATATGTTATGGATGACAAAAGATCTTGGACTTATGACAAAAAAAATAGAGACTCTTCCTAAAGTTGGGAAAGATCACAATGTGGTCAGCAAAGTGTGTGAAAAAGATGAGGAGATGGAGAATAAAAGAAGATTTGCTACAGAAAACCGAGACAGTGGTGTCTCTAGAAAAAGAAACTAAAGCCTTCTTCCAAATAAATGAAAAGGAGGACATTCAATTTCAAACTGTGTGGGATGCATACAAAGCAGTAATGAGAGGTATTTTAATTACAATGAATAATAAAGATAAAATGGCCAAAGAGAAACAAATGTTGGACATTCAAAAAGAGATTGGGAGAAAAGAAAAGGAACTTAAAAAAAGACCGGAGAAAAAGAAAATAATAAGGGAAATCACAATATTGCAGAACCAATTGAAACATCTGTTAAATAAAGAGGTAGAATGGAACCTTAAGAGACTCCAACAGAAATCTTTTGAAGGAGCAAATAAGCCTGGAAAATACCTGGCTTGGCAAATGAAAAAAAAAAGGGGAAATAAATTTGTGAACAAAATTGTATCGGGAGGTAAAGAAATTGTTGACCAAGCGGGAATTAAAAGGGAATTTTATAAATATTATGCTAAGTTATTTCAAGCTCAAAAGGTGGATAAAAGAAAAATAGATGCATATTTACAGAAAATTCAAGTAAATCCCTTAACAGAAAATATGGAAAAGGTATTAAATGAACCAATTGAAAAAACTGAAGTTGAAGCAGCTATAAGTTCAATGTAAATGGGAAAGGCACCGGGTCCAGATGGTTTTACAGCAAAATTTTATAAAGTTCTCGCAGAGACATTAGTATCGAAACTTCAGAAGTTGATGAATATTATAAGGATTGATGGGACAATACCAAACACATGGAAGGAAGCTACAATTTTGTTGATACCAAAAGAAGATAGAGATACAACAAATGTAAAAAATTATAGACCAGTTTCATTACTTAACAATGATTACAAAATATATGCTAGGATACTAGCAGAACGACTCAAACAGCATTTGAATAATTTTATCAAAGAAGAACAAGCAGGATTTCTTCCCAGGAGACAAATTAGAGATAATATCAGAACTGTTAAAGATATTGTTGAATATTATGAGAAGCAACCTGAAAAAGAAGTGGCACTATTTTTTGCAGATGCAGAGAAGGCCTTTGACAATATGAATAGGGATTTTATGTTTGCAGTGATGGAGAAATTGGAATTAGGAGAAGATTTTATAAGAATGGTTAAGGCGATATATACTGAACAACAAGCAAGACTCTGTATAAATGCAGATTTGACGGAGAAAATGATTGTTGGTAAAGGAACAAGGCAAGGTTGCCCTCTATCTCCATTGATATTTATAATGACATTAGAGATTTTGCTTAGGCAAATACAAGATGATAAAGAGATAGAGCGGCTGAAATTGAAAGGTTTTTCTTATAAATATAGAGCGTTTGCTGTTGATGTAATGTTTATCAACGAAAATCCCTTATCTGTGATACCACTGCTGCTTCGTAAAATATAGGAGTATGGAGAATTGGCAGGCTTTTATATAAATAAAGAAAAATCAAAAATTTTGTGCAAAAATATGACATAGAGTCAACAGGAAGAACTGCAAAGTGCAACAGAGTGTGAGGTCACTTCAAAAGTAAAATATTTAGGTGTGGAAGTTACCATGAAAAATATAGATTTGTATAAAAATAATTATGAAAAGTTTTGGCGGAAAATTGATGAAGATTTGATAAAATTGAACAAATTGAACTTGTCTATGCTGGGCAGAATCGCTGCAATTAAAATGAATGTTCTACCAAGAATTATGTTTCTATTTCAAACAATTTCAATTGTGAAGGACAATAAACAATTTACCAAATGGCAAAGAAAAGTTTCAGAATTTTTATGGGCTGGAAGAAAACCAAGGATCAAAATGAAAATTTTAACCAACGCAAAAGAAAGGGGAGGTTTTCAGTTACCGGATCTAAAATTGTATCATGATGCAGTGTGTTGGTATGGATTAAAGAATGGATGACATTATTAAATAAAAAACTGTTGGTTTTAGAAAGCCATGGAAATATTTTTGGTTGGCATGCTTGTATGTTGTATGGGAGAAATAAGATGGTTTTTTCTCACACCTTTATATAAGAAGAAACTTGCTAAGTACTTGGTCAAAATATAAAAAATATGGTGATGAGAGGAAGCCACTATGGATTGTGCCAACTGAAGTAATAAAATTATCTTCAGAAACAAGTGAAGGGATGTGGTTAACGTATAATCAACTATTAAAAATACATGAAGGAAAGGTGGAACTAAAATCAGCAGAAGAATTACAATATAAATATAACTGGTTTCAGTTACAACAAATTAAGAGCTTGGTGGAGCAGGACATTAAAAATGAAGGTATAAGACAGGAGCAAACAGAATTGGAAAAAATGCTGCTGGGTAATAATGAAAAGTTGATTTCAAGGATTTATAAATTACTATTGAAATGGTCTATAGAAGATGAAGTAGTTAAATCTCGATAAAATGGGCAATCAATTTCAATAAAGAAATACAAATGGAATCCTGGGAGTATTTATGGAAGAACTCTATGAAGATATTGACATGTTATAAGATTTAAGAAAACTGTTTTAAAATGCTGTACAGATGGTACATGACACCTAAGAAATTGGCAAAAATGAATAATCAGGTGTCAGATAGATGTTGGAAATGTAAAAAACATGAAGGATCTTTCTACCATATGTGGTGGACTTGTGAAAAAGCAAAACAATTTTGGCAAATGATTCAGAAAGAAATGTCAAAAAAATTTAGATTATGACATCAAGAGGTCTCCAGACTATTTTTTGTTGGGATTACAAAGGGAAAGTTTTCCGAAACAAGATAGAACAATGGTGTGGTATCTGCTTTCAGCTGCAAGGACTTTGTATGCGCAGTTATGGAAGCAAGATAAAATACCAGAAAAATGAGATTGGATTTTAAAAGTTATGTCATGGAGTGAAATGGACAAACTTACAAGAATCTTAAAAGACTATGATTTGGAGAAGTTTAGGAAGGAATGGGAGAAATTTCAAAATTACGTTGAAAAACAATGAAAAGGGGACATTTAGTGATTTTTGATAAAAGCTGAAATTTTTCTTTTGAAAAATGAAGATGAACTTATAGAGCTAACTTTTCTTATTTTTTGTTTTTATTTCTTCCATATTGTTATAAGGTTTTAAAATGGAGATTCTTGATTTGCTAAGTTACCTTGGTTTTTTTTTTTAATTTTAAGTAAACACCGGCAGGGGTCAAGAAAAGGGGAGGTGAGGAGAAGGGGGGGAAGCGATGTATTGTTTTTATTCTGTATTATTTTTAATTCTTCTTAAAGAATATCCCAATATATTGCAAATTAATAAAATTGTTTTAAATTGATAATATCAGAGTTTTCACTGTTTTTAAAGTCTGATACTCAAATATGCTGACATATAATGACTGCAGGAGACTTTCTGTCTATACAACATTCTTCCTACAAAATTTATTCTACATTTCAGTCCAGAAGCAAACAGGAAATCAGTGTAACTGTATCAGAATAAGCCAATGTGCAACTCCATTCTTACTTATGGATGTTAAATTCCTAACTCAAATGCACTTGGATAGCCAGATTCCAGTCCATATTTATATTTTGTTCCTTACTCTATCATCTCTTTCCTAAACTACCTTTCTCACTTGTCCTTTGAGTGGCAGTCCTGTCCCTTGTAACATGTAATTGACAACTACATGCAGAAGATACTGCTTTAGATTTTGAAACAGAACACCAACAGCAATAAAGTTTATATATGCCAGAAAACTGTTCAGACCTCTGCAAACTCCGTATGATGGATTTGCAAAATCAGTAAGTTAAGAATAGTAGTACGTATCTGAGGAAGTGTTGACTCGCAAAGGCTCATACCCTGAAAATTCTCTTGGTCTCTAAGATGCTACTGGACTCAAATCTAGGTCTTAAGAACAGTAGATATATGGAACTTCAGCCACAAAGCATGGGAAAGAGGCTAAACACACACATACACACACGCTCTGGACCCACCATCTTTAACTTGCATAATTATTCACATTTCTAGCAAAAGATATCTCCCAAAAGACTGATGGAAACTACAAGCACAAAAACAGATTCTCCACTTCCCCAGAACTTATTGTGGAACAACCCAGGAAGTCTGCCTGGAAAAGTTACTATCCCCCCAAAATGCCAGCCTGTTCATGTATAATAGCCTCAAAACCCAACTTTGTAAAGTTTCTCTACCTGAATATCTGAAAGCAGTTCTCAGTCTTATAAGCAAATGAGGAATTATTACCAGTGCTACACTGTAAAACATGCTGCTCTGAGCCACCTCTTGTCTGTGCTCAGAACAAGAGAAAGGATGCTTAACTAGCCCTACAAATGTAATCTAATCAGTTCTCCAGACTGCTCCGGAGGAGAGAAAAACTAGCACTTGTTCTTTTCTTTAACTTCTGCCTGTATCTTCAAGGAATTAACAGAATACTTCCGTCGCAGGAATAATTCAGACTTTGTCGCACCCCGCGTTATGGAACTGGAAGGATCAGGACAATATGTGAACCCATACACTTCTATTGCTTTTACAAGGCATTAGTATTTCTTTTCTCTCTTGATAATTCTGCAGCTGGTCACTGGTCACTGCTAACCACAAGACTAAGAGAGCAACACATGCTTCACTTGCAGAAGTCACAACGCATGAGCTTTACGGCAAAGTAGCGATAGCGGAACTGATGTCACCTATTTAAATCATCTGGGAAACTGATCAGGTGACCTATGACGGCTTAGTTTTTAAAAAGGAATTACTTATTATTGTGTTTATTTTATAGAAAGCTCAACAGTAAAAGCTTGGGATAAGGATTGTGGGACTAAAATTACAATAGAAAATTGGCCAAGCATCTGGTCATCATCTTTATACCACACCCCTATATTGAATTTGCGGCTACAAAATTTTAAGTTTTACTCCAGATGGTACTTGACACCACTGCAGATTTTTTATTCTAAAAGATCCAAAGATGCTAACTGCTGGAGAGGGTGCGGCCATATCGGCTCATTTATCCACTGTTGGTGGGAATGTCCTGTTGTTTTGCAATTCTGGAAGAAAATCTTACCCACGATTGAACGTATTATAAATCACAAGGTGCCCTTCTCCACGGAATCAATATTGCTT
The DNA here is from genome assembly GCF_032191835.1 of Heteronotia binoei. NCBI lineage: Eukaryota > Metazoa > Chordata > Lepidosauria > Squamata > Gekkonidae > Heteronotia > Heteronotia binoei. The sequence continues at coordinate 8,804,231 of NC_083239.1, read as the reverse complement.
AACCTATGGAATAATTCAGAAATACCAAAACATAAGAAAGAATTGGCATCTATGCTTATTTTAGCAGTGAAATTATTAATAGCTCATCAGTGGAAAGCTTCAGTTCTACCTTCTAAATGTAAATGGTTTCTTAAAATTTGGGACCTAATAGTGATGGATAAAATAGCTGGTTGTATACAAAAATCAGAAGCATTTGACAAAGGAAACGAGAAGAATATGTTTATAGAGAAATGGTTTCATTTTTTTGCCTATGTACAAGCTGACCAAAGTGCACTTTGTAAATTACCGGATAAATACTTAGATTTTGCTTTTTACTAGATATTTACTCTGTATATCATATACAAAACAGGATGGCTTATGTTATAGATATTGTTATTGTTATAGTTGATGTTTGTAGAATTGTGTTTTTATTAATAAAAAAATTTAAACTTGAAAAAAAAATTATTGTGTTTATTTGAAGAGAGAACACACTGAAGATTGATATTCCTTGGGCCCTAAGGTGCTGCTTCTCCTTCAACATGGAAAAGTGGGCCACAGGCTTTTCTACTATACTCCCTATGCCAAAGTAATATTACTACAACTTCACTTCAGCTACTCTTTCATCATTTCACAGTGAGGAAGACACCTTGTGCCAAACAAAAGACCAGGACTTTCCACCACAATGCTGCTGCAGTCCAGACATCTTTCACCCGTCCCCTTCTGCTCTAACATGCAGTGCACTCAGAGTTCCCCGACCCCCAAGGTCGCTACATTGTGCTGTTAGGGGAAGCCCAGGGGGTGAGGACGGCCCTGATTAATATCTATGGCTCGAATAATGAAAATACTCATACTTTTAATAAAGTGGCTGCTATACTTGAGAACCTGGACTATGACAATATTATTTTAGGCGGTGATTTCAATACCACTCTGGATGGCAAGATGGATCGCATGGGTGCGACTGAACGATCCTTGAGATCACGGTTGGCCGTATTGGCCCTGATGAAGGAATTTGGGATGGTGGATGTATGGAGGGAGCAACATAAAGACTTGAAAGCCTACACCTTCTGCTCTCACATCCCCCTCGCAAGATTAGATGACTTATTGGTGTCTAAATCCATACTCCGATGTGTGCGTTCGTCGACAATCTGTCCCTCCACTCTTTCTGACCATCACATGGTGCTCATGGAAGTGGACAACTTGCTACACTTGCAACTTGCAAAACTACCCTCTTTATGCAAGCATATAAGGAGTCCTGAAAACGATACCTTGCCATCGAAAAATATCTACTGAATAGCACCTTAATTTATGGTAGTCTTAACTTTTATGTAGTTTTAACCTAATGTAACTGTTTTTAAATGTATGTATCAATTGTATTTTAAAATTGTCTTATGTAAATCATGGGAAACCATGTCTTGTTAGCCGCCCTGAGCCTGCTTCAGCGGGGAGGGCGGGATACAAATTAAAGTTTATTATTATTTATTATTACACATAGATAAGTCCCCATCGTGGTATTTTAATAGCTCTGAAACATAGCAAACAGGATGAGAGGCAGCAGAAGCAACGTCACAAAGGATAATGCTGATGTTCAGCGCCAAAACAGTTCCCACCAGAGGGCTTACGATATCGGAGGTCTTCTAAAGGCTAAAATCTGACGATCGTACTACTTTGCCACCCTTCATTTAAGAAACAAAGATGCAAAGGAGGATGAAGAATACCATCGGATAACTATCGCATTTGACAAAAAAAAAATACACATATTGTCATAAGTAAAGATCATGTGGGCTAGACACTCACCGATCCATTTCTCCAGATCTGCAGCTTCACTGGGGGTGGCTCTAGGCAGGATACCAGGGTCCCTGAAGCTGGTCTGCAGTAAACAGCTGATGACAAAGAAGAACAGTATGCCAGCAATGATAGGAATGGCCACGGTCAGGTTACGAGCCAGGAAGGGGCAGCTGAAAAGAAAACAACATTTGTTAATATGATCTCCATTCAATGTACAAGAGCTTCATCCAGTGGCTAGTTTCCTCTCGCTACCCCTTTGTGAAAGTTCTCTCCTTTGCATATTTTTGTGGATCTTTTAACGACACAGTAATGAAATTTTGGACAGCAGGCAGGTATCCTAAGCAGACACAGTCATTTGTAGCCCAACTTGCAGTCAACGGATTGGATCCAGTGGGTTACCTACCGGTAACATCATCTCCTCCACCACCAGTGCAAACGACCAGCAGAAGAAGGAATAGGGAGTAAATTTTCCCAATTTCCTCTCCTCAGCACTGCCTCCATTGCTGGAGTGCATTTTATTCAAGAGCCTTCATGGAAGATTTTTGAATTACCTGCTGGAGAGGGAAAGAAGGGACAGTTCTGTACCGCCAGCTTCTTTCACAAATTTCTCAATAGGATTCAATCCAGAGTATATTCCTTGTCCCTCCTCTGATATTACGATCTAATTTTCATTTACATTCTCAAAAAATTTCTGTGATCTACAAGCTTGAGATAAAGTTCACTTTTCACTCAAGGGCCTCTCCTCATCTTCATGTAAGTCCTTCCCAGTATACCCAACTGTTAATTCCTCAATGCAATTTTTGATAGTCACACAGCAGATGAGTTAGTAATTTTTTCCTGGCACAGATGTGACTTTATCTGATTCCACCAAGGATAACTGCAAAATAAGCCTCGATTCTGTTCTACAAAGAGCGGGAGACAAGATTATTTATTACGTTTAGAAAATTTAGGAAATCTCAAAAGGCAGCTCACAAACTGAAACAATACTATAAAGTCAACAGCATAAAAACAAGTCATCAAAACCAAGGTGGGATATAAAAACAACATAAAACAACACTGAGCTGCCTAAAGCATTACTCACAAGCCAGTCCTGGGACTAGAAGCAGATAATAAAAACAAATTAAAAATTAAAAAAGATAAAACTATTGGTAAGAAGATTTTTTTAACCAGCTCTCTAAAGAAAGGTAAATCAGGTGAACCTCAAGGAAGAGGACATCCAAAGGTGCCACCAAAGTAAAAGGTCCATCTCTGGTTAGAACCAGCCTCACATTTGCAGATGGGAGCACAGCTTGAGAAGATTATAATAACTGGTAGGCTGGACATCATAGGAGAACATGATTCTTCAAGCATCTCTCTGGCCTTTCCTTCCCCACCACACACCCCTTGCCCAGTGACAATATAGCTGTGGAGAAACCATATCAATTGGTCTGTACTGCAATAGTTCACAATTACTCGGTACTGTGAGACAAAATCAATATATTGATTAGAGAAAATTTAACTTCACACAGCGCTTCCACTTGTTGCCGAAACTGTGCAACTCATGGCTAAAATCTTCAGCTATCCAGCCACGCACCCCCTCCCCCAAACAATCACTCAGATCTACAATCTCTAAAGAAGGGGTGTCAAATTCATTTGTTATGAGGGATGGATCTGACAAAAATGGCTTGTTGGGCCAGACTTGTTGGGGAGGGACGGTGGCTCAGTGGTAGAGCATCTGCTTGGGAAGCAGAAGGTCCCAGGTTCAATCCCCGGCATCTCCAAAAAAGGGTCCAGGCAAATAGGTGTGAAGAACCTCAGCTGGAGACCCTGGAGAGCCGCTGCCAGTCTGAGAAGACAATACTGACTTTGATGGACCAAGGGTCTGGTTCAGTATAAGGCAGCTTCATATGTAGGAGGGATGGTGGCTCAGCGGTAGAGCATCTGCTTGGGAAGCAGAAAGTCCCAGGTTCAATCCCTGGCATCTCCAAATAAAAAGGGTCCAGGCAAGTAGGCGTGAAAAACCTCAGCCTGAGACCCTGGAGAGCCGCGGCCAGTCTGAGAAGACGATACTGACTTTGATGGACCAAGGGTCTGATTCAGTATAAGGCAGCTTCATATGTTCATGTTCACCAGGTTGGGTTGCGCAGAGCCATGTCGGACCAAGCCATGTGTGTACCTCTTTAAGATTAGGTAGCAGATATATAAATTTCATAAAGAACACAAACGCATTCTTTAAAAAAAAAATTAAAACATGCTTAAAACGTTAGCACTCATTGGTCTTAAAGATGCTTTATTTGTATTTCTCCCATGGGATCCAGATAACTGGGCAAAGGAAGCTCTGGCTCGTTCCTTCCTTCCCCAGGGAACTGGGGGGGGAGCCTCACCCAGTAGAAGGAAGAGAGGTGTGGCTCAGTAGCTCTGCTGTGCAATTGAAAAAGCCTGGCAAAGCAAGCTATTCCTCCCCCCTTCCTCCCCAAGGGAGGAGCCTCAGCCAATGGAGAAAATAGAGGTTTTGTGCTCTGTAGCTCCCATGCGATTGAGCAAGCCTTGCAAAACAAGCTGTTATGCAGAAGGAAGCAAGATATAGCGAGAAGGAAGCATATGACAGCCAGTTGCTCAGGGGTCTGATAGGAGCCCTCCGGGGGCCTGATTTGGCCCCTGGACTGCATGTTTGACACCCCTGCTCTAAAGTGTATCAGAGGATCACACAAAATAAGAAAGCAAAAGAAGATTTTTAAAAGAACAGGCGTTCCCATCAGGATCCAGAGTTAGCCACTGTATTTAAATCCTGACTTCCAATGACAGCCACATTTGGGATAGAGGGAAAATTAATTGTGGAGAGCCTGTTGCTGGGAATTGTTGGAGTAACCATGGAATTATTTTTGAAAGGAGAAGGGGGCGAGCGGCTGATCTGAGTTGAGAAGTGGGAGGGAACTGTGTGTCATGATGGAAATTAATACTATTTCTGTTCTGTTCTGAGGAGAGAATAGGCTCGTAAACATTGGGTTTATTCAATAGAAAGCTACTAGGCTGTGGAGAGACAGGGAAAAAGTGAATGCTCATGCACCATGCAGCAAAAGTGCCCAAAAGATTGTCAACTGACCATTACAAAAACAGCCTCAAACTCTTGTCCCTTTAAACAGCCGTTTAATCCGCTGAATTCACCAGATGGAAGCATTTCACAGCCTGGGAATCAATGTTACAAGCTGCCAGTATAATCATATTATTGGAGGCATACAACTACAGAGGATGGCTGGAAGCTTAGCAAACCAAAGCACTGGGGGAAATTCAGAGCAGACCTCCTCCCGCCTGAAATGTTTATGGAGGACATTAGCAGCTCAAGTGTTACGCACATTTACTTAAAAGTAAACCCTCAGGTTTTAGTGAAATTGCTTTTAAATAGTTGTGCCTTGTTTCTATAGAGGTGCCCGGGGCTGTTTTATTTATTTCCCTTTCCCTTGCAGCTCAAACTAATTTGAGATAACCCCTGAACTCATAGCCTCAAATATATAGTTTATACATACAAATCAAGGTTGCTGAGGTTACTGCTCTTGAAACCCAGTATGTTGACTGGGGAGGATGACAACATCCTGCAACTCCAAGCTACGCTACAGATACCACATCATTCAAGCACCTTTACGGACTAGTGCTCCGCAGTCTATCCTCACAGCCAGGAAGGAGAATGCAGAGGCTCCGCGCTGCACATCCAGGTTATCAGAAACTGTGAAAACGAGGGTAGAGGAAGTGGCCGAAACTGTTTTTAGAACGCAATCTGCCCTTCACCACTGCAGAAACCTGCCTGCATTATTGGGGCTGCTTCTGTCATCTCCCTACTAGGTGGGGCCAGTTAGCAGAAGCAGAAAATCTGCCTCCTCCTCCCCTTTAAAGACCCCCACCCATCAAGGGGAGGCAGCTTCAGAGCGAGGACGCACTGTCTCTTTCATCTGCCTGGGCTTCAGGTGGGCGAAAGAGGCAGTGCGGAGCCTCTGCCTCAAGACCTGGAGACTAACAAGTCATAGATCAGGATCGATGCATGGGCTGGGAGGTTGAGGACCCCTGCAGTAAAGGACAGAGTCCCAGTTATTCCAGAAAGGAAGAATTTGATCTTGCATCAACATTCGTCTCCTCTCAAATCTGGAAGAGAGTCCAGAAACAAAGCGAACTCTTTTTTTAGAATACAGTGTTCAGGCTGAAAGGATTTATGAGCTGTACCGTGCAAGCAGCGTAGATTACAAGCAACCTGAGTGATACAGCTGATCGTACCTGCAGATACTACGGACCTGCCACAGGAAGATGATTGCACGCACCATGCGAAACATCAGGGAGGGGGTCAGAACTGCTTCCGACTCGAACGCCATAACCACATAAGTAACTGCACTCACTTGCCATTCAGGTTGCATACTTAAACATACAATATGAGATTTAAGGTATTTTATTAATTTATTTAAACCGCGACTCTCTGGTCATGTAGATGCAACGTATGACTTCGCTTTCCAGGCTGAAGCCGCCTTGTTTGCTGCAGGCGCTGAGCCCGAGGGGTCTCGATATGACAAACCGAAGATGAAATAACTCCCAACAGCGAGTTGGACATGCAAGGGAACGAAAGGCTGTTTGCATAAGGAAAATGCCAAACCTTGACCCCTCCTCCCCACTCTGCGAAAGGATTTTACTATTATAAGCATCAGTAATCGCAAAGACTCCAACGGACTCATGCAAGCTGCCCATATATTTCCTGGTATCTGCGCACAAGAGGATTACAGAAATCTGAGGCATCTCTCAAGCTCAGCCGCAAAACCACACCAGATCGAGATCAACGTCATCTGCTACTGCTGTCTCCAGACTTTCCTTTGAGAAGGTCCTGCTGCCGGTTGTGTATCGAGTTCGTTATAAGGTGCTGGTTATTACCTTTAAAGCCCTATATGGCCGAGGACCTGCCTACCTTAGGGACCGCCTCTCCCCATATGTTCCCCAGAGAGCGCTGAGATCCAGTTCCCAAAACCTTTTTAAAATCCCTGGACCAAGAGAGGCTAGATTGAAAACAACGAGGGAGCAAGCCTTCTCAACAATGCCCCCCCCCCGATGGTGGAATCAACTCCCAGAGGAGCTGCGAGCCCTGCGGGACCTGAATCAGTTTCGCAGGGCTTGCAAAACCACCCTCTTTCAGCTCGCTTTTAAGATGGAACCCGGCTAAATTGACTTCTAGCCATCCTATACATGTTTGTGAATTGTAGCACCTTAATTAATAACTCATAATGGCTGTTTTATCTAATTTTTAACTTAATCTATAAATGTAATTCAACTGTATTTTAATCTGTTTTATTGTACTGATTGTATTTTATTGAAATCATGGTTATACCATGTCCTGTGAGCCGCCCTGAGCCTGCCTTTGGCAGGGGAGGGCGGGATACAAAAATAAATTTATTATTATTATTATTATTATTATTATGCAGTACACACCTGTGACACTCATCCCTTATCATTTGCACTCCCCATCCCCCCTCTCAGTTCCCTTTCCTGGGGGTGCTAATCCCAGTAGGCAGCTGTAGCTCCACTGGTCAGAGTATACATGCAACAAAAAGCAAAATATTTTAATACGGTGCATTTCTGGGGGGAAAAAACTTTCCAAGATGATTGCAAGATGATTGTGTTAGTCTGTCATAGGAAAACAAAACGTTGGACGTTATTTTTCTGGGGAAAGACCAGACACCTGGAGAGCCAGTTTGGTGTAGTGGTTAAGTGTGTGGACTCTTATCTGGAAGAACTGGGTTTGATTCCCCACTCCTCCACTTGCACCTGCTGGCATGGCCTTGGGTCAGCCATAGCTCTGGCAGAGGTTGTCCTTGAAAGGGCAGCTGCTGGGAGAGCCCTCTCCAGCCCCACCCACCTCACAGGGTGTCTGTTGTGGGGGAGGACGGTAAAGGAGATTGTGAGCCGCTCTGAGACTCTTTGGAGTGGAGGGCAGGATATAAATCCAGTATCTTCATCTACTTCACAGGGTGTCTGTTGTGGGGGAGGAAGGGAAAGGAGATTGTGAGCCGCTCTGAGACTCTTTGGAGTGGAGGGCGGGATATAAATCCAGTATCTTCATCTACCTCACAGGGTGTCTGTTGTGGGGGAGGAAGATAAAGGAGATTGTGAGCCGCTCTGAGACTCTTCGGAGTAGAGGGCAGGATATAAATCCAATATCTTCATCTACCTCACAGGGTGTCTGTTGTGGGGGAGGAAGATAAAGGAGATTGTGAGCCACTCTGAGACTCTTCGGAGTGGAGGGCAGGATATAAATCCAATATCTTCTTCTTCTGGTTGATCATAAAAGCACCTAGTACAGAAAGCTTAAAATGAGCCTTAGATGCATGCTAGATAAAAATTAACAGCCTCGTGTTAGGGCAACCATATGGAGATTGCTGGGAAATGCCTGACACGTGGCTGCCGATTGGTCCTTCTCCTGTGGCCAAAAAACTCAACCATGTACTAAAGGCTGATGCACACCATGAGTTGGCACATCATCTACTGCTTGCAACGTAGCACAGTTGAGGAAGTTCCCTCTGCGCAGCCACCGTATATTGAAAAGCAAATTCTCCAAATTTCTGCAACAGGCAATGTTACTTGCCTCCACAAGAATGCTAGCATGGTCTAAAACATGGTGCCTGCTCATGCACACAAACTCAAAATAGCTTAGAAGAGCTGAGGTCATACCAAACAATGAACTGAAAGTTATACAGACCCAAGTGGGCAGCTGTGTTGGTCTGAAGCTGTAGTCAACTAAGGCCAACTAAGTTTTATTCAGAATGTAAGCTCTTGTGTGCTCTAAGCAGACTTCATCAGACAAAAATGGAATGGAAAGCAGTCCTAAATATAGAGAAAGTGGGCAGCGAGTTAGTATGTAGAGCCATGGAAATGTTTTTAGCAGATTAAAAGAATCACAAATTGGGGTCTGTTATGCAGTCCTTCACTGTTACACTGTTCAGTGCTGAAACAGCTCACACCACCGCATGGATCTTCAACCTTTCAAGTAATGTATGAGCACACAGCCAGTGTGGAGAGTATTGTTCTCATATCTACCAAGGAACATGTCAACATGCCCTTCTGTCACCAAGCTAGATGCACAGTTCCCAGGGTGTAAGGTGTATGAAGGAGGATTTGGAAGCATCAGGTGCTCACAAGTTGGCAATCAAAGTTAGCTGCTTATCATTTTCTCCACGATAACCCCCAAAGTCATTGCAACCACCAATTTGAAACCCAACAGACAAATCAGCTTTCTCCATCTCATGTCATCTCAGAGGGGTTAATGGTGGAAATATTTCTTCAAGTCCATTTGCAGGGCATATAGGAGGGGGAAAGAGGGTGTATTCACCACCATCCTCCCTTCCACTTTGCACAAAAGAGATCCCTCGTCTTCGCACCCCCAGAATCCCAGGAGCCTTGCAATGTACATACACAAATTACAGGGCTCTTCTGTCATGCAGTACTCTGAGGTTTGAGAAATATGTGAAGAAGAAGAAGAAGAAGAAGAAGAAGAAGAAGAAGAAGAAGAAGAAGAAGAAGAAGAAGAAGAAGAAGAAGAAGAAGAAGAAGAAGAAGAAGAAGAAGAAGAAGAAGAAGAAGAAGAAGAAGAAGAAGAAGAAGAAGAAGAAGAAGAAGAAGAAGAAGAAGAAGAAGAAGAAGAAGAAGAAGAAGAAGAAGAAGAAGAAGAAGAAGAAGAAGAAGAAGAAGAAGATGATGATGATGATGATGATGATGATGATGATGATGATGATGATGATGATGATGATGATGATGATGATGATGATGATATTGGATTTATATCCCGCCCTCCACTCCGAAGAGTCTCAGAGCGGCTCACAATCTCCTTTCCCTTCCTCCCCCACAACAGACACCCTGTGAGGTGGTGGGGCTGGAGAGGGCTCTTACAGCAGCTGCCCTTTCAAGGACAACTTCTGCCAGAGCTATGGCTGACCCAAGGCCATTCCAGCAGGTGCAAGTGGAGGAGTGGGGAATCAAACCCGGTTCTCCCAGATAAGAGTCCACACACTTAACCACTACACCAAACTGGCTACACCAGTAGGCTTGAGCCCAGAAAGTGAAGGGCATTGAAATGGATCTCGTTTCCAAGGTGAAACGCTGGGGCTCCTGTATCCAAAAGGGCATTCCGTTCAGGCAGAAACCAATTCAAGTGCGGCCAAAGTCTTAAGCTTCCCTTCAGAGATGGCTAATAAAGGATAAACGAGAGGAGAAGGGAGTGAGAAACAGAGAAGGTGAAACTACTGGCCTACCTTTCCTGACCACGTGCTCCTTAAGTCTCCGCAATGGGATGCTGACTGAAGTTGAACTCTTTGATGGTCCAATTTAGCAAGGTGAAGAGACAAGGGAGAAAGATGAGCCCTAGCAAAGAACTGGGTCAAAGGCCACAAGCTCAACATGAAAACCCCTCCCATGTTGGTTAGTCCCCAGCATGTTCTATTCAGCAGTATACTGCCTCTGAACAATGGAGGTTCCCATTTAGCACACTCTGAGCAGCTACTATCATAAGCATTTGTCCCTTTCCCCATTCTTGAAACAGGTGGGGCTGAGAGACTGGAGTTGCATTACCAAGACAAAATATTAGGGACCTACAGGCATTCCTGGGGAAAGAGTTTGGTATGACCAGGAGCCTTTTCAGTGGTGGACAATCTGTAGAATTCTTTTCCGTTCGAGGCTAAGTTGGTCCACATCTTATCTTCTTTTCAGAGGACAGTAAAAACCTCTTTACTGTATTCTTTTCTTTTGATCTTATCTGGTAGTTTTGAAACTTCTATGGTGTACCATTGGTTTTGTTTGTATATTTCTAAGGAATGTGTGTGTGTGTGTGTGTGTTTAAAATAATAACTAACGCAAAAAAATCATTTTTATTTTGTTCCCTAAGACAAGCAAAGTCCTAATTCCCTGCGCCTCTTCCTTTCTTTTCCAAACCTGATTATTCTAAAGCTGATACTGTAGAATTGTTTTATTTATTATTTGTGGTTCTGGATACTCATGCCCTTGATATTAAATTGGCGCTTCAGTTATTGTACTATTTATATAGCACTGCCACCAATGCCCGTGACAATTTACAGGACACAGGAAAACAAAAACTTGCAATCTAAAAATTTAAACAAAGGAGACAAAGAAGAAGACTGCAGATTTATACACCACCATTCTTTGAATCAGAGACTCAGCGGTTTACAATCTCCTCTGTCTTCTCCCTCCACAACAGACACCCTGTGGGGTGGCTGGGGCTGAGAGGGCTCTCACAGCAGCTGCCCTTTCAAGGACAACTCCTGTGATAGCGATGGCTAACTCCCAGCAGCTGTAAGTGGAGGAGTGCGGAATCAAACCCAGTTCTCCCAGATAAGAGTCTGCACACTTAACCACTACACCAAACTGGAGGTGGAAGAAGGGGATAAATAAGGAATGAATGTATTCCAACTATACATAAAGTTGAAGACACATGCCTGCACTGTAAAGAATGTTGAATCTTGATTGTAAATCAACCTTCATGCACAGGAATCAATCTAGAAACCCACATGTACCCATGCAGCAGCTTTATACCAAGCCAGACCCTTGTGCTATCATGATCAGTCTTGTCTACTCTGACTGGCAGCAGCTCTCAAGGGTCTTAGGCTAGGGTCTTCCCCATCACCAACTTCCCAATCCTATAAAACTAGAAATGACAAGGACTGAAGCTGAGACCCTCTGGATGCAAACCAAATGCTCTACTACTGAGCCATGGCTCTTCCCAGGAAAATGCAGGAAAATATGGGTAATATACCAGATTCAATTTTCCACATTTTTTCTTAGCAACGTTCTAAGTTAGGCTGAGAAAGAACGATTGAACTAAGGTTCATAGTAGAGCCAGAATTTGAACCCAGTGTTCTCCAGAATCTTATTGCAACGTTCTTTGTGGCACACAGTGGGTAGCACAACTGGTTAAGCAAAGGCAGAGTCCTTCATATGACAACTCGTATTCCTTTTCCTGTTTGATCCAAAACCTAAACATTTCAGAATTATTATTATTCTGTCGCTTTGCCTTCTTACATCCTTGCCTTTGAAACACGAATGATTATTTCATTCTAATCCTTACTCTCAATTCTACATTTCACTGCTAGTTCATAACGATTCCTCGCTACCGATGTTTCTGTGATTATTATAGTCTATTTCTTACAATCAAACCAACCTTTCATGATTATTTCGTCATTTATACAGCAGCAGTGTCCACAGCACCGTTATGATTTAGAACCGGTGAGGTTAAGAAGCAGGATACATAAGAACATAAGAGAAGCCATGTTAGATCAGGCCAATGGCCCATTCAATCCAACACTCTGTGTCACATAAGAACATAAGAGAAGCCATGTTGGATCAGGCCAATGGCCCATCCAGTTCAACACTCTGTGTCACATAAGAACATAAGAGAAGCCATGTTGGATCAGGCCAATGGCCCCTCCAGTCCAACACTCTGTGTCACATAAGAACATAAGAGGAGCCCTGTTGGATCAGGCCAATGGCCCATCCAGTCCAACACTCTGTGTCACATAAGAACATAAGAGAAGCCCCGTTGGATCAGGCCAATGGCCCATCCAGTCCAACACTCTGTGTCACATAAGAACATAAGAGAAGCCCCGTTGGATCAGGCCAATGGCCCATCCAGTCCAACACTCTGTGTCACATAAGAGGAGCCATCATTTATCCACTGTTGGTGGGAATGTCCTGTTGTTTTGAATTTCTGGAAGTTAATCTTACCCACGTTGGAACGTATCATAGATCACAAGGTGCCCTTTTCCCTTGAATCAATTTTGCTTAACCTATGGAATGATTCGGAATTACCAAAACATAAGAAAGAATTAGCATCTATGCTTATTTTAGCGGCAAAATTATTAATAGCTCAACAATGGAAAGCTTCAGTTCTACCTTCCAAACGAAAATGGTTTCTAAAAATTTGGGACCTAATTGTGATGGACAAAATAGCTGGTACCATACAAATTAAAGAAGCACTTGATAAAGGAAGCAAGAAGAATATGTTTATAGAAAAATGGTTTCTTTTTTTGACTATGTACATTCCGATCAAAGTGCATTTTGTAAATTATGTAGATTTTGCTTTTTATTAGACATGTACTATGTATATCATATACAGAACAGGATGGCTTATGGTTTAGTTATTGTTAATATTATCGTTATAGTTGATGTTTGTAAAATTGTGTTTATTATTAATTAATAAAAAATTTAAACTGGAAAAAAAATAAGAGGAGCCATGTTGGATCAGGCCAACACTCTGTGTCACATAAGAACATAAGAGAAGCCCTGTTGGATCAGGCCAGTGGCCCATCCAGTCCAACACGCTGTGTCACATAAGAACATAAGAGAAGCCATGTTGGATCAGGCCGATGGCCCCTCCAGTCCAACACTCTGTGTCACATAAGAACATAAGAGAAGCCATGTTGGATCAGGCCAATGGCCCCTCCAGTCCAACACTCTGTGTCACATAAGAACATAAGAGAAGCCCTGTTGGATCAGGCCAATGGCCCCTCCAGTCCAACACTCTGTGTCACATAAGAACATAAGAGAGGCCATGTTGGATCAGGCAAATGGCCCATCCAGTCCAACACTCTGTGTCACATAAGAACATAAGAGGAGCCATGTTGGATCAGGCCAATGGCCCATCCAGTCCAACACTCTGTGTCACAGAAGAACATAAGAGAAGCCATGTTGGATCAGGCCAATGGCCCCTCCAGTCCAACACTCTGTGTCACAGAAGAACATAAGAGAAGCCATGTTGGATCAGGCCAATGGCCCATCCAGTCCAACACTCTGTGTCACAGAAGAACATAAGAGAAGCCATGTTGGATCAGGCCAATGGCCCATCCAGTCCAACACTCTGTGTCACAGAAGAACATAAGAGAAGCCCTGTTGGATCAGGCCAGTGGCCCATCCAGTCCAACACGCTGTGTCACATAAGAACATAAGAGAAGCCATGTTGGATCAGGCCAATGGCCCCTCCAGTCCAACACTCTGTGTCACATAAGAACATAAGAGAAGCCATGTTGGATCAGGCCAATGGCCCCTCCAGTCCAACACTCTGTGTCACAGAAGAACATAAGAGAAGCCCTGTTGGATCAGGCCAATGGCCCATCCAGTCCAACACTCTGTGTCACAGAAGAACATAAGAGAAGCCATGTTGGATCAGGCCAATGGCCCATCCAGTCCAACACTCTGTGTCACAGAAGAACATAAGAGAAGCCATGTTGGATCAGGCCAATGGCCCCTCCAGTCCAACACTCTGTGTCACAGAAGAACATAAGAGAAGCCCTGTTGGATCAGGCCAGTGGCCCATCCAGTCCAACACGCTGTGTCACATAAGAACATAAGAGAAGCCATGTTGGATCAGGCCAATGGCCCCTCCAGTCCAACACTCTGTGTCACATAAGAACATAAGAGAAGCCATGTTGAATCAGGCAATGGCCCATCCAGTCCAACACTCTGTGTCACACAGTGGCCAATACACACACATACACACAGACTGTGGCTAATAGCCACTGATGGACCTCTGCTCCTTATTTTTATCTAACCCCCTCTTGAAGCTGCTTGTCAGAGTAACACTAGATTGAAACATGAGTAGAAGCATGACTAGACCTCCCAGCAGGACTCTTAACTCACCAACCATCCCTAACAACCCCCGCTCGCTGTGACGCTCGCCGGGTCTGCCCCCCCCCTTGCCTCCCTCGCAGGGCTGTTGTGCTGGTCACACCGTTGCGAGGCACCCGGGGCCCCTCCCTGCCTCCCTCCCTCCGCGGGGTCCAAGCGCCCCCCTGCCTCACTCACTCGAAGGCGAAGAAGAGGCCGCTGGTGAGCACGACCAGGCCGAGCGTGAGCAGGAAGACGCCGCCGTGCCGCGCCAGCATGAGGCGGCCGCCGCAGTAGAAGCGGTTGCGCCCGGGGAAGACCTCCCATTTGCGGCGCTGGCGGTCCGGCGGGGCGGCGGCGGGGAGCGGCAGGGAGGCTGCCCGGGGAGGCTCGGCCGAAGAGGGCGGCGCGGCCGGGGTGCCCGGGGGGATCTGCCGGTACTCGCAGTCCTTCATGGCGGCGGCCCTCCTGCAGAGCCCCGCAACGGCACGGCCAGGACCCGCCCGGCAGGCAGGCAGGCAGGCAGCGAGGAGGCAGGCAGGCCGGGCTCGGCCCAGCGGCGGAGGGAGAGGCAGCCCGCGGGACCCGGCGCCCCCCTCGCCGCAGCGCCCCCCTCCGCCTCGCCGGCCGGGAGTCCCCACTGCAGCCGCCGCCCGCCCGCCCGCCCGCCCGCCGAATGCCCGCTGGAAGCAGAGCGCGGGCTGCAGAGGCTGATGCAATCCGGGGAGCCCCCTGCTTCGACGGGAGGTGCAGCTTCCTTGAAACATCGAAGGCTCTCAATCCATAGGAGGCTTGCTAGTGGCACGCGGGACTCTTGGGAGAAAAAAGCCCCGCGGGAACTCGTTCGCGTATCAGGCCGCGCACACCCCTGACATCGCCATCATTTCACACTAGGGCTTTGCTAAAGGGGGAAAAGCCCAGCAGGAACTTATTTGCATATTAGGCCACACACACCCCTGACATCGCCATCATTTCACACTAGGGCTTTGCTATAGGGGGAAAAAAGCCCACCTGGGACTTATTTGCATATTAGGCCACACATACCCCTGACATCGCCATCATTTCACACTAGGGCTTTGCTATAGGGAAAAAGCCCACCTGGAACTTATTTGCATATTAGGCCACACACACCCCTGACATCGCCATCATTTCACACTAGGGCTTTGCTATAGGGAAAAAAGCCCAGCAGGAACTCATTTGCATATTAGGCCACACACACCCCTGACATCGCCATCATTTCACACTAGGGCTTTGCTATAGGGAAAAAAGCCCAGCTGGAACTCATTCGCATATTAGGCCACACACACCCCTGACATCGCCATCATTTCACACTAGGGCTTTGCTATAGGGAAAAAAGCCCAGCTGGAACTCATTCGCATATTAGGCCACACACACCCCTGACATCACCATCATTTCACACAGGGCTGTAGAAAAAGCCCAGCTGGAACTCATTCGCATATTAGGCCACACCCCCCCCCCTGACATTGCCATCATTTCACACAGGGCGATAGAAAAAGCCCCGCAGGAACTCATTCACGTATCAGGCCACACACACCCCTGACATCTCCATCATTTCACACAGGGCTATAGAAAAAGCCCAGCTGGAACTCATTTGCATATTAGGCCACACACCCCTGACCACCATCATTTCACTCAGGGCTATAGAAAAAGCCCAGCAGGAACTCATTCACATATTAGGCTGCACACCCCTGACATCACCATCATTTCACACTAGGGCTTTGCTATAGAAAAAAAGCCCAGCTGGAACTTATTTGCATATTAGGCCGTACCCCCTGATGCCAAGCCAGTAGGGTTGCCAAGTCCAAGAAATATCTGGGGACTTTGGGGGTGGAGACAGGAGACATTAGGGGTGGAGCCAAGATCAAGGCTGTGACAAGCATCATTGAACTCCAAAGGGAGTTCTGGCCATCACATTTAAAGGGACGGCACACCTTTTCAATGCCTTCCTTCCATAGGAAATAATGAATGATAGGGACGCCTTCTTTTGGAGCTCATAGAATTGGACCCCCTGGTCCAATCTTTTTGAAACTTGGGGGGTATTTTGGGGAGAGGCACTAGATACTATACTGAAAATTTGGTGCCTCTACCCCCAAAAACAGCCCCCCCAGAGCCCCGGATACCTGCAGATCAATTCTCCATATTTTCTATGGGAATAAATCTCCATAGGGAATAATAGAGTTTCCAGGAGACATTTCCCTCCCCTCCCCCCACTTTCTGACGACCCTGAAGCAAGGGGAGGGCCTCCAAACTGGGGTTTCCCCTGCCCCCACCTGGGGATTGGCAACCCTACAAGCCAGCCAGAACTGCATTACTGTGTGTTCCTGCCCCCTCCCCCAAAAAAGCCAGTCATACCTTTGTACCATCGAGGACTGTTGGTTTTTTTTTTTTAGAAAATTGGACGGTGCTCACATTAAGAATATTGGAAACTGACTATTTGTTCTTCGGATACTGTATGTATACTATATGAATTTGTTGTATCATGGACATATGTTGGGGGGTGTATTATATCTCATTTGACTACACCCAGTTTACCTTGATTCGTAGATCTTACATTCCACATTCCAATGCAGTATTGTTTTTTGCAGCATCGGACTGTTCTTTCACCATCAGACACATCAACAGCTGAGCGTCCTTTCAGCTTTGGCCCAGCCGCTTCACTCTTTCTGTGGTTACTTGAACGCTCTTCCCCAGTAGCATATTGGGCACCTTCTGACCTGAGGGGCTCATCTTCCAGCGCCATATCTTTTAGCCTTTTGTTACGTCCATGAGGTTTTCTTGGCAAATATACTGGAGTGGGTTGCCATTTCCTTCTTCAGTGGATCGCATTTCGTCTGGGTTCTCAGCTGTGGCCTGTCCCTCTTGGGTGGCCCTGCATGGCATAGCCCACAGCCTCACTGAACCGCGCAAGCCCTCTCGCATCGAGGCAGCAATCCATGAGAGGGAAATTATATATATATATATATAGAAAATACAACCCTGAATTTAACTCAGAGGATCACTACATCTATTATTGTGGCCAAGAGTCCCATAGAAGAAATGGTGTGGCCTTTATATTTAACAAGAGAGTGAAGAAGGCAGTAATGGGATATAATCTCAAAAATGACAGAATGATATCGGTCCGTATCCTAGGCAAACCATTCGATATCACAGTAATCCAAGTCTATGCCCCAACCATTGATGCAGAAGAGGTTGAAAGAGGAGAGCACAAAAGTAGGCTTGAAACTCAACATCAAAAAAACTAAGATCATGGCATCCGGCCCCATCACACCTTGGCAAATAGAAGGGGAAGACATGGAAGTAGTGACAGACTTCACATTTCTGGGATCCAATATCACAGTGCAGATGGTGACTGCAGCCATGAAATTAAAAGACGTTTGCTCCTTGGGAGGACAGCTATGGTGAACCTGGGTGAGCCTGGGCAGTATAATAAAAAGTAGAGACATCATCCTGCCAACAAAAGTCCGTAGTCAAAGTGATGGTATTCCCAGTAGTAATGTATGACTGTGAGAGCTGGACCATAAGGAAGGCCGAGCGCAGAAGAATAGATGCTTTTGAGCTGTGGTGCTGGAGAAGAATCTTGAGAGTCCTTTGGACTGCAAGAAGATCAAATCAGCCAGTCCTAATGGAAATCAACCCAGACTGTTCCCTGGAAGGTCAGATGCTGAAGCTGAAGCTCAAATACTTTGGCCACCAAATGAGAAGGGAGCACTCACCGGAGAAGATCCTGATGCTGGGAAAGAAAGAAGGCAAAAGGAGGAGGAGACGGCAAAAGAGGAGACGGCTGGACAGCGTTACTGATGTAACAAACACAAATTTGAGCAGACTTCAGAGGATGGCGCAAGACAAGAGAGCCTGGCGTGACTTTGTCCATGGGGTTGCAAAGAGTCGGACTTGACTGTGCGACTGAACAACAAAAATATATATATGTATGTGTATATATATATATGTGTGTGTGTGTGTATATATATGAGAAAGGAGGATTATACACAACATTGTTATTTATACATCTTTTATTAATATTACTGAAAGACACATTATTGGATAATTGAAGTTACTGTGACCTTAGGTTTTTTCACAGAGTGGTGTCTCGTTTTCCCAGGGAGAGGCTGCCAGGGAGAAGGAAGGAGGGATGCCGAAGACAGGTGGGCAGATAGCTAGGTTGGCTGGTGGGCAGAAAGGAGAGAAAGCAGGAGGAAAGGGGGAGAGTTTATGGGGGTTTTCAGGGAAGGGAAAGATGAAGTCGTCGGGGAGAGGAAAATGAAATGCTGCCTCAACTCTTTGCATATTCCCTCCTTATTTTAATCTGACAGCAAAGATTTCTAGCAAAGAAAAATTGCTTTGTGTGTTCAGATTGTAATGGCCTTTGGCCATAGATAATAAACTTTACCTCTATGTATCTTTAGTAATGATAATAATAATGCAATTAAGCTGGAACAGGAGGGGGGGAGGCAAAATACAAATGTTTCTGTTAAAGGCAATAGGACAATCAGTGCAGGAAAGACTATCCCTAATAAAGTCACGTTCTACAGAACAATTCTGTTCTGTACACTTCGTGAAACAAACACATGGGAGTCTTCCTCACAGCTGTCCCAAATCCAGATCCACCCTTGGTTCTATTGTAGTGATCTACAATAGGGGGACGTGTGCAAAGTGTGTGTTTGGGGGGGTGTACTCAGGCTTCTAGGCAGCCCTTCTGCTCCTACTGCATCCCTAGCTTGGATGGGCCAAGGCTAGTCTGATCTCATCAGATCTTGGAAGCAAAGCAATGTTGGCAGAAGTTAGTATTTGGATGGGACCCCGCAAAAGAAGTCCAGGGTTGCTATGCAGAGGCAACCAACCGCAAACTACTTTTGAAGTCTCCTCTTGAAAACCCCACGGGGTTGCCATAAATTGCCCGCGACTTGACAGCACCTCCCACTGCCACCAAGACAAACTTTTAAGGTGAATGAAGGGGAATCTGTTTCATTTAAATAAAATGATGACAACAGTTTCAGAACTGAAATCTGTGTCTTAAGAAGATTAGGAGGTTATTGCTGCCACCTTCAATAGCCTTCCCACATCTTTTCCAAGTCAAAAAAAGGGTTCTTTTCTTATGTTCCGAGTAAGAAAAAGAGCAAGGACGTGGCAGGCCCATTGCGAGGGCAGGAAAGTGAAATTGTGCCAGGGAATGAAGAGAAAGCGGAACTGCTCAATTCCTACTTTTTCCTCAATCTTCTCTTCTGAGGGAAACAGTGCTCAACATGGCAAAAACAGAACATATGATGTAGGTATGGAGTTGCAACCTAGGATCAACATAGGGGTAGTACATAAACACCTAGTTTCTTTAAATGAAACGAAGTCCTCAGGGCCAGATGAACTGCATCCAAGGGTACTAAAAGTGCTTGCAGATGTAATTTCTGAGCCTCTGGCTATTACCGGTATTTTTGAGAATTCTTGGAGAACAGAAGAGGTGGCAGAAGATTGGAGGTGGGCAAATGTTGTCCCCATCTTCAAGAAGGGGAAAAAGGAGGATCTGAGTAACTACCAACCCATCAGCTTGACGTCTATACCTGGAAAAGTTTTAGAACAAATCATCAAACAGTCCTGGAACATTTAGAAAGGATAGCTGTGATTACTAAGAGCCAGCATGGGTTTCTCAAGAACAAGTCATGTCAGACTAACCTGATCTCTTTTTTGAGAAAGTGACTACCTTGCTGGATCAGAAGAATGCTGTAGACATCGTTTATCTTGATTTCAGTAAGGCTTTTGATAAGGTTCCATATACTGTTGACAAGTTGGTAAAATGTGGTTTGGATCCTGTTAACGTTAGATGGATCTGTAACTGGTTGACAGATCACACCCAAAGAGTGCTTGTGAATGGTTCCTCATCCTCTTGAAGAGGAGTGACAAGTGGAGTGCCTCAAGGATCTGTCCTGGGATGTTTTGTTCAACATCTTTATAAATGATTTGCATTAAGGAAACGAGAACGCTTATTAAATTTTTCAATGATACTAAATTGGGGGGGGGGGGTTTGCAAATGCAGTAGAAGACAGAAGCAGGATACAGGATGATTTTGACAGGCTGGAAAACTGGGTTAAAACCAATAAAATGAATTTTAACAGGGATAAATGTAAAGTTCTGCATTTAGGTAGGAAAAATCCAATGCATGGTTATAGGATGGGGGAGACTTGTCTGGGCAGTAGTATGTGCAAAAAGGATCTAGGGGTTTTAGTGGATCATACACTGAACATGAGTCAACAGTGTGATGTGGTGGCAAAAAAGGCAAATACAATTTTGGGCTGTATCAACAGTAGTGTCCAGATCACGTGAAGTGATGGTATTGCTTTACTCTGCTCTGGTAAGACCTCACCTGGAGTATTGTGTTCAGTTTTGGGCACCACATTTTAAGAAGGATATAGACAAGCTGGAACGGGTCCAGAGGAGGGCGACAAAGATGGTGAGGGGTCTGGAGACCAAGTCCTATGAGGAAAGGTTGAAGGAGCTGGGCATGTTTAGCCTGGAGAGGGGGAGGATGATATGATCACCATCTTCAAGTACTTGAAGGGCTGTCATATAGAGGATGGTGTGGAATTGTTTTCTGTGGCCCCAGAAGGTAGGACCAGAACCAATGGGTTGAAATTAAATTAGAAAAGTTTCCGGCTCAACATTAGGAAGAACTTCCTGACCGCTAGAGCGGTTTCTCAGTGGAACAGGCTTCCTCGGGAGGTGGTGGGCTCTCCTTCCTTGGAGGTTTTTAAACAGACGCTAGATGGCCTCTGAGCAAGAACTGAACCTTTCATCTGTGTGATGGACAGCCTCCAGTTCTGCTCTCCAGGAATCCAAGCAAAACCCTGGGTGGGTGTGATACTAAATTGGCATCAACCAATTAAATGCTGTGGAACCTTGTGGGGGGGGGGGAGGAGAGTTAAGTGGAGGGAAAGGTTGTCATTGCCTGCAAGAGAACTTGGGAAAGCAATAGATAAGCAGGGGGAAACTACCAGGTTAGGCTTCACTCAGTGAAGGAAAAGAACTCACAACAGTTATAGAACGTTTTGAGTCCAGTGGCAACTTTAAGGCCAACGAAGTTTAATGCAGGGTATAACATTTCATGAGTTATGCACACTTCATCAGATGCATACAAAAGCTTATACCAAGAGTTAAACTTGTTGGCCTAAATGGTATCATTAGACTAAAACTTTGTACTATTGCTTCGGACCACCTGAATCTACAGCATCCGGCAGGAATAGAGCAGATATCCTATATTACCATAGGGAAATAGTAGGTTACGCATTTGTGAAGGACTACCCCAAGATACAAGCTAACCCTATTCCAATAGAATGAGATTCTTGGATTTAAGGAGACGTTCCAAATGAAATCATTCTTTTGGCAAACACCCCATCAATTCAGTAAAGCTGTATGCACGTGAAATTATATTTGAGAGCAGAGTTCTGTGTTCTCTTGCTATAAATGCCAACGACTGGTTACATTCTTTATCTTAGCCACGAAACACTAAGCCCTTCTAAAGAAGAGACAAACTTTTTTGTGTGTATTATGAAAGGAAGGTATTGGTGAGAATCACTTCCAGAAGTGGAGGGCAGAAGTAGCAGAAATCACCTCAGGTTTCTATTCCACTTCCCCAGGCTTCCTCTATAACAGCGAAACAAAATCAGGCACAGTTTTATTTAACCAGGGCTTTGTTTTGGAGCAGGAATTCTCTTGCATATTAGACTATATCCCCCAATGTAGCCAATCCTCCAAGAGCTTACAAGGCTCTTATTGCAGAGCCTACTGCAAGCTCTTGGAGTACTGGCTACCAGGGCCAGCGCGTGGGAGTAGGCCGACTAGGCGGCCACCTGGGGCACCACAGGCCTAGGGGCGTCAAAAGGCATCCCCTCTCCCACCGTGTCTGGCCGCTGCTAACTTCCCGATCTTGCAGAGGCTTGCAAAGCCTCCGCGTTGGGAAGAAAGTGGGCTCGCTACCCCCCGTCACTGAAGCTCCCCGCTCCCCACTCCCTCACTCTGACCTCGCCACTGCCACACCCCCCCCCCAGCATCAGCAAAGTCAGGGAGGCAGCGCGGCAGTGAACGCACTCAGAGCTGGCGGCTTTGAGTGCGCCCGCTGTCTCTGACCTCGTCAAGGTTTTGGCAAGGTTCAGGGGGGGGCGGGGAGTGAGCGCGTTCGAAGCGAGCGTGCCCGCTGTCTTCCCGAGGCTTTCCAAGCCTTGGCAAGGTTGGGGGGGGTGGGGAGCGCGTGCGCTCAGAGCCAGTGGCTCTCAGTGCGCCGGTGTCTTCCTGCTCTTGGTCGGGGGGGGGGTCAGGGTCTCTCCTGCTTCAAAGCGGGAGAGGACCGAGAATAGGGGAACCCGGCCGCGCAGCCTGATGATGTCATCGTCACGTCGTTGGGCCATGCGTGCAAGTCTATAAAAAAGAAAAAAAAAGGAGGCGGGAGACAGATTTGGGGCTGGGGCACTGGAAACCTCAGCGCCAGGCCTGCTGGCTACATCAGGGGTATGTGGCCTAATATGCAAAGGAGTTCCTGCTACAAAAAAAAAAGTTCGTCGCAACACCATAACAAAAATACTCGTCACTGCACTGGAACATACAACAGGCTGGGTGGGAAGCTGAAAAAGCTGCTGGCCTGTAACGTACTGAGACAGGAGACATTGGTAGGGCAACATGCTTTAATGGAGGCACGTTACTAGAGAGGGAACACGCGGGCCGGGTCCCGCTATATGTACAACTCCCGGAACCTCCTTTCAGACAGGCTAGCCCAATCCTGGCCTGTTGAACTTCCCGCCACAGCTGGTGATTGGCTGGGTGTTCGCGCCCTGCGCTGAGCCGCCCGGGGACCGCCCGGTTGCTCCGCGCAGGGTCACACTGGCTAGTTTTATGTCATTGCGTTGTATCATTATCTCGATACACTACATGGCCATCACAGTTAGATCAACTGGCGATTACAGAATACTCCTATTTTAGCATTTATATAGCACTTTCAATGTTGCAGTAACCTCATATATATTTGGGAAGGGCAGAAGCTCAGAACCAAGAGCTGCTGAACCACTGAATCCCTCCGTTCTTACCACTTGCACTACACAACTGCACAGTTGCTTTCTCATTAGCAAAGTGCTAAACAGGGGAAGGTTTCATAAAGAATTCAATTTCCTTATAGGTTGCTGTTCTCACGATTTTAAAAATATTTATGTAAACCATTCAGAGGTTAAGTGGCAATGATGCAGTGACAACAGTCTAACGTATAAACCAGTATGAAAGGGATGAGGACTATTTTGCATGCAAAAGACCCCAATTTAAATTGCTGGAATTGCTAGGTAGCAGAACTTGAAGAATGCACCTTGGTTAGCAAATCTAAAGAGATGATGCTCATTAGGTCAGGGTGGCACAAGTTTGTAAGTTTATTTAAAGCAAAGCGTGAAACTAATTCTACAGGTCAACTGAATTGAACATAAGGCAGACCCTAAGCTTTCCTTCAGCAAAATCCGCTGAAGTTATTGCATGGGACTGCATTGTAGGGTAGGGATAAATAATGTGACTGGATAATTCCACTGATCTGTATGGAGACTGCCTTGGCAAATGAGCTCACTTAGGTACAACTGAGAAAACGTTACTTGCTGCTTAAAAGCTAAAGCTTGCTTACTAAACAGGGTGCTTAACATTCAAACACAATTTGAATTGCTGAACACTGGTCATTAGTTAAAACTTGAATGGCTGAACCATACAACTATATGAACTATATTAAGATTAATAAAGGTTGCTTTATTCAAACTCTGCCACAGAACATAAGCCAAAATGTTTATTGATATTAGCACGTAGACTGCGCTACATGAATTTATCACCCGGACCTTCTTTAAGACATTTTAAAAGTATTCTTTTGCCATGGAATGTTACCAAACAGCTGTTTTGAATTTAATGTGAAGGAAGCAATTATCTATTTATGCTTTGCCCTCATAAAAACAACTTTTTTAGGTCAAATGGAACAAAGCATTACCTCTTCAAAGCAAAAAAAAAAAAAAGTTCTCACCACTCTGGAAACAGAAGATCTAAGGGAATCTGTACAGAACTTCCCCTTATAGAAGGCAATAAAAATGGCTTGCCCCATTAGCAAAACAGTTAAAGATGTGGTCAAAAGAGAAATGGCTTTGACTTCTAAGTTATACTCACTCAGGCAGTCCAATTGAAATGCTTACTAAGGAGCACAAGTACCCAGTTACACAATCTTGAGTTTATCTACTAACACAATAGTTCATGGGATGTGTGGCAGTAAGGAAAGCTTTTATGTGGAAATGATTCCCTTGCATGGGTGAGAATACAGATCTCTATGCGCTGTGTATGCACACACACTGCACATCCTCTAGCATCCCAGCTAGTGCCTTCACAGGTAGGTATTTGCCGTCAATGCATATATTATTCCCAAGTGTAGTACTCTACCTTTTCCCATAGAAATCAACAGCAACGCACCATTTATGTACAAGAGACACTCTGAGACATCCTTGGTGTGGGGACTAACATTTTGTCCTTGACACCCTAAGTCTGTGAAAATCACACCTGTTCCTATTGTTGCAGCTCTTTCTCAACACAAGGTTGTCCCATCTTGAGTACTGTATCTTGGTCACATCAGAGTGTGATTGGAGTGTTGGAAATCAGCTGGCTGTACAAATTAGACCGAGCACAATCGACTCAGCAAATATTTTACCGTCCATGGCTGTTTTCATACAGGTGGGGCAAAAAGTCATCACCACTGTGGAAGCTTTCGGCTGCTTGCTACTGTTGTCGCCCCACCTCTTCATTTCCCATTAGCACAGAGGAGCCAACGATCACAGTCTCCTAACAGCCCAGAAACCCTTACTTTCCCTATTTCACAGCTGAGCCACAGTGTTCAAATCGCCATGGCTCAGCAGTGAAAATAAATGTTGTAAAAGTCTGAAGGATAGGAAGGAAAAGTGGAACTCCCTGGACTGGCTGCAGGCAGAGCTTCCATTCACACAGTTCCACTTATAGCTGCCCCATATTTCTCGGTCTGAACAGGATCAAAGGAGATTTCCCTTGATCTAGTATAAAAACAGAAGCCCCAGGAGACCCAAGAATTGTACTTGGAATTAGCAAAATGTTGTATGGTAGCTTCCCCAAATTGTGGGGGCACACTGCCCTCCATACAGGGGGGAAAGCCATGCGTGGAAGCAGCTTTTTTTTTCCTACACTTGACGTTTTTGTGTTTTTGGATTTAGCAAAAGCCGTCATCCAATAATTTCCCCACTGTTTGACAACATGTAATGGTGATTAAATACGCCCAATCTATATCCACTGTGGACTTGTTTTAATGCAACATGAAAGATCAACACTTCCTAAAAGACATCCCTCAGCTCCAGAAGAGTGCCATGCTGAAAGATATACACTGTGGCCAGCCATTTGGTTCCCAGAAGGAAACCAGCTGGCAAGTCAAGTGCTCATGTCCAAGGAAAGAAGTTACAGTGAAGAGCCAGCCCCAGCAACCAATAGGAAAGAGCATATCCCAAAATCCACTTGGTGAGAACAGTGCTCTGTCTCCAGTTCTTCAGTAGTCTTAGCACAGGGTTTTCATTTGTGTTCCAAGCAGGAAAAGGGCTTCCCAAGGAGGCCTCATCTAAGTGAGGTGCAGCATGTGATGTCGATGGGTCCCTGTTCTGTAACAAAGGTTCATAGGTATAAAGAAGATAGGCAGTGAACCAATAAAGGACTGGAGAAGATGAACCCAAAAATCTGGTAAGAACCTGTTTTTTAAAAGAAAAAGAAAGTGAATGTTAATCACTCATTCATGATCTCAGGAACTGTCAAATAATCCCAAGATATCTTGGAAAAAATAAGCTTTAAGTAATTTGCAAGAATAATGGAAATGAACTACAACAGACAAGGCAGCATAATTTTATCAGATTTGAGGATGAAGTTGGCTGCAGAATTTGAGGTCCAGAATGGTCCTTCAGTTTTCAGCATGTATAATCACATACTTATATAGTACATTTCTATCCCACTTTCCTTTCAAGGAATTCGGGGCAGTATATACAGCTCCTTGACATGCTGTTATTGGCTCCATCTCTTGCGGCAGCTATTTTGTGGTTGCGCCCACCATCCTGTATCAGAATTCCAGAAGAGCCTGCAGGATCAAAAAGGTTGGGGACGCCTGTCCTACTCTACTACACCACAATGGCTTTCACTTTCACTTTATGGCACTATAGGTTCTCTACAGAAATGAAGATTAACTGCAAGTAACTGAACCACTACATGTTTTTGTTGTCCCTCAGAGTTTTATCCTGTCTGTGCTCCCTGTGCTGAAATTAGACATTAGATCACTGGGGCCAGGGCTCTTTTTACTTATGTTACATTAAAGCACAGTTTATGACCACTGAAAAATAACCCTCACGTGTTCTACAGATGGGAGCAGGGAGAGGATAATATGATACCCACTGAGATATTTTGAGTCAAAAAAGAAAACTATCAAAGATTTCAGGTTTTCACGGCTGGTAACATCATTAGGGTTTGTAGAATCTTTCGGGCTCAAGTGCCATGTTCTACCGGAGAAAGTTTTTCTTCCAGACGTTTCGCTCTCGGCTACGGAGAACATCCTCAGTGGCGTTGCAGTCGGAGCAGGCGCTCTGACCTTCTTGGTCAGACAATGGGCACACCCCCTCCAGCCTAGAAATTCACCACACCCCCTCCAGCCTAGAAATAGCAGCTCTCCAGCAGCCCTGGCCTCACTCAATGCACAGCAGCCAAGAAGGTCAGAGCGCCTGCTCCGACTGCAACGCCACTGAGGATGTTCTCCGTAGCCAAGAACGAAACGTCTGGAAGAAAAACTTTCTACAAACCCTAATAAAAAAGAAAACTGTTTTGTATATTTGTATGTTTTTGTATATTAATAATAATTGATAACAAATGCATTCATTTCTAGGGTAGTGTGCCTTGCAACAGCCATTTGGTGGAAATAAAAGATGCAGGAGGAAATTTGACAAGGAACACGGGAGATTAGAAAGTGAAGATAATCTCTGAGGTAGGTACATGGGAAAGTCAAGGATTCTCATCAACTGCTAATCAAGAAGAATGTAAAATCCCCCAATACTGGAGGCAGCACATGATTTACCTAACGTAATAAACCAAGTCATTGATACTAGCATTTATGTAAGAAGGCGCATTTTTTTAAAATGCCAAATGAATTGTTTATGGGTCTATCTGGATTGTTGTATGTATCACCATCGATATATCTAACTCTCAACAGGGCTCCACACTAAAAAATCCAGGGAACAGAGTCATGAACAGACAAGAAAGATCTTGCTACAAAACTGAGAAAAGCCCCAGGTCTGCGGAAAATCTGAAACCTTTAAAACATATTTTGGGGAGAGCAACCCCTCTACAGTAATACAAACAATTCCTGTACCTTTAAAAAAATGGATGCCCTCTGAGATCTCAGTGGCCGTTAAGAGTTGCTAAGCAACATAACAGTATTACCAGTCTTCAACTCTTGGCTTCTGTCAGTAAAAGGCAGGGGAAAGGCCTTTTTCAGGGCTGTTCTTGCACGGGGGTAAGGACTCATCAGGGCTAGGCCTGCCAAGCTCATAGCAACCACTGTGCAACTTTCTACTACCAAATTGCATGACTCACCTAGGTCTGGCTGCTATTGTTCAATGCTCAACCAACACTCTAATGTTTCCGCACATGAATCTGTCTTATATTGAGTCAGACTAATGGTTGTTGTCGTCTACTTTAGTGGCAGCAGCTCTCTAGAGTCTCAGGAAGAGGACTTTCACATCACCTCCTACATGATCCTTTTAATTGGGAGATGCCAGGGATTGAACTTGTAACCCTCTGCAAGCAAAGCAGATGGTCTGCAGTTGAGCCACACCGCAGAGGAAAATCTGCAGTGCTATGGCGAACTTATTTTCAGGGAAGCTTCTTCCTCAGTAGTGACATTCTCACTGAGGACCCCCCCCCCCTTGTCTCCTGGAACTCAGTTGGAAAAGCAGTGCTCGATACGAAATACGGAACTGCTCAGGGCATTGTGTGGCATGGAGTTTATCTTCCAGCAAGAAGAACTGTTGGAAGTCTGGAACTGGTTCTGGCATGTGCCCTCAAGCATGGAAAGAAGCATAAGAACAGCCATGCTAAATCAGACCAGTGGCTCTATTAGTTCAGCATCTGTCTTCACAGAGGACTAAAAACACTCAGCAACAATTCTTATTACAGGAAATACAAACAAACACTGTGAGATGCTGACACATTTGGTAAAACTTTTTTTCAAGAATCATCCAGATCTTTTGCCACATTATAAAGAAGTACAACCGTGCAATGTTACAAAGAAAAGTCCATCCAATGAGCACCCGGATATAGGCTCATTTTGGCAAAGTCTACATCTGTATTCAGGTTTTACTTCAAATTTATCAGCCTCTTTTTACAATTCAGGGTGTATAGTGGGAGCAAGCCAGTCTTTAACCTCTTCACTAAACAGATGCAAAAGCCTTCTTAATTTGGCTAGCAAAATGGCCTCTTAATACCACTTAAGTGTTTAATTTAGGAGCAAGCCAGTCCTGAAACTCTTCTTTCGCCAGATGCAAAAGCCTTCTGAATGTTGCTGGTAAATTGCTCTGGTTAGAGAAGAGGCTCGGGACTGGCTTGTTCTCAATATATACACACAGATAACTTTGAAGTTTGCAACTGAGCCACACTGCAGAGGAAAATCTATGATGAAATGAGCCTATATCCTGGTGCTCACTTGATGGACTTTTTTAAAAAAATAATTCATTCCCCCCTCCCCCAGCTCATTTCATTCTTTTTATTTGTCACCTTCATTTTAGTAAGTAATTTTTTTTATTTATACCCCGCCCTCCCCGCCGAGGCAGGCTCAGGGCGGCTTACAGAGCATGATACGAAATCATGATATCACAATGACAGATAAAATCAATAACAATATAAGTGCAAATATACATTAATTTAAAAAGTTAAAACAATACAGTGGTGCTACAGTCTCTATTTATCTGGCAGCGTAATATTTATTCTGGTTACATCTTAAAGGCTTCTTGGAAGAGGGCAGTTTTGCAGGCCCTGCGGAACTGATTGAGGTCCCGCAGGGCCCGCACCTCCTCCGGCAGCTGATTCCACTATTGGGGGGCTTTTATGGAGAAGGCCAGCTCCCTGGTCGTTTTAAGTTTGGCCTCCTTAGGCCCAGGGATTTCCAAGAGATTTTGTGAACTGGAGCGCAGTGCTCTCTGGGGAACATATGGAGAGAGGCGGTCCCTGAGGTAGGCAGGTCCTCGGCCATATAAATCGGTGCATTTTATTTCTCACAGCCGCAGACAGCTGTTTGAGTCTAGAGTTTATCTGCCTTGCGGGGCTCAAGAGTCATCATATTAATCCTTTTTTTCCCTGTCTGCAGAGTCCCTCCCCACTTCTTCATAATCCTCCAGATCAGCCATGTCCTCCTGGCCTTCAGTGAACTCCCCTTCCTTCATGCTCTCTTCTACATACCAGTGCACAGAGACCTGCTTGGCATACATCAGTCAAATTTGTGTTTCAGCTGGGCTCAGGTCTCTGTGATGGCCATCATGTTCCTCAGCATGCAGACAGCCCGCTCTAGGTCTCTACCGTGGGGGCTGATAGTTGATGCCCACCTTAAAGTTGGTCAGGCACCACTCCACAAACTGGATGGACCTCCTGGTTTTAATGGCCACGACTGCCACGTTGACATCTTTGGGCACCATGTCCCCTAGGGCAGAGGAGACAACAAGCCATGTACTTGCTCCATTGAGGGTCAAATTTCACCATCTGGTTGGAGAACTCAAAGCAGGTTATCTCCAGCACCAAAAGCTGCTCGTGTAGGTCTTTTGGCAGAGATGATGGGAGCATATGTGGTTAGCAGGAAGTGAATCCTGAGATAGGGCACCAAGTTGAGATGGAACTTGGTGAGGTCGACACCATCAAATCTTAAGGAAGTGGTGATGGATGATTGGTGTATGCTGGTTGGTGTACACTGGAGTCTCAATGTTGAGGTTCCGGTTGAAGATGTTGTAAATGTCCTCATTGTCCACCATTAAGGAGCAGCCTGAGTGCTCCAGCATGGAGTTGTAGAGCTCCACTGCTGCTGTGGAGATCCGTGGGGCAGAATAGACCAAGAACTTGAGTTTGGCTTTCTTCCCAAATTCAATAAAGAGCTACCACATCAAAATAGACATAAAGCCTGAAGCTGTGCTTCCACCAAGGCTGTGGTACAACCAGGAAGCCCTGGAAGCCATCACATTGGTCAGCCATCTTCTAGGCTCTGTCCATCACAGGCTGTACAGTTTCTTTCCTGATGGTGTAGTGGTCTCGGAGATAGTTGTTGGCTGTGACTACCTAGCTGGAGATGAGTTGCTCAGGATGAAACAAGGTGTGGTAGGTTCCTGTCTGGATCTCATCTGCCACACAGTCTGAGAACGATGGATGGTTCAAGGTCAACAAATAAAGCTCTGGGGACATGCTTGCCCAATCCTGTTTTGTTGAAGAACATTCCTAAAGAAGAATCCCCATCAGTGGCCCAGTTACTAGGAATCCATCCACCCACCCGACTGAATCCCATGCTTCAAGCAGTAGAGTTCCCAGCAGGCATTTCCCATCTGAACTTCAGCCTGGCCAACGTGAATGGAGACGCATTCCCTCACGGTTTGAAGTTCAGTACTTTTCCTTGTCAACGTAAAACAAATTCAGACGCAATTTTCTTTGTAATATTGTAAGGCTAAACTTCTTTATAACGTGACAAAAGATCTGTAAGATTCTTGGAAAAAATTTTTTTTTTACCAAATATGTTAGCCATATCACAGCGTTTGTTTGTATTTCCTTCACAGAGCACCAACCGGATGCACACTGAAGATCCACAAGCAAGGCAAAGAGGTCAAAGCCTCCCAATGGTCCTCCCGCCCCAGAATGAACGTCATGAGATGACTTCCTCTCAGTGTTAAGATTTCATCCGGTCACTGTGGCATAGTGTCAGACTACCCACATTCAAATACCCCCAACCATGAAAGCTTGCTGGGTAACCCTGGGTCAGTCACATACTCTCAGCCTACCCCAACTCACAGGGTTGCTATGAGGATAAAATGGAGAAATTATGAAAGCCACTTTGGGGCCAAGCTGGGTTTTGAAAAAGGCAGGGTTTAAATGAAGTAAATAAATATATACTTGACCTTTGACTGTCAGCCTCACAGAAAGGTCCCAGGAAGGCATTTTTGAGTAAGTCTTTGTTACGCCAACTGGGAGGGGGTGTGTGCTTTCTGTTGATTATGTGGTGAAATTCCTAGTTCCTTTTACTTGTTTCCCCTTTTTTTAGATAATCTTGAATCACTTCCTGGGAACAACGGTATGTTTTTGAGTAGCTTGAAAGATACAGACCTAAGCAACGTAATCCAAAAGAAAACTCTCCTCTGGAACCTGGTTAACTGATTCAATTGAGTTACCAACGGAACTCTTAGCTATAAGGATATATGAAATTTATCCATATGAAATTCATGAACAGACATTGTTCTTGCTCTCTCTCTCTTTCTCCCTCCCTCTTATTATTGTCCAGTCCCAAACTTGCCTGTTCTTCTTACTAACTTTCCTGGAGGCACCCTTTACAAAATGTCATGGATCCAAGATGTGGTTTGTATGATACCAGTTGTCCTGACTGTTCTTCCACATCAGAAGAGGAAACCAAAAGTAAATCAGATCCGTTAGTCAGCTTTATAGTCCAACCTTATTCTAGTAACTGCTGTGTCACAGGCTTCTGGTTTCTCAGCCCAGTGCCAAAAGCAGAATCCTACACAAGGTGAAACAGAACACTGCTTCTCTCTGAGTCACATAAGAACATAAGAGAAGCCATGTTAGATCAGGCCAATGGCCCATCCAGTCCAACATTCTGTGTCACACAATGGCCAAATATATATATATATACACACACACACGCACACACACTGTGGCTAATAGCCACTGATGGACCTCTGCTCCATATTTTTATCTAACCCTCTCTTGAAGGTGGCCATGCTTGTGGCCGCCACCACCTCCTGTGGCAGTGAATTCCACATGTTAATCACCCTTTGGGTGAAGAAGTACTTCCTTTTATCCATTTTAACTTGTCTGCTCAGCAATTTCATCGAATGCCCATGAGTTCTTGTATTGTGAGAAAGGGAGAAAAGTACTTCTTTCTCTACTTTCTCCATCCCATGCATTATCTTGTAAACCTCTATCATGTCACCCCGCAGTTGACGTTTCTCCAAGCTAAAGAGCCCCAAGCGTTTCAACCTTTCTTCATAGGGAAGGTGTTCCAACCCTTTAATCATTCTAGTTGCCCTTTTCTGAACTTTCTCCAATGCTATAATAAAAAGCTCCTGCAGCTGTTTGTGGCAACAGTTAGCCGGGAAGACGTCAAACTGCTCTCAAGACCACGCGGAGGCCACAATGATTTACACCAGTCCAATGATTTTATTTGTATGATTATCCAATTATTTTTAACCCGCACTTCCTTCAACGAGCTCAGGGCGGTGCCCACAGGACTCCCTTCCCAATTTTATCCTCATGAGCATCCTGGAAGGTAGGGGAGGCTGAGAACACATGACTAGCCCAAGGTCACCCAGGGAGCATCAAGGCAGATTGGGCATTTGACCTGGATTTCTCAGAGCCTAGCTCAACACTCTAACCGCTACACCGCCGCCCAGTACTGCCAATATACTGACGACACCAGAGAGAACAGAGACATGCCTGAGGCCGTCTGCCAAGGGAAGTTTTACATGGGGCCTTCCCCATTGCTCTATACCACATCAGCTCACATTATGGGCAGTCCCAGTCTTCTTCCCACCCCGCCCTGCTTCCTTCTCTGGTCTCAAAATGGCCCTTGCAGAGATGTTCAGTAACACAAGGCCCTTTTTAACCAAGTGGGAACACAGAACCAGAGTAGGTAGATTGAGCTTTGGAGCCAGTAATGGAAATTCAGTAGGACATGCCTTTCCCCCTTGCAACTAATAAGCCCCACTTTCCACAGCTTCATTCCCAGTCGCATTTCCTTGTGAGTAAGCCCCGCCGTACTCACTGGAACTTGTTTCCAGCTGAACATTACTGGAATGAGTGTTTTATTAAACACCCACCCAGCCCCTCAACAGCAATCCAGACCATGGAGGCCGACTGCCCTTCTTACAGGTAGAAGGAACCAACAGCTCAATCTCTGCCTCACAAAATAAATGAACAAAATAGAAGTCAAGTCGCACCTTTAAGACCAACTTAGTTTTATTCAGAACGTAAGCTTTCGTATACTCTCTAAGGACACTTCATCAGACGAGGATTCTTCATCTGATGAAGTGTGCTTAGAGAGCACACGAAAGCTTCCATTCTGAATAAAACTAAGTTGGTCTTTAAGGTGCCACTTGACTCCTATTTTGTTCTACTACTTCAGACCAACACGGCTGGCTACTTGGATTTATCACAAAATAAACGGTATTGAATTTTTCTAACAAACACACACCTTCCTTCCTTCCCTCATTTGCTTTTCCTCTCCTGGAATCTTCCAGCAATTCCTTAACTGAAAACAAAGCAAGGAACTCCCCTGTTAGAAGCAGAATGCCGCGGCCCGGCTGTTACTGGGTCTCCCAAAGTGGGGACACATTCAGCCGGGTCTTCGGACCTTGCACTGGCTTCCAGTGATATACCAAGTCCGGTACAAGGTGCTGGTTATCACCTTTAAAGCCCTATATGGCTTGGGACCTGTCTACCTGAAGGACCGTCTTTCCCCACATGTTCCCCAGAGAGTACTGAGGTCGGGAACACAAAATCTCCTTACTATCCCTGGGCCAAAAGAAGCCCGCTTGAAATCCACCAGAGAAAGGGCCTTCTCTGTTATGGCCCCTACATGGTGGAATCAGCTGCCGGAGGAGGTGAGGGCCCTGCGGGACCTTGTTCAGTTCCGCAGGGCCTGTAAGACAACCCTCTTCCGGCTAGCTTAAACCTAGCTTGAGAATTTAATGCAACTTGCCAGATTTCTTTTTATATATATTTGGAATATTTATTAATTGTTAAGGTTTTATCTGTTTTAAATGTTTAATTCCTTACATGTTTAAATATTGTTTAATTTTTATGTTGGATCTATTGTTGGAAGCCGCCCTGAGCCACTTGTGGGAAGGGCGGGATATAAATTCTAAATAAATAAATAAATACAAAATAAAATCCATTTTTTAAAAAATGTAATGGAGAATGGTATTCCTTTAGTTATTGGAATGCAGAAGCCTGATGCTTTTTTTAAGGCTACCTCTTCCTAGGTCCTTCAGCTTCCCTAACCTGAACACAAAAGTTGAGCGCAGAACCATCTTGGAGCCAAACTAGACATTATGGTATTCCACCAGGATTGATCGTTTGTCATTTTAGAGAAGAATTTGGCCAATTAAAACTGTTGTGAAGGTTCAATCCCAACCACGGATGCCATAGCATCTAGTCTAGCCCCTCTAGCATCTATAGAAACTTCGGTTTGTTCTTCAGTTAAGGGATACACGTTAACAGACTAGGAGATCAGCCATTTTAAGTATACATTTAGAAAACCTAAAAGCATAACGTTGCCATGAAACGCAGACAAAAGAGAAATGTTACTTAGTAAAGCAGGGTTGGCTGGTAGATCCCTACAGAGTGCACACTGCAGAGCACATAGGGTTGCCAAGTCCAATTCAAGAAATATCTGGGGACTTTCGGGGTGGAGCCAGGAGACTTTGGGGGTGCAGCCAGGAGACATTGGGGGTGGAGCCAGGAGCAAGGTTGTGACAAGCACAATTCAACTCCAAAGGGAATTCTGGCCATGACATTTCAAGGGACTGAACACCTTTTAAATGCCTTCCTTCCACAGGAAATAATGAAGGATAGGGGCACCTTTTGAGGCACATAGAATTGGACCCCCTGGTCCAATCTTTTTGAAACTTGGAGGGTATTTTGAGGAGAGGCACCAGATGCTACGCTGCAAATTTGGGACCTCAAAAAACAGCCCCCCCCAGAGCCCCAGATACTCGGGGATCCATTCTCCATTATTTCCTATGGGGATACATCTCCATAGGGAATAACAAAGTTCCCAGCAGATTTTTCCCTCCCCTCCCCCCCCCCCTTTCTGAGGACCCTGAAGCGGAGGGAGGACCTCCAAACCGGGGGATCCCCTGCTCCCACCTGGGGATTGGCAACCCTAAGAGCACACCCAGTTTAGTCTCTGCATAGCCTGTGAAGAGGCGACGCATAACCTCTTGGGAGATGGGTTCACAATCTGCAGCCGCTTGAGGCTCTCATTCCAGTAATGTTCAGCTGGAAACAACGTTGTCACTGCAGAACCAGAAGTAGGCATAGAACTGAAACAAAGCAAAGGGTAGGATAATGGAAGCACACATCAAAACCACAGACACTGCTAAGGCTCTGCATGAGGTCGATTCCGTCCTTTCATTCAGAGACCATCAACATTCACACTGCCTGACTTGCAAGACTCATAAGAGGGCGTCATCTCTCACCTGCACGTGCATGCAAAAAGTCCCAAACAGCAACAGAGCGGTTGAATGGACGATGTAAACAAATACGTCAGGAGAGCAAAATCCAGCAGTGGGCTTTGCAGAGAAGTCTGCCGCCGCTCTTCCAGTCTCTCTCCTTGCCAGGCCAAGAGTTAGGCAGTGCCAGGGATTTGAAGCAACGTAGCGACAGGCCGCCCAAGAGCCCAGCATGATAGTTGGGGCAGCTAGCAGGAAATTGGGAATCTGTTTGGCCTCATAATACCGGAGAAAGCCCACATTCCAATAGGCATCCTGAATGTAGGTATAGACCATAGGATAATCCCAAGAGCACCACGATGGTTTCGCACCATTTAAAAAGGCCAAGTGATATCCCATGTCCACGGCTAGCTGCAACAGTGGCCTTGGCACGACGTATTCAGAGCCAACGTTGTCGCTGCAGAACCAGAAGTAGGCATAGAGCTGAAACAAAGCAAAGGGTAGGATAACGGAAGCACACATCAAGGCCACAGACACTGCTAAGGTTGGAAGCTGACCTAAGATGAGCAACAGTGCAACTCCGGTCCTCGTTTGGAGCTGAGAGGCAAAGTATTTTGTCTGGGCATAAATGAGGAACCCAGCATTGGTCATGCCATTGGAACGCACACTACTGGCTAGCGAAAACAGGACGGTGCTTGTCCACGAGCGCCCTTTCTCTAGCTGCCACATGGCACCGAATGCCAGGAGGGCAAACATGCTCTCTGAGTAAGCAGCTGCCATAAAAACATTGGCAGGAGTGACGCAGAAGAGGATGGCTGACAGGAAGGCCTGCCTGCGGCACCGCAGGACAACACAGCCCAGCTCATACAGGACCCACGAGGCCAGGACAGAGAAAACGGCATTTAGCAGAGCTGCAGAAAGGAGCAGCCGGCTTCGGAAGCACAGAAAACCCTGGAGAGGCCACAGCACCATTCTTGCCGCCGCGCGTAGACTCAAGGGAAACAGAGGGAAGAAGGCGCAGTTGTGCTCATACACATAGCCATGTTCAGCTATGAAAAGGAAGTGCTCCGCGTCCCAGTGCGACAGGCCGCCCAGCAGCAATTCCACAACCCTGTCGCAGAGCCCCGATTCAGACAAAAGGGGCGGAGAGAAGGCATCTGCAGCATGATCTGGGATCAGGAGGTTGAAAAGAGCCTGGGGGGAAAAGAGAAAATGGTAACTTTTTTTTAAAAAAGCCTCATTCCCCTCCTGCTCCTTGAAACTATGTTCCTCCTGGTCTGTGCTGTGAGCAGTGTCCCCTCTAAGCTGAGTTAGTGTGAGCTAGCTCACAGATTTTTGGCCTCCGGCTCACATATTTTTGACTTTGCTCAGGCAAATAGCCCCAGAGCAAACTAATTTATGCAATAGCTCACAACTTTAATATCAGTTGCTCACAAAGTAGAAGTTTTGCTCACAAGACTCCATGGCTTAGAGGGAACATTGGCTGTGAGGGAGGAGTACAACCGTAGCATACATACAAACAAAAGTGCCTCATTTTTATATCCCAATGGAGACCCCAAGCAGCTTGCGGCATTGTTCTCCCCCTTTCCATTTTATCTTCAAAACAATCATTCTGTGACATAGGTAAGGCTAAGAGAAGCTGACAGACCATGGTCACCAAAGCACACCGAACATTAACAGAAAAGCATGCCAAAGGTTGTGATTTTTAATGCCCTTGGAGATCATCTGCCAAAGAGAAATCATTTAACCTTCTGAGCAGACCCAAGATTCACAACATCTTACTAGGAGATTTTCCTTTGTGCAATCACACCGATTATGTGCTAGAATGGAAAGAGAGAGCCCTTGTGTTGCATGAAAGGCAGCCCACACTTTTATAACAAAAACGTGACCTCCTTGATTGACGTATTTTGGCTGGCTGAAGGATATGGCACCTCTGGAACTGCACTGGCTGGCTTGCATTTAGCCCTAACTATGAGGAACATAAGAGAAGCCATGTTGGATCAGGACAGCGGCCCATCCAGTCCAACACTCTGTGTCACATAAGAACATAAGAGAAGCCATGTTGGATCAGGCCAATGGTCCATCCAGTCCACCACTCTGTGTCACATAAGAACATAAGAGAAGCCATGTTGGATCAGGCCAATGGCCCATCCAGTCCAACACTCTGCGTCACATAAGAACATAAGAGAAGCCCTGTTGGATCAGGCCAACGGCCCATCCAGTCCAACACTCTATGTCACCTAAGAACATAAGAGGAGCCATGTTGGATCAGGCCAACGGCCCATCCAATCCAACACTCTGTGTCACATAAGAACATAAGAGAAGCCCTGTTGGATCAGGCCAATGGCCCCTCCAGTCCAACACTCTGTGTCACATAAGAACATAAGAGGAGCCATGTTGGATCAGGCCAGTGGCCCATCCAGTCCAACACTCTGTGTCACATAAGAACATAAGAGAAGCCATGTTGGATCAGGCCAGTGGCCCATCCAGTCAACATTGTGTCACATAAGAACACAAGAGAAGCCATGTTGGATCAGGCCAATGGCCCACCCAGTCCAACACTCTGTGTCACATAAGAACACAAGAGAAGCCATGTTGGATCAGGCCAATGGTCCCTCCAGTCAAACACTGTGTCACATAAGACAAGCCATGTTAGATCAGGCCAGTGGCCCATCCAGTCCAACACTCTGTGTCACATAAGAACATAAGAGAAGCCCTGTTGGATCAGGCCAATGGCCCATCCAGTCCAACACTCTGCGTCACATAAGAACATAAGAGGAGCCCTGTTGGATCAGGCCAATGGCCCATCCAGTCCAACACTCTGTGTCACATAAGAACATAAGAGAAGCCCTGTTGGATCAGGCCAATGGCCCATCAAGTCCAACACTCTGTGTCTCATAAGAACATAAGAGGAGCCATGTTGGATCAGGCCAGCGGCCCATCCAGTCCAACACTCTGTGTCACATAAGAACATAAGAGGAGCCATGTTGGATCAGGCCAGCGGCTCATCCAGTCCAACACTCTGTGTCACATAAGAACATAAGAGAAGCCCTGTTGTATCAGGCCAATGGCCCCTCCAGTCCAACACTCTGTGTCACATAAGAACATAAGAGGAGCCATGTTGGATCAGGCCAGCGGCCCATCCAGTCCAACACTCTGTGTCACATAAGAACATAAGAGAAGCCCTGTTGGATCAGGCCAGTGGCCCATCCAACACTCTGTGTCACATAAGAACACAAGAGAAGCCATGTTGGATCAGGCCAATGGTCCCTCCAGTCCAACACTGTGTCACATAAGACAAGCCATGTTGGATCAGGCCAATGGCCCATCCAGTCCAACACTTTGTGTCACATAAGAACATAA
Organism: Heteronotia binoei; assembly: GCF_032191835.1. Taxonomy (NCBI): domain Eukaryota; kingdom Metazoa; phylum Chordata; class Lepidosauria; order Squamata; family Gekkonidae; genus Heteronotia; species Heteronotia binoei. Next base: position 8,765,010 of record NC_083239.1, on the reverse strand, counting down.
GAGGAGCCCTGTTGGATCAGGCCAATGGCCCATCCAGTCCAACACTCTGTGTCACATAAGAACATAAGAGAAGCCCTGTTGGATCAGGCCAATGGCCCATCAAGTCCAACACTCTGTGTCTCATAAGAACATAAGAGGAGCCATGTTGGATCAGGCCAGCGGCCCATCCAGTCCAACACTCTGTGTCACATAAGAACATAAGAGGAGCCATGTTGGATCAGGCCAGCGGCTCATCCAGTCCAACACTCTGTGTCACATAAGAACATAAGAGAAGCCCTGTTGTATCAGGCCAATGGCCCCTCCAGTCCAACACTCTGTGTCACATAAGAACATAAGAGGAGCCATGTTGGATCAGGCCAGCGGCCCATCCAGTCCAACACTCTGTGTCACATAAGAACATAAGAGAAGCCCTGTTGGATCAGGCCAGTGGCCCATCCAACACTCTGTGTCACATAAGAACACAAGAGAAGCCATGTTGGATCAGGCCAATGGTCCCTCCAGTCCAACACTGTGTCACATAAGACAAGCCATGTTGGATCAGGCCAATGGCCCTTCCACTCCAACACTCTGTGTCACACAATGGAAAAAAAATTATATATATATATACACACACACACACTGTGGCTAACAGCCACTGATGGACCTCTGCTCCATATTTTTATCAAAACCCCTCTTGAAGGTGGCTATACTTGTGGCCGCCACCACCTCCTGTGGCAGTGAATTCCACATGTTAATCACCCTTTGGGTGAAGAAGGACTTCCTTTTATCCGTTTTAACCTGTCTGCTCAGCAATTTCATCGAATGCCCACGAGTTCTTGTATTGTGAGAAAGGGAGAAAAGGACTTCTTTCTCTACTTTCTCCATCCCATGCATTATCTTGTAAACCTCTCTCATGTTACCCCGCAGTCGACGTTTCTCCAAGCTAAAGAGCCCCAAGCGTTTCAACCTTTCTTCATAGGGAAAGTGTTCCAGCCCTTTAATCATTCTAGGACTGCAAGACATTTCCATTTGCCATGACAACTGGAGATGTTCAGGCACAGCTCCTGCCTATTGAAGCAACGGCCTTCCAAAGACTCCCCCTGCCAACTGCAGCTGCTACCAGGAAGCTGCCCACAGACCCAAACACAAGTTGTGCTCCTTGGCTGCCCAAAGATGTCCTTGTGATCTGCAACAGCCCCAACAGCCAGATGCCTGCAGCTGACCCAGCTCCCTGACCCCAGCCACGTGCCCTCTCTCTCCTCTTCTCCCTCCCTCATTTCACTTGCATTGAAGACAAGCCCTACAGCGCTGTCTGAAGAACTCTTTCCTTGGAGTAAGCCTCACTGAATAGAGCAAAGATAGGATTTTAAGCAGATCTGCTTAGGAATCCTTACATCGGGGTATGCAGCCTATGACTCCGTACAGAGCCCAGTATAGTGCTTAAAAACCAGAAATATAGCACCCCCAGCCCAATTTTTAAGTTAAAGGGTATTGTATAGGAGTAGGTGAAATGCTTCAATAATCGAAGTGTGTATACAGAACTAAAGGGCTTCTTAAACCTGCTTTGCAGAAAGGGAAATTATAGCGGTGAACATTTGCCCAGAATCCAACCGTGAACCTTGTTGAGATGTATGTATGCAAGAACAAAATCTGAGTTCAGAAGCACCTTAAAGACAATATATTTCACGATATAAGCTTTCATAACTCAACGTTCACTTCGTCAGCGTCTGATAAAGCTTATATCCCAAAAAACTGTGGTCTTCAAGGTTCTATCAGACTCACTTTTTGCTCTGCTACTACAGACTAACATGGCTGTCAACCTGAAACTAGATTTATATCAGTGCATTATTAATCCCTGCTTCAGTTATCAGGCTATGCTAAACTGTATACTTTGTTAAGCAAAAGAGGCTTTTCATACTGGCTCTTCACTGATCTCTTATTCTGAATTTTGAGTTGTTTTGACTCCTCGGTTATAAAAGGTTGACGACCCCTGGCTTACCCACATCTTACCACAGTTCCCTCGCATTAAACTGCTATAAATTCCCATCACAGTATTGCTGGGACCACGAAGGAGCTGATAAACAAAACAAAGATAAAACTCTCCAGGTCAAAACACAATTCTGACTGTGTAAGGATTATATGGTATCAAAATACAACAAGAGCACCATCGATACAAAACATACCAGTCGTGCAGAAAGTTAAAACCTCATTAGTTCCATGATGCTACTACTGTCCTTATATGGCACAAAGCCACTATATTATATTCCAGTGCTATATTTGAGAAAAGGTCCAACGGAGAAGGACAGGTTTCTTACCTGTAACTGGTGATCTTCGAGTGGTCATCTGTGCAGTCACACATATGGGTAATCCGCAAGGACCGGCCCCAATCTCGGAGAATTCAAAGCAATCTTGAGCGTTAATTTTGGCGCGTCTTCCTCTCGTCCTGGGGAGGAGGCATCGTCTGCGCATGCCTGGACGAGGGGGAGGCGCTTAGCCCACTCAGTTTCTTCCCGCCGCCGAAAAGGTGGAAAAATTAAAATGAGTATCCAGCAGCGGGGAAGGCTGGGTGGGTTTGTGTGACTGCACAGATGACCACTCGAAGATCACCAGTTACAGGTAAGAAACCTGTCCATCTTCTTCGTGGTCTCTGTGCAGTCCCACATATGGGTGATTAGCAAGCTATTCCATCAGGAGGAGGGTGCTGGACCTGTAAAAGGTAGCATGATTATGTAAACAGGAGAAAAACAATAGAAGTGTGGTACTCACAATAAAGTGTGAAGAGCCAGTCAGTCAAAGATGGAGGTTGGGGCCGATCCTTGCGGATTACCCATATGTGGGACTGCACAGAGACCACGAAGAAGATCTGGTCCACTTAGCAAGCCGTTTGGGATCTCTTTCTTGTCGGCAGGCTGATTTGCCGACAAAGAATGTATTAACTATGGCGTTTCCAAAATGGAAATTAGAGAAAGCTAGGAATTCTGGATTGACAGGGATGATGATTGTATAATTTTTGGCACCACTGGACCTTGAAAATCACATATAATATACAAGATTGGCCCCCAGAAGAAGGATCAGAGATCCAAAACGGCTTGCTAAGTGGACTGGTTATCCGTTGGACCTTTTCTCAAATATAGCACTGGAATATAATATAGTGGCTTTGTGCCATATAAGAACAGTAGTAGGATTGTGGAACTGATGAGGTTTTAACATTCTGCATGACTGGTATGTTTTGTATTGGTGATACTCTTTTTGTATTTTGATACCATCAATTCCCATCAAGCAGTTCCAAGTTTCCTCCCTTACCTTCACTCACCTAGACTCAGTCTAGACAACAGAAATGATCCAAAACCAAATCTCCATGCTAAATTTCACAACACTAATAACAGAGGCCAGTTGGCCTTCTTGTTAACGTTATGAGTGGGGATGGGACGGTGGCTCAGTGGAAGAGCATCTGCTTGGGAAGCAGGTTCCAGGTTCAATCCCTGGCCTCTCCACTAAAAAAGAGTCCAGGCAAATAGGTGTGAAAAACCTCAGCTCGAGACCCTGGAGAGCAGGGGAGGGATGGTGGCTCAGTGGCAGAGCATCTGCTTGGGAAGCAGAAGGTCCCAGGTTCAATCCCCGGCATCTCCAACTAAAAGGGTCCAGGCAAATAGGTGTGAAAAGGCTTCAGCTTGAGACCCTGGAGAGCAGGGGAGGGATGGTGGCTCAGTGGCAGAGCATCTGCTTGGGAAGCAGAAGGTCCCAGGTTCAATCCCCGGCATCTCTAACTAAAAGGGTCCAGGCAAAGAGGTGTGAAAAACCTCAGCTTGAGACCCTGGAGAGCAGCTGCCAGTCTGAGAAGGCAATACTGACTTTGATGGACCAAGGGTCTGATTCAGTAGAAGGCAGCTTCATATGTAGGAGGGACGGTGGCTCAGTGGTAGAGCATCTGCTTGGGAAGCAGGTCCCAGGTTCAATCCCTGGCATCTCCAAAAAAGGGTCCAGGCAAATAGGTGTGAAAAAACCTCAGCATGAGACCCTGGAGAGCCGCTGCCAGTCTGAGAAGACAATACTGACTTTGATGGACCAAGGGTCTGATTCAGTAGAAGGCAGCTTCATATGTTCATGAGTGGCGAAACAGGAGAATATTCCTCAACTGCTTATAACGCACCCCACAGGGTTGTTGTGATGATAAAATGGAGGCGACGAGAACAATGTATGCAGTCTTGAGTCCCCATTGGAGAGAAATTATTTAAACTTCGTATAAACAAAGCAACTAACATTTAAACAAAAACTAATTTAAAAACCTAAGTGTGCATTTCAGGGGTCCCTCAAAATTAAACAGCCCACGAGCATTTTGAGAAAAGGTAGGAGGTACCACCAAAAAAATGACAGCCACTGTGGACATGCACAAAAATGCAGCAGGTTCCAAGCCAAACATCCTCCTATGATACAGGCAGCTGTTTCCAAATGGGTGCTCCCTGCAGACATAAAAGGGATACCTCCGGCACTCTTCTGAAGCATGTCCTGCTCCAATAAAGTGGAAGGAAGTCAGGACAAGCCCTTTAACATTAGGGAAGAGTCAGTTTTGGAGATAAAAGCAGGCAGGCACCAGGGGACATACCGGCGGCCCCCACAGTTAAGAATCACTGGAGTACTTGGAAGTGAGAAGGATGCGGGGAGAGGGGTAAGTGGCTGGAGACCATGGGGGCTGATGGAAGGCACATATTAAGACCGGAGGCACCGAGGCGGTTTATTTCGAAGGCGTGCAAGAGTAAAGAATTGCCAGCCCTCAAAGAATCTGACTCCGGTGTTTCTGCGCGAGTCTCTGTTCTGATCAGAAAGAAGCGAGCTCTCGCTCCGCACGTCTGACTTCAGCCTGACATTAATCTGGACCGTGAGCACTTGCCTGGAGCACCAACGTTCCGGCTCTGCAAAGCACTGCAAAGCAAACCACCTCTCGACGATGAGGATCTCCTCCATTCGCTATCTGCATTCTGATACCAAGCGACCGCCAAGTAGGTCACCAATGTCTTTCAGACAGGGAAGCCCATCTACAGATGCTGAGACCTGAAACAGAGCAAAAGGTCAAGCACAAACACAGCAAACTCTTGCACACAAGGCCAGCCCTGCCACTAAGCAAACTAGGTGATTGCCTAGGGCGCTGGCCTTCTGGGGATACCGAGTTGGACACCCCCCATGTGACTTGGTGATGTTATCAGTGTGGGGGGGGGGGTGAGCCAGATGTTCACATTGCCTAGAGTGCCAGAGAGTCTAGGGCCTGTTCGCACATCATATGAACATAGGAAACTGCCTTATACTGAATCAGACCTTGGGTCCATCAAAGTCAGTATTGTCTTCTCAGACTGGCAGCGGCTCTCCAGGGTCTCAAGCTGAGGTTTTTCACACCTATTTGCCTGGACCCTTTTTTGGAGATGCCAGGGATTGAACCTGGGACCTTCTGCTTCCCAAGCAGATGCTCTGCCACTGAGCCACCGTCCCTCCCCTGCTCTCCAGGGTCTCCAGCTGAGGTTTTTCACACCTCTTTGCCTGGACCCTTTTTTGGAGATGCCAGGGATTGAACCTGGGACCTTCTGCTTCCCAAGCAGATGCTCTACCACTGAGTCACCGTCCCTCCCCTGCTCTCCAGGGTCTCCAGCTGAGGTTTTTCACACCTATTTGCCTGAACCCTTTTTTGGAGATGCCGGGGATTGAGCCTGGGACCTTCTGCTTCCCAAGCAGATGCTCTGCCACTGAGCCACCGTCCCTCCCCTGCTCTCCAGCTGAGGTTTTTCACACCTCTTTGCCTGGACCCTTTTTTGGAGATGCCAGGGATTGAACCTGGGACCTTCTGCTTCCCAAGCAGATGCTCTACCACTGAGTCACCATCCCTCCCCTGCTCTCCAGGGTCTCGAGCTGAGGTTTTTCACACCTATTTGCCTGAACCCTTTTTTGGAGATGCCGGGGATTGAACCTGGGACCTTCTGCTTCCCAAGCAGATGCTCTACCACTGAGCCACCGTCCCTCCCCTGCTTTCCAGGGTCTCAAACTGAGGTTTTTCATACCTATTTGCCTGGACCCTTTTTTGGAGATGCCAGGGATTGAACCTGGGACCTTCTGCTTCCCAAGCAGATGCTCTACCACTGAGCCACCATCCCTCCCCATCACCTTTTTTTAAAAAGTTACAATCTCTTAACAATGCCCACCTCACTCTCTGGTGTAAAGGAACATATTTATAGTAGAAAATTTCAAACTAGCCTACAAATTCACTGTTGCTAGCAACAATGGGACGGGATGACTTACAGCGGTGTCAGATGGGTAGCCCTCTTCATCTGTCTAGCAGAATAAAACAGGAGACCGAAGGCATCTCAAAGACTAAGAAAATTTCATTCCAGCATCAGCTTCCGTGAGGCACCGATCCACCAGGTCAGTTTACATACACAACAGAAAGATGGGGGACTGGCTTATCTCTGTAATACCCCCCCCACACACACACACACACCTCTACACATTTCCCATACAGATGACTAACCTCTCAGTTTCAGAAGGCAGCTTTGCCTGTAAATTGACAAAGCAATTCAGGAGAAGTAAGGCAGACTCTCAGATATAATGGGACATAACCACACTCACCTGTACTAATTACATACTTATTCCACCATCTCTTTACAGAAGGGGTTCCCAACCACCAGGCCGGGGACCGGGACCGGGCCACGGCCTGTTTGCAATGGGCCGTGCAGCCTTGCCACACACACACACACACACGTTTTCACCATTTTAAGGCTGGGGAAGGGAAGGAGGCAAGGGCAGCGTCACACTCGCCGCTGCCGCACCGGTTTCCCCACTGATCAGCTGATTGACGGGGGGGGGGTCTTCCTGGGAGGCGCTTTCTGGCCCCTTCCCCGGCCATAAAATGGTGAAAATGGGGGGAGGAGGTGGTGAGGCTGCACAGGGGAGCGGTGAGGGTGCACGGGGGGGGGCGCTGGCAAAGGAGGGAGGAGGAAAACGGGGGGAGGAAGCTGCGAGGCTGCACAGGGGCAGCTAGGCTGTGGGGGGGGCTGGCAGAGGAGGGAGGAGGAAAATGGGGGCAGGAGGAGGCTGCAGGGGGGCTGGTGAGGCTGCACCAGGGGCTGGCAAAGGAGGGAGGAGGAAACTGAGTGAGGAGGCGCCATGGGGGACGGAGGGAGGCCAAATTGGGTGCCACCAGCCTGCCAGCCCAAGGACTGGTCCCTGGGGCGAAAAAGGTTGGCGACCACTGCTTTACAGTACTCAGAACTGCAGGGTAGGTGAGGCAGCCCAGTGAATTCCTTAGTGAACAAGGATTTGAACCCAGGTTTCCACATCTAAGCTGATCAACAATCAAAAAAAAGAAGAAAAAGTGGCTGGTGTTCTCCTTCCAGACCCAAAAGGCAGGCAAAATGTCATCTGTTGGGGATGACTGCCGCCTTGGAACTGGCATCTTCAGAACAAAAGGATGTAACAGAAAGAGACCAGCCCAGAGAAGAAGGGAACACTCAAAGAGAACCTTATAGTCTAGCTAAAGTATTGAAGTAAAAGATTTCAAGAGCCTTATTTCTCAGACAAAGATGCTACAAGGAGTATTTTAATCTATCAAGGAATTCAGTACTTATGTAACTAAAGAACATACATCTTTTTTTTAAATGTTGGCAAAACTCTGCAGTAACAACTGGGCTAAATCTACACATCAATGGCTACTGTGCACCAGCTGTGCTGGCAGCCATCATCTGGAACCTGCCCTCCAGGAAAATCCAGGGACAAATTATTGCTACAGCACAACAAATACGCAATAGCCAATTGTATGTGGATGCAGCCCTTGGTTTCTAACAAACTGAGTGCAACCAAGGTGGTAAGTTGCAGAGCACAGTGGAAGCATGGAGAAAAGAAGCCACAAAGAGCTGGATCTGTGTGGATTGTCTACAGTTAGAAGCATACATAATACAACTACTTCATTGTTGCTAAGCAGGTTTGGTCACTCTCTGGATGAGACACCTCCTGAGAATGCTATGTCTTAAGCGGAATATATATATATATATATATATATATATATATATATATATATATATATATATATATATATATATATATATATATATATGCAAAAAAACCAAATATGTGACATATGCATACTTCATAGGGGCAGCGGCAGTTTTCCAAGGAGAAAACTGTAAAGACAAGGCCTGACAACCGAAATACAGTGCACAATCTAATCACCTGATGTTAATAAGTCTAGTGATACGGTGGAGAATACAGGCATACAATGGCTTGGCAAAAAAAAGCCATAGGTGGGGCAATTACCTTTTTTGTAGTGAGACAGCCATTCAGAGTAGTTCTTATCCAAGCAATACAGTCCTCAGCTTATCATCATTACACATATTCAAAAATCACAAAAAGCATCCACAGATATGGTATATATGCTCAGGGGAATCCCCCAGATATGTAGAACGATACAATTTATGTAATCCAAGGGTAAAAGGGTTTTCTTTAAAAACCAAAAAATGGCCTGGTGAAAGCTTAGCAAGCTGCCATTCACTTCTATGGGAGAAAATAGTATTAAGTTCCCATCTTCTTTCCATACAGAGAACAGGACATAGTGTTTATTGAGTTACTTCACTTACACCCTGGGCGTTTTCGCACTGACCTTAATCGGCAGCAACGCCCCTCTTCAGCGCGCAGGATCTGGTTTTTGGCGGTTTCCATTTGCGCCGCAAAAGCCGCGGGACTTTCCGGCTCTTCCGGGTGCTCCACGGCAATTAGTGCGAAATCCGTGCAGATCCTGCGCACTGAAGAGGGGCTTCGCTGCCAATTAAGGTCAGTGCGAAAACGCCCCCTGTCTTTCTCTTGAGTGGTCACCAACCAAAGCAGGTTACAGTGCTCTCTTCACCTCCATTGTATCTTCACCACAACTCTGTGAGGCAGATTAGGCTGAGCATGACTGGCCCAAGGTGTCCCAGCGAGCTTCCATGGCAGAGAGGGGATTTGAACCTGGGTCTTCCAGATCCTATTCTGATACTTTAACCCTACATCACTGTAAATTAAACATAAGGGGAAAAACATTTCTAGAAGGGGCAAAACGTTGAGAGCTTCCAAGTGTCAGTTAAAGGAGGGAAGGAAGGAGAGGGGAGGAGAAATCAGACTACTCCGTTCTCTGGGAGTTTAAAGACTCCTGTAGAGGTTTCAACGGTTGGGACTTCCAAGTTGTCCTCCCCGCAATACATCAGAGGTCCCCAACTTGCAAACTCTAATTCAGCAGCCGGTAGAGAGGGAGAGAGAAAACAAGAACATGTGTGAAAGGAAGTATGCATGTGACTGCAGGCATATGCCCCAGTATAGGAAGCAAGAACAGCCGGAGCTGTCCCTGTTGACAACAAAGCACATTTTTTCTCAGGAGGAAGTTGAAACCTCCCACAAATGGCAGCCTACTGTGGTGTCACTTTAAAAAAAAAACCTAGCAGGCCTGCCTCTGCACTAAAAGTACAACTAAGTAAGCCTGTGGAGCCATCATGTCAAGAGAGGCAGAAAACCTTTGGCCTAAAATAACATAAAACCCCTATGCAAATCTAAAACCTAGCAACAATTCATATTTCTAGCCAGCTCGCTGGTTTCAAATATGAAAGATTCCTGTTCTTTCAATCCCCATTTTTTCTACCTGCTGTTAACAATTGCATGAGAGTTTATAAGCCAAATGACAGGTTGGGGTTTTTTTTCCCCCTAATGATTTGAAATAAAAATAGTAAATGTTATCATGCTCTGCATTGCAGATTGGTTGCCACCAGAGGGCAGCAGGCACCCACTGTGTTAATACCTCCCCACGCCTTCTGCTGCTGTGGTCACCACGTTATGGGCATGTTACAGGATTTGTAGATAAAATCCAACGCAGTGTTCACACTGAACTCAGTTATATAGCAATGATTTAGATACCTCTTTATGTATTTACAGTATTCCAGACAATAAGACTGGGACACTGCTGAGTTATATATACATATATGTGTGTGTGTGTGTGTATTCTCAGAGAATGAATACATATATATATATATTTAATTTCTCTGCAATTTGGAGACTTTTTCCCCTCTCAAGGCTTTTAGGGTTGGATTGATGTTTCCCAACTGCTGTACATTTAAACAATGAGTTCTGATCCATTTTGGTTAAGTGAAAAATGTTGGTTTGTCTGTTGAAATATGGTTTATGTCGTGTTGATGTTCTGAACATTTCCAGGTACCACTTAGGGTGCCTGAAAGGGAAGAAAGGAAGGCTCTATCATAAAACAAGCAAACAAAATAGAGCCCCAAATCTCATTTTCATCATACAGTATTCAGAGCTGTTCATTAAAATCTCCTGAAAGTGATTCCATGTTAAAAAACAGCAAGACTCATTCTCAATATTCTTGCAGGGTTTTTTGTTTGCTTTGCCGTTACTTTTCTGCATTTATCTAAGCAAATTTTCCATCCTATGCAGCTATCATAAGAGAATCCAACACTCCTACTGAAAGACAGATGTTTATTTTGTCCTATTTCTCTTCCTGTAGGCAAATCATACAGCTGGTTTTGGAGGCGGGGGGGGGGGCAGAAACCAACTTTGAAAACCTGAGCGTTGTACATGTGTACTGTCCCTTCCACACCAAATTATTCGTTTTTAGTAGGAAGAGTTTGTCTACAAATGACAGACCTCCAGTTAGTGGTGTCCTAATGTTATAACTCAGGATACATTACACTTGCTTCCTAGTAGGTTGTTCTTGAGGTAGTCTTTTTTTTTTTTGTGCAAGATTTGTTTTTATGCTGTATCTCAGCCATACTTCCAAATCGGCTCTTTTCTGTTTGGCGTGTGTGTTTTGTTTCCAATGTGCATTACAATTTATGTACAAGGCTTATGTACAACCCTTTCATTCCCATCTTGCAGACAGGGAACTGAGCAGAGTGATTTACCAGATGTACTGCCAAAGACTGCAGCACTAGAGGCTTTATTCACACAACAAGTGTACTTTTTATCTCTGTATTATGACCTGTTCATACACAGAAGCCTGAAATCTCAAAACTGGAGACTCTTGTTGTGTATTAAAGCTAAAAGCTGACAACGATTAAATCTTCAAACACAAAAAGGAAAGAAACAGAATAGACAAAAAGAAATATATTGCTTCCCCTTTCCCTCCCCCACCCCCCCGTCCCAAATATTATTTTAGACTGCTGGATTCTTGTTGTATTTTATAACATTTTTAAGCCTCAAGTTCTCATTATTAGAATATTCACCTTTCTATTCCTACGCTATCTTCTTTCCTGTATTGTTAACCTTTCTGGAGTACGCTTATCTCATCTGCCAGCACTTCCTGCTATGTTGATCCCCAGGTGTGAAGCAGCTCCTCTTTCTCAGGTGACTTCTCTGCACCATTCCCTTGAATTTACTGAAAGCTACTTTACCTTTCTACAGTCTTGCAGCAAAGCATCTTCTAAAGCACTCTAGATTCCTCTAACTTGCGACGTATTTTAAGGGTGATGAATGTGCTTTGATAGTTCTGTCACTGAGCTATAGCAGAACTAAACTGAGGGCTAACCTATCACCTTAGCCTAAGAGTTAACAAACTCATTAACAGCGCTCACCTTGCTGTCAATTATGGCCATAACACCAGCTGTCGTGCTGAGTTCCCGATGTGGGTGAAGAACTTGCTGTAATCATCCAAATGCATCTTTCTTCATTCTAACAGACTCCTCACACTACCTACCTGTCAAGCAAGCTACTGAGGCTTACAGAGGCAGTGGATAGCAATCCAAGAAGCAAATCTACGAGGACTAATTTACACCTCATACAATGTCATATTTACTGCATTTATTCTAGCATTTGGTATCTCGTAATATCAACAAATATTCAGGGAATATGTCATAAACAAACACCACTCGGTTACATTAGGTTGTGTTTCCTAGCACTGGACCACAACACATCCTGACACATAGTCTCACCTCTTCCCTTCATAGGGGCAAACAATCATACACATGGTAACCCTAAAGGCTGTGTACAGTTACAGAGTTGGGACACATTCAGAATCTAAGAATGATATTTTTGAAGGGCAATTATTCTCAGGCAGAATGCTTGCTTACTTGTATATGCACTCCTATGTGTTTACCTGTGTGCCACGTTCAACTGAGTTCAATAGGCCTGACCCTTAGCGAGAATGCTCTGAATTACAGCCAGCACCCTTGTCAGCTAAGGTGCAAAGAGCCTTTCTATCCCAAGAACACAACATATCCTTAAGCGCCAAGACCAAAAGCATGCCAAAGTCAGCAGAGAGGGATGATAGGTGAGGAGAGGCACACCTGCTCTATGCACAGAAAGCCCCAGGTTTAATCCCTCATTTCTCCAAGCAAAAAGAGCAAATACATCTGCCTTAGATCTTGGAGATAAAAGCTACTTTTCGCTTAGTCAGGTCATTGGTATGACTAGTAGTAGCTGTCCAGGGTCCCAAAATGAGGTTTTTCATATCACCTCCTGCCTTATGCTGTTAAATGGCATTGCTGAGGATGGTACATGGAACTTCCTGCATGTAATGCAGGTGCTCTACCAAAGAACTGAACTCCCTATTATTCCTTATAGTGCATCAGACCACTGACTCATCCAGTCCAGTCCAGTCTACTATGCCTAGGAGTTGTTCAGGACCTCAAGCATAAGAAGGTTTTTCCTAACACTTGAAACTTTTAAGATGCTGGACAGCTGGTGACTGTATCAGAGAAGGCTCAAATTAAAACGTATTGGGAAAGATCCTTCTCTACCTGAGATCTCAAAGAATCACTGCTGTAGGCAACATCAACAGACTGGTTTAACATAAGAATATAAGAGAAACCATGTTGGATCAGGCCAATGGCCCATCCAGTCCAACACTCTGTGTCACACAGTGGCAAAAAAATTTATATATACACACACACTGTGGCCAATAGCCACTGATGGACCTCTGCTCCATATTTTTATCTAAACCCCTCTTGAAGGTGGCCATGCTTGTGGCCGCCACCACCTCCTGTGGCAGCGAATTCCACATGTTAATCACCCTTTGGGTGAAGAAGTACTCCCTTTGATCCGTTTTAACCTGTCTGCTCAGCAATTTCATATATATATGAATACATAACATAAAGCAGTTACAGGCTACCTACCAACCAGGTATATGGTAGTAGAATTATGGATCCTGAGTGCATAAAGGAAATATATACAGCCAACTCCATGCATGCCGGACCCCCATAAGCAGAAGGAAAATAATTTATTTCGAAGTGCATACTTCTAAAACTCAACAAGCCCTTGTGAGAATCATTATGACATAGAGGTTACTGTTGGATTAGCAGCTGGCTGGCAGACACACACACACACACACAGACAGACACACACCCCTTTAAAATTTCCACTCTGCTATGGAGCTCGCTGTGTGACCTTGGACCGCTCACGCTATCTCAATCTGACCTACCCCCAAAGGGTTGTTGGGAAGACAAACTTGAGCAGGAGAAGGAGAAATGATGGACTCCACTCTAATGAGAAGCAGCAAGATAACACTACAATGAATGCACGAGTCTTAACATCCAAGGGAGCACAGAGAACAACCCCAGAGAAACACGCTTATGGGATGAGACTACGCGAGGGGGTCCGGTGGCGGCCCCCTCTCCCACTCAATGCCCTCCGAGGTTACAGAGCCGGGGCTCTGGCTTCTCCTCCACCCCCACCTGAACACTCAGCGCACAGACACCGTCCCAGCTCCATTCCACGCGGTTTCCGCCACTTCCCCCACCCACTTCCGGCCCTCGGCAAATACTTCCGGCGGCAGGGGTCGCCTTCGCGCGGGGCAACCGCCCTTCCGGTTGGAGAAGGGGGCGCCCTAGAGGGGAGAAAGAGTAGTCTTTTGCGCAACCTGACCTTCCGGTTATCAATCATATTAGGGCTTGGAGGAATCTTCTATCCTCCTGATGCTTTTTTTTTTTACGTTGGAAAACTAGAGTGGAAACCAAACAACAACAAAAAGTAGTTTGATACCGGAGTAACAGTCATATTATTTCAGTCGTTAAACGCTATTGCACAATATTGCATTGTGTCATGATGTTAAGCAATATACCTGAATGAGTTGCAATCGTATTAAGGCAACCCAAGCCCTTGACAAGGCTAGGAAAGAAGCCGCTGGGGTGGGATGGAAGAGGCATCTTTGTAAAGGGCTGAGAAACGCCTCCGTGCCAGGCATTGCCTGCGCCCGTCCCAGTACTGGGCGGGGCTAGCTAGCAAGCACAAGGCTTCTCTTCACTCTTTCTCTGAAACATTCATTTGCCCTTCCCCTCGCTAAGAGAAATTACCCTTGTTCTGCGTTCCGTTTTTTAAAAAATATATATATATATATTTAGAAGCGTTATAAATATTTCCAAACAATGCACAAAATAAATAAGTTGGTAAACTATTCTGTAGAGCAGGGGTGGCCAAGGGTAGCTCTCCAGATGTTTTCTCCCATGGGATCCAGGGAACTGGGCAAAGGAAGGAGAAGAAGATATTGGATTTATATCCCGCCCTTTACTCCGAAGAGTCTCAGAGCGGCTCACAATCTCCTTTCCCTTCCTCCCCCACAACAGACACCCTGTGAGGTGGGTGGGGCTGGAGAGGGCTCTCCCAGCAGCTGCCCTTTCAAGGACAACCTCTGCCAGAGCTATGGCTGACCCAAGGCCACTCCAGCAGCTGCAAGTGGAGGAGTGGGGAATCAAACCCGGTTCTCCCAGATAAGAGTCCGCACACTTAACCACTACACCAAACTGGGGACCAGGAAAGTGAGGAACCTCAGCCAATGGAGAAAATTGAGGTTTTGCTCTGCAGCTCCTGTGCGATTGAGCTAGCCTGCTAAAGCAAGATGCAATGCAGAAGGCATTGGCCATGCTGGCTGGGGCTGATGGGAGTTGTAGGCAAAAAAAAACATCTGGAGAGCTACCCTCGGCCACCCCTGCTGTAGAGTTACCGAAGGGAAACAAGAAATATGAAAAATAAGGCTGTACGTCATCAGTTGAGAGACGAAAGAGAGGGAAACCACTGTGGTGGAGTGCTTGGAATGCTGCAGGGCAATTCTTGACAGGTTTTTCTCCCATTTAAGTAAATAGGCCTAGAAAGGCAACTCTGTTTAAGATTCTACAATTGGACTACGGTCTGAGAGACCCACATTCAAATGTGCACCCTGCCATAAATCTTACTGACCTTGGGCCAGCCACTGTCAACCTCACATACAACACAGCAAAAGAGAACCACGTATACCATTGGGGGGGTGGGATTAGTTTAAAAGCTACCCTGCCACATTGTTGATACTAAGCGCCAGCGGTGGAGAGCCCTTCCCTCAGTTCCTCACTGCCATCATCAGAGAGCTAGGATTGCACTCAGAGGTCATTTTGTAGAAAAACAGGTGGTGGAACTCATCCACGGATTGTTATGCAGCTGCACCTACTATTCAGTGGATAGGGTAGGTAGGTGGGGACGAGGAGGGGGAACCCTCAGAAAGGTTCAGGAGCTATGCTCCTGTGAGCTCCTGCTGAATTCAAGGCCTGATTATACTTATATTTGTCAGAGCTCACAACAGGGCAGGAGGGAGAGAGGGATGTTTAGGGGGAGGTGTTTGTGAGTTTCTTGCATTGTGCAGAGGGTTGGACTAGGTGACCCTAGTGGTCCCTTCCAACTCTATGATTCTATGAACAGGGCAGGAGGGAGTAGGGTTGCCAATCCCCAGGTGGGGGCAGGGGATCCCCCGGTTTGGAGGCCCTCCCCCCGCTTCAGGGTCGTCAGAAAGCGGGGGGGGGGGAGGGAAATGTCTGCTGGGAACTCTATTATTCCCTATGGAGATTTATTCCCATAGAAAAACATGGAGAATTGATCTGCGGGTATCTGGGGCTCGGGGGGGGGGCTGTTTGGGGGGTAGAGGCATCAATTTTTCAGCATAGCATCTAGTGCCTCTCCCCAAAATACCCCCCAAGTTTCAAAAAGATTGGACCAGGGGGTCCAATTCTATGAGCCCCAAAAGAAGGTCCCCCTATCCTTCAGTATTTCCTATGGAAGGAAGGAATTGGAAAGGTGTGCCGTCCCTTTAAATGTGATGGCCAGAACTCCCTTTGGAGTTCAATGATGCTTGTCACAGCCTTGACACAGCTAATGTTTCCTGGCTCCACCCCCAAAGTCTTCTGGCCCCACCCCCAAAGTCCCCAGATATTTCTTGCATTGGACTTGGCAACCCTAGGAGGGGGAGAGGGATGTATAACAGCACAGTGAAGAGTTATAAATGAGTACAACCCTGCTTTTATTGTTGTAGTGCCCGTGCAGTCCCATATGGGAGAATAGCTAGCTGACTTGCCAATACTTTCACACATGTTAAGTAATGCAGTTTCAGTCCACTTCAGAGACTGTCTGCAAGTGGATTTTACTCTTTCACACAGTAAAATCCAGTTGCAAGATGCACTGAAAGTTAATTGGAAGTGCAGTATTTAGTGTGTGTGAAAGGGCCTCCAGGTCTTGTGAGCTCCTAGATGAATAGTCACTGGAGTACTGCCTTTCTGACTGCTGCATCTTTCATGGCATCAGCGTCCATGGAGTAGTGCTTGGTGAATGTGCATGAGGAGAACCAAGACACCACCTTGCATACTTCTTTGACAGGGAAGCCTTAATGAATTGCTGCAGGGCAACTGCACCTTGGTGGAATGGGCACTGAGGTGTAACAGGCTGACACCTTGCGCGAGCTGGTAATATAATCGAATACAGGCGATAATTCATCTGGAAATGTATTGTGTGGAGAGTTTGTGGCCTGATCTAGGGGCTGAGAAAGAGATTAATAAGTTGTTGAACATATGGAGAACATATGAAGCTGCCTTCTACTGAATCAGACCCTTGGTCCATCAAAGTCAGTATTGTCTTCTCAGACTGGCAGCGGCTCTCCAGGGTCTCAAGCTGAGGTTTTTCACACCTTTTTGCCTGGACCCTTTTTAGTTGGAGATGCTGGGGATTGAACCTGGGACCTTCTGCTTACCAAGCAGATGCTCTACCACTGAACCACTGTCCCTCCCCTAACTGGCAGCGGCTCTCCAGGGTCTCAAGCTGAGGTTTTTCACACCTCTTTGCCTGGACCCTTTTAGTTGGAGATGCCGGGGATTGAACCTGGGACCTTCTGCTTCCCAAGCAGATTCTCTACCACTGAGCCACTGCTGTTCAGATATAATAGTGATGCATCTAGAGCATAAAGAGCACATTCTATTTCATTCTGTGGCTGCAGAAGAAATATTGGCAGAGTGATGTCTTGATTTAAGCAAAATTCTGAAACTGTCAGGTTGGAACTCAAGGTACAGCTATAATACTATCTGGCAGGCAATAATTTTGAAAAAAAACCAGAATCGTGTTGAAGGGCCTGGGGTTCACTGACTCTTTTGGCCGAGGTTATGGCCACCACAAATATGGTTTTCATAGAGAGTAGTCTGAATGCAAGCAGCTATATGTTCAAACCGTTTGCACATCAGTTTGGCTAGCATGAGAGAAAGGTTCCATTGAGGGACTAGAAGTTGGACTTGTGGTAATGAGTTTAACAGGACTTTAAAGAACACTTTGGATTTTCTGTGGGCAAAAATTGATTTTCCTCCAGTATATATGTGGGAACAGGCTATAGTTGCAAAATGCACCTTGGGAGGATGAAGACATTGCTCCTTGGACTAGAAGAAGAAGAAGAAATTGGATTTATATCCCGCCCTCGACTCCGAAGAGTCTCAGAGCGGCTCACAATCTCCTTTACCTTCCTCCCCCACAACAGACACCCTGTGAGATAGATGAAGATATTGGATTTATATCCCGCCCTCGACTCCGAAGAGTCTCAAACCGGCTCACAGTCTCCTTTACCTTCCCACCCCCCGCAACAGACACCCTGTGAGGTGGGTGGGGCTGGAGAGGGCTCTCACAGCAGCTGCCCTTTCAATGACAACCTCTGCCAGAGCTATGGCTGACCCAAGGCCATTTCAGCAGGTGCAAGTGGAGGAGTGGGGAATCAAACCCGGTTCTCCCCGATAAGAGTCCGCGCACTTAACCACTACACCAAACTGGCTCTCCTGGACAGGTAAAGGAGGTAATCAAATATTTGACTTAAGGAGCACATCATTTTGTTTCTGAGTGGCCCATGATGGAAAGTTCTTCCATTTTGAGCAGTATGAGCACCATGTTGATTGCTTCTATTTTGATCTTAAATTATTTGTGATATGTTTTGTATTTACCATCTTGTTTTATTTTGAGCTTAGGACCACAGGTCAAAGAAGCTAATAAATGAAAGGATATTTGCTCCTTGGTGTTTAACAGTACCTCTTTCACAGGTTCTGAAAAGCAACGGTTGGGAAATGAATGAGCTGCGTTGTCAAATGCACATTGTAGGAAGGAGCCCTGATGTAGGGGGCTGTGGTGTAGAGGACACGGCATCTTGAACAGCAGGGAAGCATGCCTGCCTTGGCCAAAATGGGGCTATTACTGTGGCCATTGTCTTTTTTGCCCTTTCCTTGCACAGCATCCGAGAAATCAACAGAAATGGGGTCCTCTGTCCATGAGATCTGGAAGGAGTTCCCTAAAGAATGAGGGTACCAGGCAGCTTGGAAACAGAAAAGGGTCTTTCTTGTTCACATCCATGGCCATATCCATGTTGTGAGTGACCCATTGTTCCAATATTGGAGGGAATGGTTGCTCTTTCCCATTACATGTGGTCAGCACTGGTTAAACTGCTTTGATTTCCAAGATAGTTATGCGGAGCAATTTCTCACGAGTGACTCAGACCTCGCTGAAAAGGGCCCTGCATGAGCAACCCAGTGCCCTGAGGCGTCTGTCGCAATGGTGATTTCTGGTATCGGTGTAATCCAGGACTTCTGACAGGGCACTTTGAGTGAGAATCCACTAGGACAGGAGTGGCCTCTTTCACACATGGTGTGTGCCTCTTAAAGCCTCCACCACCCTATTGGTCAGCTTGGAGAAGACATTTGTCTCTCTAAGTCACTTCTCTAAGCCAAGCCAGCCGGCAGCTTGGAAAATGCATTTGAAGTTGATTTCCTTCCACCTCTCCCTCCCCATCTATTTGCCTGCCTGCCTTCCTTCCTTCTCTTACGACTCTCAAGCATTTGTTTATTCTGTGGCTCTTATGTTAAGCAAGTTTGGTCACCCCTGCAATAGGACAAGGAACATATAACATGTCTTGGGGAATTTAGTTTTCTGGACTGGGGATGGCAATGGATGTTGAAGACCCTTAGTAACCACATCTGTAAGGTATGCATGTATGGTCAAGAATCTGGGATTATGGCTGTGGTAGAAGCCATTAATGTCAGGAACTTTTGAAAGTAGATGGCAGGTTTGAGCTGCAGGACGTTGCAGTGGTATATTCCTAGACAAATGGCCAGGATTCTGTGTAAGAGCAGAAGGGCTTTCGCCAGTTCCAGTGCTCTTTCTATGAAAAATACTTTCTAGGTAGGTTCTAGTTTGGATTTTCAAAAGCTGACTTGCAATTTGAGCCCCTCCAAAACTTTCAGGATTTATTGGACATCGGACTGTCGTTTTGCCTGAAAGTCTGCTATAATCAATCAACAATTTAAGTAAGGGTAGATTTTGCACCTTAACTTGTATGGATATGCCACCACCACCAGCTACAACCACCTTAATGGACACTCTGGGTGCTGTAGCTAATCTGAATAGTAGGACTGTGTATTACAGGAAAAGACTGCAACGTTGAAAATGAAGTTACTTTGACAGTCTGGCTTGATCTTTACATGAAAGTAGGCATCTAATAGACCTAGGGTCACAAACCATGCGCCTGAATGTAGTAGAGGAAGGACATCTAAGATTAATAACATTCTTAACTTTTTAATTAATAAAAACTTGTTTAAAGTCTTCTGGTTGAATCTCACTCCCGCCACCTCTTTCTTTTTCAACAAGAAGTGCCTTAAGAAAAAAAGCTGTGTGTTGTTCTTTTGGAGGTACTTTTGAAATTCCCTTTCTAAATTCAATGTGTCCAACATTATAGCATTTCAAATGTGACCAGACAGGAGTCCCAGAATTTAACAATCAAAAGCTTGGTGGATGACCTCCATCTTACAGGCCCTGTGGAACTGCAAAAGATCCCACAGGGCCCTAGCCTCTTCAGGCAGCTCATTCTACCAGTGTGGGGCTACAACCAGGGCAGACTCCCCCACTAAGCAAACTACGCCGTTTCCTAGGGTGCCGGGAGGGTGGGAGTGCCGAATTGCCCCCCCCCCAGTGCCCCAGCAAGTGCCTAGTTTGCCTGCCTTCTCTGCCCACCCGCCACCACCCACCCCTCCTTTCCCTTCGCCTCCCTACCCCCTCCCCGGCGCGATCGGACTGTGTCGCGCCTAGGCCCTGCTGGCCGCGACGCGGCGTGCATCTTATCTTTCGAAGGAAGCTCAACGGGAAGGGGGTGTGTGTGACAGAGTGCTGTTGCACCTTCCGGGGCACCACAGAACCTTGGGCCAGCGCAGACTGCAACTGAGAAGGCCCTCACTCGGGTTCCAGCTAACCTGGCTTCTCTAGGGCTGGGGATTGAAAGGAGATTTTGGAATCCAGACTGTAGTACTCTCTGGGGAACATATGGGGAAAGGTGGTCCAGTAGGTATGTAGGTCCCTGGCCATATGGGGCTTTAAAGGTAAGAACCAGTGCTTTGAAATGAATCCAGTATGCAATGAGTAACCAGCGCAGTGCTTTCAGCGCCGCTGAATGTGTTCTCGCAAGGAGATACCCAATAGCAGCCTGGCTGCAACGTTCTGAACCAGTCGAAGCTTGCGAATTTCAGACAAGGGAAGCCCCATGTAGTGAGCATTACAGTAGTCTAGTCTTGAGGTGACCATAGCATAGATCACTGTTGTTAGGTCATAACGGTCAAGGAAGGGAACCATCTGCCTAATTAGCCAGAGGTGGTAAAAGGCTGACTTGGCAGTGGTTGTTACCTGAGCCTCCATTGATAAGGAGGGCTCCAGGAGCACTCCTAAACTCCTAATCCTCATGGCCAGCACCAACTGCACCCCATCGAAGGCGGAGTGAGACCTCCATTCCCAGATGGCCATGACTTAAGTACAGGACCTCTGTTTGGTTGGATTCCGTTTCAGTCGACTCAGCCTGAGCCAACCAGCCACAGCTCGTAGTGCCAGGTCCAGATTATTCGGTCCATAGCTAGACCGGCCACCCAACAGTAGATAGAGCTGGGTGTCATCTGCATATTGGTGACATTGCAGCCCATCCCTCCGGGCAATCTGGGCAAGGGGGTGCATGTAGATGTTAAATAACACTGGGGAGAGAACAGCCCCTTGTGGCACTCCACATAATAGTAGGTGCCTTTGGGACAACTGCTCCCCCATCACCACCCTTTGTCCCCAACCCTGGAGAAAGGAAGAAAGCCACTGTAAGGCAGTCCCTTGTATCTCAGCATTGGTGAGGTGCTGGATCAGTAGCTGGATCCTGTCGAACACCACTGACAGGTCCAACAACAGCACGGCCGCCCTGCCCCAATCCAGATGCCTCTAGAGGTCATCCATGAGGATGACAAGTACTGACTCTGTCCTGTGACCTGGGCAGAAGCCTGACTGTTATGGATCTACTATGAAAGCATCCTCCAGAAAATCCTGCAGCTCAATAGCGCTTAGAAAGTGAAGGAGGTTTGGTGGAATCAGAGTGGGTGGAGAGTGACCTGGAATTTCAAGGAACTCTATGGCATAACCTTTTGACAAGTATGAGACCAAAGGCTTCTTCAATAAATTTGAAGACCTCTTTTTTTTAAGTCTGCTGAAGCCATCACTAAGATGAGGAGAGATAAATTTATTGAAGAAGCCTTTGGTCTCAAGGTTAGGCTGAAAGTCTGTGAGTGGTCTGAAATCAGAGTTTGGATCAAAGCAGGTGAAAAGCAACCTCAGCAGGTTATAATGACACAGAGTCCACTCTGCAAAGTAGCTATTTCCTCCAGGGGAAGTAATCTGGAGAGCTGTTGTAATTCTGAGTGATCTCCAGCCCTCACCCAGAGATTCACAACAATGGTTCCCCGAGGAAGTGACTGGTTTGGAGAGTAGAGTCTGTGGCATTGTACCTGTCTGAGGTCCCCACCCCTAAAATCTCCAGGAATTTCCCACCCTGGAGCTGGCAACCCTATCTTCTTCCCTTTATCTGCCCTTCTGACTTCAGCTTTCCATTGCCTCCCTCCTCCCTGCAGCCTCTACCTAGGAAAACAACAGTCTTTCTCCACAGTGGGGAGGGGGAACCAAAGCAGATTACATCATTCTCCTCTTCCTCTTTTGATCTGTACAACAGCCCTGTGAGGTAGGTTAGGCTGCAAGTCTGTGACTGGTCCAAAATCACCCAGTCAGCTTTCACAGTAAGAACCTGCATCTGGCAGACACTGCTCTGAAGCCCTAACTTTTATGCCACACTGTCTGTCATAGAGGGGCTGCTGCTGAACAGTAGCAAGCAGCGAGCCCTAGGATAGCCAGCCTCCAAGTGTAGCCTGGATATCAACTGAACTCCAGACAACAGATCTGTCTCCCCCTGGAAAAAATAACTGTTTAGGAAGGTAGATTCTATGGTCTTATATTCTGCTGAGATCTCTCCCCTCCCCAAACCCTGCCTTCCTCAAACTCCACCAAAAAAATATCCAGGAATTTCCCACTAACCTGAAACTAGCATCCCTGTCAGGACTAGCTGCAATTATTTCTCCCCCCAAAGTCCTTTAGTGAGACCTTTCAGACCAACCCTCTCTCTCCAATAACATTGTTGGTCTTAAACACAGGAGTTCATTCTCTCCCTCTCTGCTCTGCTGCCATTGGACACCATTTTCCCCATATCTGGCTGTTTCCCTTTCAGAAGATGAGAGGGAGGAGTCCTCAGCCAATCAAGGGAAGACTTCCTCTGGCTCTTTCACTCCCCCCTCAGCCAATTGAGGGAAGGCTTTCTTTCCTCTGCGAAGCAGCAACAGGTAGCTCAGCTAATGGGAAATTATCAGATTCATGACCAGTCTGCTAAGGAAATTATTATATAGGAGAGATATGCAAGATTAGCTTCCCCCCCCCCCACAAGAATACCATAAAAGGGGGAGTACCTTGTATTTCCATTCATACCAGCCGCTTATCGGCCAGGTAAGACCCCAGGATGGGCCAGTTCTGGCCCCCAGGACTTACGTTTGACACCCTTGCTCTAGAAGTTTGGCAGGAGTTTGGCAGTTTGCACTTTACCTCTGGCAGGAGTCCAGATATGGGGTGATACCATCCCATAGGACCAGGTTTGTTTGTTTTTTAGGGTAGTATGTTTTTAAAAAAAATTTATATAAACAACACAAACATTGAGAAAAGTAAGATAAGATAGAAATTCCACAGTTTCATTTATACATGAGCAGTCATATTTTGGTTGACAAAAAGAATCAGAGAGAAAAAAATCATTTATAATTGTCAATATTGTCTAATAAATTGTAACTAATAACATTTTTCTATCTATAAAGTTGTTGAACAGGTTTTACTCCTGTAGGCCACTTGATATATGGCCATTATACATTGGTAACTGGCAATTTTGAAGGTCCAGGTGTGGAGACATAGATCTTTTAGCCTATCCATCGAGCTTGCAGCCCTCTCTGTCCGCAGGATCAGAGTGCTGAGTGCCTTTGTTTCTCCCCTTGGAACAACAACTTGGGAGGTGGCTATGGGATGCTGGAATAGAAAAGGACAGCTTTCTAGCTTGGTCCTGGATTGGTTTTTGATTCTGTGGGCTGATGGTGCCATAAATGCTGGTCTAAACCAGGGACTTGTGGTCACTTCTAATGATTCATCCATGACAGGGGCAGGACCCATGGAGTTAGGATGCATTATCTATTGGATCTGTGGCCCTTGGGGGCCTCGAGACATGAATTTCAAGTTATTTTGCAATGCAGAGCCGAAAGTGCTTACATGGATGAAGAGGAGGAGATTGGATTTATACCCCACCCTTCACTCAAGAGTGGTTTACAATGTCCTTTCCCTTCCCGTCTCCACAGCAGACACCCTGTGAGATGGGGTGGGGCTGAGAGAGCTCTTTCAAGAACTGCTCTTGCGAGAGCCGCTGTTTCAAGAACTGTGACTGACCCAAGCTCACTCAGTAGGTGCATGTAAAGGAGTGGGGAATCAAACCTGGTTCTCCCAGATTAGAATCCACACACTTAACCACTACACCAAACTGACTTTGGAAGTGGGTCCTTTGGGGTTGGTTCTGAGGTAAAACAAAAGTCCTGTTCATTATGCATTGATCGATTGTAGATCATAATGAGTCAGACCTTGGATCCACTGGAAAATCAGGGTGTTGTCCTGGCAATGTTGGAGGATCCTGCGTAACGTTGGCTGGATTAGAACTGACAGGAGCATATGGGTCTTCTGGAAGAGGCCTCAAAGGAGAGATGGGGGTGTGCCGTTAGATCAGACTGGTCCAGCCAACGGAACCATGAAGGTTGATGACAGGGAAACGGTGGTCTGAAATTAACAAGTTCACCTGTGACGCTGATGGAGCTGACATGGGGGGGGGGGGGGTGGCTTGATGTCAAAGGGGTTCTCAGAATTGGTGGTTGACAATGCACTTAAGTGATGGCCATGCCAGAACCATGTTTTTATAAGAGGAAGAAAACAACTTGTATGACTTTGACAAGTTTTTTTCAGCATACTTGTGCTTACTATGAACCATTTTTAGGAGGAGGCCCTTAAGCACTTCTCCTCAGCAATGCTGGGGTAATACTTTGAGCTAAATGGGCATGGTAGCTGGAGCAGCTTGAAACTGGTCTCAGATCTGTCTCCCTGGATTCAGTTGCAGTGTCATGCTCAAATGTCTGTTGGAAGCAGTGCTAAACAAGGTTTTGTCCCATAGAGCAGCTTTTAGGTGTGGCACTCTATCATATCTTGCTTGGGGAGTATATTATCTACATACTGGGCTCCTCAAGACATTGTGCTGCTCACCAAGGCATAGTATTAGTAGGCAAAACGTACGGTTGTCCGTGTCGGGGATTTTAGCTTCACGAGATATGCATTCCTTAAGAGCTTTTGGAGCCATAGTTTCGAGGCCATTTTATCTAAAGTCTTCCTTTAACTATTTTGTCGTTGAAAGAAAAAAGGCCCAAAGGCCACAGGCTTTTCCATATGGAGCTTCAAAGGAAAGAACTTCTCTCCAAGGCAGCAGAGACAAGGGAAGGTTGCTCCACCCCCTCTTTTACAATGGAAAAGGCAGGAAAACAAGTGGAAAAGAGGAAAGGACCACCTCTCTCGAGTTTTTGAGCTTCAAAATCTTTCCAAGGCATGCATGCACACATACAGTAACCCATGTCGGACTGCTGAGTTACCGTAATGACAAAAGGTCTCATCGACAAACCTGTCTGTCTCCCTCAGCTTCTCCAAATTGGCAATCCTAGCTTCAAGGAACAAATAAAGCCAGAAGCTCCATGCACTGAGTACAAACCCACAATTTCAGCCCATTGGGCAGATATCACACCTGCGGCACTCCCTGCAAAACACTGGATAGCCCCCGCTATTCTGCTGGCTTTTTAACTGCTTTACTGACCACTATTCCTCATAATATCAGGATTGGCCAGACATAGTACACACCACCTTCTATTCTACAATTATTTCTTTTCTTTCCCAGGATTGTATGAGGCTCCACTGTATTCTCTACTGCAGGGGTCCTCAAACTACGGCCCATGGGCCAGATGCGGCCCGCTGAGGACGTTTATGCGGCCCGTCGGGTTATGGCAAAATCAGACTGGAAGTGACGTTCGACCTAAACTCGCGTTAGCAACGCACATTTCCGGCACTGGGCTGAGGCGGCGGAGACAGAGTGTGAGGCAATACCGAGGTGAGGTGAGTTCCCAGGCCGGGTTGTGTGGTGTGGGGAAGGGAGAGAGATGCAGAAGACGGAGAACTGACGGCCCGCGGCCTTGTACAATAACGGCAGTCCGGCCCTCCAACAGTCTGAGGGACAGTGAACTGGCCCCCTATTTAAAAAGTTTGAGGAGTCCTGCTCTACTGATTTATAGGCAGTCCAAGATTTCAGGTAGAGATCTTCCCCTGCTCTATCGGAGATCCCTTTTTTAAAAAAACTGGTGATGTCAAGGAATTTGGACATGGAGCCTTCTGAATGCAGAACTTGCCCTCTACCACAAAACTACAGTTCCTCCCAGTGTGCAGACACGGAAATGGCAACAAGTCCAAATACCTGATCTGGGGTGACGTTGCTTTCACGTTTTCACAGCAGACTTTTTATGGGGTGGTTTGCCATTGCCTTCCCCAGTCATCTACACTTCCCCCTTAGCAAGCTGGGGACTCATTTTACCAACCTCGGAAGGGTGGAAGGCTGAGTCAACCTCAAGCCGGCTACCTGAACCAGCTTCCACTGGGATCTAACTCAGGTCGTGAGCAGAGCTTAGGACTGCAGCACTGCAGCTTTACCACTCTGCACCACGGGGCTTCCTGGATACAGAAAACTCACATCCTAATCATTTCTTGGTGTGCCTGTTCCCAAATCTGGGTAAATACTGTGTCCTCCAAAAGCTAAGTTTCCTTTCCATTAGGGCTAGTCTGCGTGCAAAAGGTTTCTTGTGTATAAGCCGTGGCAGCGGCTGCCAAAGCAAAGCTGATACGTGATGCCGGTGATGTTGTCTGCACAGAAATTATCTCCATGTAGGGGGAAAATCACATACCACTCCCTCCATTTTCATCCTGCCCTCTATCTGAGGAACTACATGATTCTCCACTCCACTGCAGCTTCACAACAATCCTGCAAGGTAGATTAAGTAAAGTGACTGGCCCAAGATTACCCTATAAATGTTATAGCAGGAAACAGAGATATGAACAAAAGTCTCAGCAGATCTAGCCCAACATTCTAACTCCAATTTCATACTGGTATAAAATGTGCATCTTATCCACTATGGAAATTCTATGAGAATACTCCCAACTGAATTTTTGCTAGCAAATACATTAAATTGCCTCAAAATCTAGAAGAATGTACTTAGGTTTTTGCAGGTTAGGATGGTCCTGTTGAATTCATTGAGCAATCACTGCAGCTGACACAAAAACAGTTCAGCAGAACCTTCAGAATACCTTGGTGTATTTATCCTATAACTCAGTTGGATTAAAGACACATTCGATGCCATTGGCATTAATCCACTCAAGAGGAGCACAAAGACATTACATTACAATGAGGACATTCACTTCTATATTTGGGGGAAATTGCATGCATTTTATTTGGGTTGTCTTTTCGAAGGAAGATTTTCAAAGATTAGAAGTTTAGACCTGGACAAAAAGCTCCATTGTGCCAAGAACCGTATTCAATTCCTTACTATCATTCTTCTTAAAAACACACACAAAACTTCACAAGAGTCACACATTTGCGCTGCACAAACAGGCTACTCCAACAGAGGACGGCAACAACTGTGGTCTAGGTCACCCATTTTGGTGGAATCCTGAACCTTGGCTGTTGTCTTACACGCGTAAGGTAGGTGGTGTACCCCACAAGCTAAGCAAAGCACTGCAGTATTAAAAAAGACACTATGCTCAGTTGACTCCACTATTTATTTTAGTGATCACTTGTAACACTCATCTCTCAATCCCTCCATTATAGATATAGAAATCCAACAGGTTAAGATTTGCCCAACAAGCATGCTGGAGATAGAGAGCAACTGGCCCAGCATAAAGCATGTACCACTGAGTCGTGAATATGACAGAGGCTGTAAGGCTCCAGAGATAAGCAATATTAAAATAAATATTTTTGAAGCTGACATGGTTTAGAGAGCCTCAGAGTAAAGGCTGTTATTCATATGTGCATCTCTTGACAAAGATATTAATCGAAACGGGAAACATAACAATTGAAATTCCTTCGAGGACATACTTTATGCACAGTTGGAGAATATATTTTTATCACATTTGAGTGTTGTGTAAGTCTACATATACTTTGAAGCCTGCAACTGTAATGGAACTTGGTGGTTTGGTTTATGTTATTCTGTATTGTATTTATTGGCAAGTGTATTTTGCATTTTTCACATGTAATACTAGTGTTTTGTGTATCATTTATGTGTTGGAGGTATTTAGTACATTGTTTTCATTATACAAGGGGGATATTTTGTGTTTTCTGGAGATTCTGAGCTAGCATGCTAACATGCCACATGTTACAGGCATTGTACACAAAGCCAGCATGATACTAGGATTTGGGATACCCAGGTTTGAATCCCCACTTTGTCATGGAAGCTCACTGGGTGACCCAGGGCCCATCAATCTCAGCTTAACCTATCCCTCAGGGTTGTTGTGAGGATAAAATGGAGGAGGGAAGGGCAATGGTGTCCTTCCATTAGGAAGTCAAGCGGGGCATAAACATCTAAACACAGCAGCCCTGCTTAAATGAGATGCTGGTTTTGTGCGTCACACAGGTCTAAGTTATTGCCCACCAACTACACATTAAAGTTAGGCTTCAGTCAATTTTCTGAAGCTAACTAGTGATTACAGAAGACCAAAACAGGCCCTTCCTTCACCGAGGGTTAACTTCTCATGGCATACGTACTCAAGCATAAAATGTTTTAATAGCTGCTAGGGGCCGACTTCAACAGGCATCAGTACAAACTTAAGGCAGACAAAGGATTCTGCAGTGCCAATATATATAAAAAGGCTCAACTGAGTACAAAACCTCAAAATTATTCCTTCCTTCTTCCCACATCTCAAAATTAAGTCTATTCAGGGTCCTTTCACCAAATAAATGAGAAAAATGGAATGAAATAATGAGCTGAGTGCAGTCCAGAGGTCAGTGGAGGACTTTATGTATTTCATTTGAACCTCAGTGGGGGACCCAAAGCATCATTCTCCTCTACTCCAACCATGGGAGCCAGGTTAGGCTGAAAGTGTGGGCCTCAGGGTCACCCAAGCAAGCTTCCATGGCAGATTAAGGATTCAAACTTGGGTTTCTAGATCCTAAGCCAGCGCTCTAACCACTACACCGCACTGGCAAGACCCAGGTTCAAAATCTCTGCTCCACCGCAAAGCTCACTGGAGGCCTTTGCACCAGTCTGTCTTGCTAAGCCTAACCTATTTCAAAGGCCACTAAAAGGATGGTGATGGGGTGGGAGAATGGGACCCTTACAAGCACTGACTTGAGCTGGCTGAAGGAAACATAGGATAAAGATGTGAGATAATAGGATATGGCGTCAGCTAGCCAGCTGCAGCAAGATGAAGATATTGGATTTATAGCCCGCCCTCCACTCCGAAGAGTCTCAGAGCGGCTCACAATCTCCTTTCCCTTCCTCCCCCACAACAGACACCCTGTGAAGTGAATGAAGATATTGGATTTA